>NC_137502.1:15647500-16242500 GCF_041902795.1 Electrophorus electricus
TGTATTTGTAAAGGAAGGAAAATAAAGCCTAAAATATAAAATAGAATTTGTCTGGGTAAAAAATAAACACGATTATGATTATATACAAATTACAATTTAAAAATTTTCCAGTTCAGTGTGAAGTTGTGCTATATAGCGCAGTGCAAATAGCAAAATATGGGTGTGTAAGAGTGTGTATGATGTTATAGTGAACAATGGTCCAGTCCAGTGGGGGAATCCAGTGAATGAAGATTAGTCCCATCAGTTGCCCTGGTTCAGAGCCCGAAAGGCCTGTGGGAAGAAGCTCCTCCTCAGTCTCTCTGTGTTAGTCTTCAGGGAGCGAAAGCACTTCCCTGACCTCAACAGGGAGAAGAGCCTATTGTCAGGATGGGTGGGGTCCTTCATAATCCTCCTGGCCTTGGTCTGGCACCACTTGTAATAGATGGTCTAATTACTAATTGGTATAGATTCATATAATGGGCATTTTTAAAATCATATACATTTAAGAATAAATAATTTAACATCAACATAAATTTCATTTTTATTTGACCCTTAGATTAGGGGAGACTCTAGGCAACTGCCTCAGTGTTATATTGTAGTGGGTAATGTTTCAGCCTCTCCAGTGTGGGACCGGGATTCAATCCCCATCCCAGCAAGTGCTCTATACTATACCAATTAGAGTTTTTGGACAAGAATACTAACACTACACTTACCTACCTCTGCAACATGATTGAAAATTGTAAATTGCTCTGGATAAAAGTGTCTGTCAAATGCTTAAAAAGTAAAAAAAAATTAAATATCAGTAATCGTGATGCTTACAAAACATTCCACAAATTACCTAGAATAGGTTTATAATAGATACAAACGCTGCAAAATAATAATGGAGACCTATTATACCCCTTTATATTCCCTGGGGTCTTAATGAAATATGTATGACGTGATTGGCTTAATACTTCTAGGATCAATCACCAAAGCACCCTTCTCAGCCGGTTAAAACAGCCCTGTTAGAACAACCAGTTTGAATGCCTGTGCCTTTAAATGACAATAAGCCACTGCTCAAACCCACCCCTTCCCCCCAGCCCCTCTTCTACTTGAACCCTGAGAGAAAGTCTGTATTCAAAATAGCCTACTGCATACTACTTGCATACTGACCCAAAAGATCTGGTCATGTCCTGGAATATTTGGCCCCAAATTAATATGGTGTATGAATTATGGGACCAAAATACATTTTCCAGTACGCGAAAGATACCTGGATGTTGTAAAGGAAATACTATGTGCTTCAGTGATTCACATACATTCAGCAGTATCCTGTTCCCTAGGAAAAATGTTTATGTAAGCAAAGAACTTTAAGGGAGTGAGACCGTAGATCAGATAAGCAGGAAGATGTCTCTCGTTTTATTGCCTGCAATTGCTTTACTGCCTGCCATTGCTTTATTGCCTGCAATTAAGGGATGACAGTCAAGCAAGATTCTTACCAGCTGGCCTGAAAGAGATAAGCAACGCTTAAAGCTGAATGGTATATGAGCCATAGCAACAAGAGGCAGGAAGTCTGTGATTGGTCTAGGCATACAGTTAGAATTGTATATCAAGCAATGCTCTGTATGACTCGGGGCTTCTCTTGGTAGTGAGCCCCACACTCTGTGGAATCTTTCTTTTCTATTAAAACCTTTTTTACTTATTATCCACATCTGACTCCCCGTTTCATTGAATTTCCACCACAGAATTTGGCGTTGTCGGCAGGATCAGCGAGAGGCACCATGCGGAGCAGCGGTGACTAAACTTCGAGGACGCTCCTCAGAGAGAGAACTGAGCTGGAGAAAGAGGGAAACCCACAAGAATATGGGAAAGTACCTAACCAGGGAGTGACGTCCCGCTTGACTCCGGTGGTGTGCTCCGCCTGATCTAACGAACAGAAAGTAAGTGGTGAAGTTCAGTAATTTAATCCTAGAAGAAAGTGACATAGTGATCCGCCTGAGTCTACCCTGGGGTGGGTCTGTAAAGTAGCATAGTACATGAGATACTAGGGCTTAAAAATAGGGTCTAGAGGACTCCGGAGTCTGGGACTCCGCCAGCCTAAGAGAATAGGCACACTGAGTAGACGTACTAGTGTAAGAAATAGGCCCGGGTCGAAAGAACACCCCGTAGGGAAAGGAGTGGACTCAGTATACTAGCACGATTTGCTGGAGCGGAACTAATCCATATCGGGGGTAGATGGTGTGGATAATAAGATAAGAATAGGAAAATTGTAGAGAGTAGGTAAGTTTCCTTTGTTCTTTTGTTGCCTGGATCCAAAAAAAAAAAAAAAAATTGTTGTTGTTGTTGTTATTATTATTATTATTATTATTATTATTATTATTATTATTATTATGGGTGCGGGCAACAGTAAGGAGTATGAGTTCAGTAAGGACAAGTTCTCCTGTAGCCTACTCTTTCAAATGAATAAGGACTATGGGGAACATGTAAACAAACATCCCATTTTGGATTAAATATTACGGTTTTAATGTCTCAGGGACTCTAAGTGTTGCATACCTGTTAAAATTAATTGAAAGAGTTAAGGTTAAGCCTAGGGAAGCTGATAAGAAAGCGCGGAAATATTTTGATGAGAACAGTGAAGACATGCTGGAAAAGGCAAAAATGTGGTTAGAAGAAGCTGAGAAAAGGCAGAAGCAGCAGGTAGGACATAGAAAAGGTAATAATGAAGTCTCAGTGTGTTTCTTTAGCTGATCCTGACCTCGATGCCGCCCCGCCGAGAGCCCCCCAGCTGATTCAGCAACCACAAGCGCTAGCAAATCCACCTCCTTATCCGCAACCAGGAACTTCATTAACACCAAAGCCGTCTCCATATGACGAATTAAGACGACAACTGGAGGCAATAACCTCACCAGTGGCTCATCGCACTCGAAGTCACACCACTATAAAGGCATCTGCAGAGCCTGAGGTAGGCTATGCCCCACAGTTCCCGATGGTGGAAGTGTCAGGACCTGAGGGAGTGATTATGGTCCACCGTCACTGGACTGCAGACGACATCATGAAAGCGGCCGATGGCCTGAGCAAGCCAGGTGACATCGGCGGACGACGCTTCGGACAAGAACTGATGGCATTCGTGCAGTCCTGCAGACCAACACAGGCTGAACTGAGACGGTTGTTGATGATTCGACTCGGACCACAGTATAACCGCATTGATAGAAACTGGGTGGATGGAGATGTCCGTCTCCACCTGCCTGAGTGGAATGCACCGCCCCAAGGCCAACCTGACCTGAATGGCCCATACAGAGAGATGATAAGAGGACTCATCGAAAGGGTGGAAACAGCCTATCCAACCACCATCAACACCGATGTGATAGCATCATGCAAACAGAAAGATGACGAACCCGTCGCTGACTTTCTCGTCCGTCTGACGCGTGTCCACACTGACCATTGTGGAATTGACACACCAGCACAACGAGCAGCAGGACCTGGAGAAGTAGGTGCATGGGAAGCTCATTTGAGAAACAGCTTCCTAATGAATATGAGAAAAGACATCAGCGATCTCATTAGAAAAAACTGCATAGGCTACAGCAGAGCTCCCCTATCTACTATTGAGGAGCATGCCAAGCATCATGAGACAATCCTGGGGAAGAAAGACGCCAGACGAGAGCGTCAACGAGCAGATACCACACACCAAGCGATGCTGACAATGCTCCAGACGGTGGGAGATCAAGGAGAAGGCCGCCGACGAGGAAGTAGTCGTGGCAGGGGACGTGGTCGCGGAAGAGGCAGAGGCAGAGGAAGAGGAAAAGGAGGAAAAATTGATTGGATGAAAGAGCAGGAATGCTACAACTGTGGAAAGCTTGGACATTTTGCCAGAAACTGTCCGGAGGAGGATAACTCGTATGACGGGGGCACAGATCAGGATCCCACAATCCACGAGTGACGGGCGGTGGAGAGGCAGGACAGCAGCGGACCACTGAGTGAAGACAGCAAAAGGGAAGTGACAAATTTAAATTACCAACTATTACAGCAGATTAGTAAAGGGCCAAGAGGCCTCCCCGAGGTAACTGTGAAAGTAGAGGGAAAAAATGTTAGGTTTTTGGTTGACAGTGGTGCCACCCACTCAGTGTTAAAAGAAGGATTAATAGAATGTAGAATGAGACAAGGATATGGGATAACAGTAATTGGAGTGGGAGGTCATCCCATTGATGAAAGGATGTCCGAGCCTCTCCGATGTAGTTTAGGGAAAAGCCAATTTAAACAGTTTTTTGATATCAGAAACCTGTCCAATTAATTTGTTAGCTAGAGATTTAATGTGTAAACTTGGGTGCACAATTAGCAGCAACCCAGAGGGGTTGTTTGTTACGTGGGAAACACCTACACAGGGAGTCCAGCTAGAGGCAGGAGCCCCTTTGTATGTGTATGAATTGCAGTGCACTGCGGGGGAAGTACTAACACATTTTATGACTGAAGTTACTAACACGCTACCTGGTGAGCTGACAGTTAAACAAAGTGATTCTATTCACTGTACAATGAAGGTCCATGAGGGATGTGACGTTGATTTTGAACAGAAATTTGACTTAGGGGGCAGTGACAGTTTGATTATCACAGCCATAGCGTGGGACTGCGAGTGGGCTGCGGGAGTGGTGCAGCTCTCAGCTAAACAGAAATCTTTATATTCAATCTCACATGCCACACCTCATGTGTCGCTGGCTAGCGCACATGTTGACCCAGACTGGCAGAGAGTAGGGTTGTGGACAAAACGCGTGTTGAGCGCAACTGATTGGATAAAAGAACCCCAGTGTAAAATTATGTACAGCCCAAGCATAGACGTGTGGAAAATGCCAACCCCGTATAGGCTAAATTGCAGAAGGGGGGTCGAGCTTGTAAGTCCAAATATAGTAATTATGGTAGCCTCTGTTACCCTCTCAGAGGAAGAGGAAGAGGAACTGAAAACAGTTCCTGCAGGGTTATGGGCACAGGGAAAAAATGATGTGTGCTTAATAAAAGGATGTGAGCCTGTCCACATCACCCCAAAATCTGATTACAGACCACACCAGCACCAATACCCTCTAAAACCAGAGGCAGTGGAGGGCATCAGGCCTGTGTTCCAATCATTAAAACAAGCAGGAGTTATCGTACCATGCCCAGACTCACCAGTACGTACTCCAATTTTCCCAGTTAAGAAGCCAGGGAGAGATGAATGGAGATTTGTGCAGGATTTGCAGGCTGTCAACGCGGCAGTACACCCTAGAGCCCCAGAAGTTCCAAACCCGCACACCATTCTCTCTCAGATCCCACCAGACAGTAAGTGGTTCAGTGTAGTTGATTTGGCCAACGCTTTCTTTAGCGTACCTGTGCACAAGGATAGCCAATTTTGGTTTGCTTTCACTTTTGAAGGAAAGCCATACACATTCACGAGATTGTGTCAAGGGTATTGTGAATCACCAACCATTTACAATGCCGCCTTACATCGAAGCCTAGAGGCTTTAGAACTCCCTAAGGGAATAGCCTTGCTGCAATATGTTGATGATCTTTTGATTTGTGGGAGAACACGAGAAGCGTGTAAACAAGCCACGGTGGCACTGCTACATCATTTAGCAGGGGAAGGCCATAAGGCATCCAAATCCAAATTACAGTTCTGTAAGCAGCAAGTGCATTTTTTAGGACATGACATCACTGAGCAAACGCGCATGCTGACTAAAGACCGAGTGAATGCCATTTTGACTATACCAAAGCCCATGACGAAAAAACAACTGTTGTCCTTTTTAGGAATGTGTTCCTATTGTAGGACATTCATACCATCCTATGCAGAACATGAGGGACCACTCAGAGATATAATACCGACCAAAGGGTCAAATTCCTCACAGCCGGAATGGACACCGGAAGCTGAGGCGGCCTTCACAACACTGAAACAGCTGTTACAAGTCATGCCAGCGTTAGGCATTCCCGACCCAAACAAACCATTTGAACAGACAGTGGATGTTAAAGGGCAATATATGACAAGTGTATTGACACAAAAACATGGGGACAAACAAAGGCCGGTGGCCTACTTCTCAGGAAAATTAGACAGTCGCAGCAGGCCTACCTTTATGTGTAAGAGCTGTGGCAGCCGCCGAGAAGGCACTAGTGGCTTCCAGAGATATAGTAGGCTACGCCAAGCTTACCCTACATGTGCCTCATGCAGTGTCAAGAATACTGCAAGATCAAAAAGTGGCACATTTGTCCACTCAGCGATGGCTTAGGTACCACACTGCCTTATTAGACATGCCAAATGTTACTGTGAAACGATGCACAACTCTAAACCCCTCCACTCTATTGCCTACAGAGGAGGAAGGAGAGCCCCATGACTGCCAACAGGTGTTAGAAATTGCAACATCTCCCAGAATAGATTTAAAGGAGGAACCAATATTTAATGCGGACCTGGAATTTTTTGTGGACGGTTCAGCTAAACGTGACTCTCAAGGCACTAATCGAGCAGCATATGCTGTTGTGTCACACACAGAAGTGGTGAAAGCAGAACCACTCCCATCTAATTACTCAGCGCAGGCAGGTGAACTTGCTGCACTCATATATGCGTGTAAACTAGCACAAGACAAGACCGTGAACGTCTGGACCGATTCCCGGTACGCGTGGGGAGTAGCACATGACTTTGGGGCCATTTGGAGACATCGCAACTTTCTCACCAGCTCAGGAGCAAAGATAAAGAATCACCACCTAGTAGCAGAGCTGTTGGAAGCAATTCAACTACCAAAGGAAGTAGCAATTATAAAGTGCGCTGCACACACTAAGGCGGATGACGCCGTATCAAAAGGGAATGCTTATGCGGATAAAGTAGCTCAACTCACAGCGTTACAACCGCTCCATACACAAATGGCACAAGCAGATACCGAAACCAGAATATCTACTAAAGATATCCAAAAACAAGCCACTCCACAAGATTATGTGAAATGGAAAAAAGGGGGGTGTAAACAAATAGGCGGGATATGGGTACACCCAGATATGAACAAACCCTGTCTCCCCACAGCTTATATGAAAGGACTAATTGAGATTGCTCATGGGAGGAGTCACATGAGCAAAGGGGGGATAGTGGAGAGTATAACGAGACATTGGTATGCACCAGGAATAAACACACACACCCAAAATTTTTGTTCCCGATGCTTGGTATGTGCACAAAACACACCACACCGAGACAATCATACCAAACACGCACCCGCCGGACACCTGCCGCCTAGTGAGCCATTTCAACATTGGCAAATAGATTTTGTAGAACTAACACCAGCTGAAGGAAAGAGGTACATGCTTGTGTGTGTGTGCATGTTTAGCAAGTGGGTGGAGGCCTTCCCAATGGGAAAACAAGATAGTGATGCAGTAGCAAAAGCGCTACTGAGAGAAATTATTCCCCGGTGGGGGTTACCACGACGAGTTTCCAGTGACAATGGGACACCCTTCGTACACGAAGGACTAAAAGCTCTGACTAAATACCTAGGGGTAGATATGAGAAAACACTGCAGCTATCACCCTGCTAGTGCAGGGGCAGTAGAACGGACAAACGGCACCATTAAAGGAGGTCTAGCTAAATTAACGCAGGAAACAGGCATGAATTGGGTAAAATGCCTTCCCCTCGTCCTATGGCAATGCCGAACCAGACCGCAGGCACGAACAGGCTTATCAGCTTTTGAGATAGTGTTTGGACGGCCTCCCAACACGGGGATAGGACCGCCCGACTGGGATACTAACCTGATCAATGAATCACTTTTGCAGTATTGTGTGTCTCTGCACAAATCTCTCTCCCATGTGTCTAAGCAGGTGAAGGCAGTCCTTCCCGAGGTGACGAATACTCCACTCCACACCCACCAACCAGGTGATTGGGTGCTGATAAAGGACTTCAGAAGGAAGCGGTGGAACCAGCCCAGGTGGAGAGGACCATTCCAAGTGCTACTGACGACTAACACCGCCGTCAAGACCGACGGAAGAGCGACATGGGTGCATCACACGCATTGTAAAAAGGCACCAGAAACGCCACCGCAGGACTAGCAAGATGCAGCACCTCCTGTGGATCAGCCTGATACTATCACGCATCAGTGTCATTACATCTAAAGATTGGTGTATACAAAAGTATGGAGGAGTAGAATTGGACTATATGGTGGGCAGTTCTACTGCATGGACTTTTGACTTATGTGACGTAATTAATTGTGCAGGAAAGAATTCATCATATCACAGATATGATACATACTTATGTTGGGATAAGGATAACTTCCATGTTTTTGCCATAACTGAAGATTTTAGTTAATGATTGTATGAGAATCAAAGGGGGGAAATGTAAAGGAAATACTATGTGCTTCAGTGATTCACATACATTCAGCAGTATCCTGTTCCCTAGGAAAAATGTTTATGTAAGCAAAGAACTTTAAGGGAGTGAGACCGTAGATCAGATAAGCAGGAAGATGTCTCTCGTTTTATTGCCTGCAATTGCTTTACTGCCTGCCATTGCTTTATTGCCTGCAATTAAGGGATGACAGTCAAGCAAGATTCTTACCAGCCGGCCTGAAAGAGATAAGCAACGCTTAAAGCTGAATGGTATATGAGCCATAGCAACAAGAGGCAGGAAGTCTGTGATTGGTCAAGGCATACAGTTAGAATTGTATATCAAGCAATGCTCTGTATGACTCGGGGCTTCTCTTGGTAGTGAGCCCCACACTCTGTGGAATCTTTCTTTTCTATTAAAACCTTTTTTACTTATTATCCACATCTGACTCCCCGTTTCATTGAATTTCCACCACAATGTCTAATTCCACCAAATATTCCAGGACATGACCAGATCTTTTGGGTGTACTGTATCCAGTCATGCAACAGTGGCGAAAAATCTTACCCAAGTGTATGGAACCATCATACATTAATGTAGCCTTGTAGTATGCTTTGCATTTCTTGCATACTGGATACTATACTGCTTACTACTACAGGGACCAGTATACAGTATATACTGAGTGCAGTATACAGCATGTTGTAGGCTCTTTTGAACAGAACCAAACATTACTGCAAGAGAAATTATAGGGGTGCAGCCATACAGTGATGTGAAAAAGTGTTTGCCCCCTTCCTGATATCTTATTTTTGTACACGTTTGTCACACTTACTGTTTCAGATCATCAAACAAGTTTAAATATTAGCCAAAGATAACACAAGTAAACAGAAAAGGCAGGTTTTAAATGAAGGCTTTTATTATTAAGGGGAAAAAAATCCAAATTTATCCACTGCACACCTCTCTTGCCTCAGTTAAGATCAGTGTTCATGACTCCACCATAAGAAAGAGACTGGGCAAAATGGCCTGCATGGCAGAGTTCCAAGACGAAAACCACTGCTGAGCAAAAAGAATATAAAGGCTTGTCTCAGTTTTGCCAGAAAACATCTTGATGATTGTGGAGGAGATCCCCAAGACTTTTGGGAAAATACTCTGTGGACTGACGAGACAAAAGTTGAACTTTTTGAAAGGTGTATGTCCCATTACATCTGGCGTAAAAGTAACACAGCATTTCAGAAATGGAACATCATACCAACAGTAAAATATGGTGGTGGTAGTGTGATGGTCTGGGGCTGTTTTGCTGCTTCAGGACCTGGAAGACTTGCTGTGGTAAATGGGACCATGAATTCTGCTGTCTACCAAAAAATCCTGAAGGAGAATGTCCAGCTATCCATTCGTGACCTCAAGCTGAAATGCACTTGGGTTCTGCAGCAGGACAATGATCCAAAACACACCAGCAAGTCCACCTCTGAATGGCTTAAGAAAAACAAAATGAAGACTCTGGAGTGGCCTAGTCAAAGTCCTGACCTGAATCCGATTGAGATGCTGTGGCATGACCTTAAAAAAGCGGTTCATGCTCAAAAACCCTCCAATAAGGCTGAATTACAACAACTCTGCAAAGATGAGTGGCCCAAAATTCCTCCACAGTGCTATAAAAGACTCATTGCCAATTATGATTGCATAACTGAAATGCTTGATTGCAGTTGTTGCTGCTAAGGGTGGCCCAACCAGTTATTAGGTTTGGGGGGCAATCATTTTTTCACACAGGAACATGTAGGTTTGGATTTTTTCCCCATTAATAATAAAAACCTTCATTTAAAAACTGTATTTTGTGTTTACTTGTGTTATCTTTGTCTAATATTTAAATTTGTTTGATGATCGGAAACATTAAGTGTGACAAACATGCAAAAAAAGATCAGAAGGGGGCAAACACTTTTTCACACCACTGTATATGTCTTAACCAAAGTCAGCTCCTGAGTTGTCAAACTTCATTCTACACACACTGACATATATATATGTACACACTGCAAAGCATGCCCACATGCTAAATTACAGACAGCTGTAAAACACATTTTCCTCTAGCATTACATGCTAATGTTGCTAACACATAATTGGAACACAACTGCAACCTTGTTACATTTACTCTCACATTATTCACCTGTTGATAAAGTTCATCTGTCACAAATTCAACTAATAAATTGATAGGATTTGTTTTATTGTGGATCCTGCAACAAATAACCCAAGAAACACCAATAATATCTTTAAAATTATATTTATAACCTCAGGGTTAAAGTTAGCTAGTGCTAAATGACCAAAGAAACACATAGCTAGAATAATAATTTTTTAAAATAAGTTACTTACATTTCCCTTATCTGCACTTTAGCTTTGCACAGTTGATATTCATCCCAAAACTTAGCCCTGTATTATACTAACCCAGGCAGGTAAAGCATTTTGACACAAAGTTGTTAGTACACACATACAGGTTTTTGTTGATGGTAGCTGGGACATTGCCATCAAAAATAAACTTTATCCACTCAGATCTTCTGTCCTCTGTTGCTGGGGGCCAGTGTAGCATTTTGTGTCAGCCTGTGTAACAGAGCAATTCCCGTACTTAGCTCTTAATTTCAATATAATGATATTGGGTCTGGCGTGTGTGACAGAAAAAATGGCTACCTTTGTAAAAGTAGTTCTCAAACCATGGGTAGAGATACTCAGATTGGGGGCAGTATAATGCTAATGACTGCCCTCTTGTTATAAAAACGGGAGCCAAATCTGAATGGCTGTTTTAGCCTGTTTTCTGATGTAGGCTGCCTGTAAAGTGGACTTGGTTGTCTTATCTCACAATTTGTGGTTTGGTAGGCACTCAAAAGATACCCAAACGGATCGTTTAAACATTTTACAGTTTAAATGAAAGTTATTTCTTCATCATATACATTTTTCAAAACATATTATTAAAGATAAAAAAAAAACCATAAACCTCCCTTTGTTATGATCAAACTTTTATTTACTTTCACTTGATAGCATTTAATATGCATGTGGGGTGGGTGGGTGCAATACAGTGACAGTGCTTGTCTATTTGGCCATGCTGGGATCAGACTGGTCATTCTATTTGACTTTTCTTCCTCCTTTCCTTAATTTATGGTGGGTTTCATTTTCTTCATCATTCTGCAGCTCCTTTTCTGCCTTTTTCTTTCTTTTTCATCATTTTCCCTGTTTTTTCAGCTAACCAACTCATATATGATTTTTTTTTCTTTATTCGCTTTGTGATTTTCATTTGTTTCTCTTCCTCCTTTCTCTTTCTTTCAAGTTCTTTTTCTGCTCACTAAACCTCAGGACAAGTTCACAAAATTGCCTCTTTATCTGCTGAACAAAGTTCTTCTTTTTAAATGTTATCTCATACATCTCTTCTTTGTTCTTCTCTTTGGCCCTCATTATACCTTCATCAACTGTTCTTATTTCTTCTTTCTTCTGCTCCTTCTTACTTTGTATCAAAGCTTGCTTTTGCAATTTTAAGACATTTTCTTCTCTTTTTCTCTCATCCCAAACTGCTTCTTTTTGCTGGTTGTCATGAAGTGATGCATAGGATGTGGAAGGCTTTTCATCATCAATCACTGGGGCTGGGCCCTCTTTACAGTTAAGCAGTGCCCATAGCAAAAGGGAGGCCTTATGCTTTTCTTCTTGTGGTGTCCCAAGATGTAGTGAACTAAGTGAAGAAACACCCATCTTACACAGATTCCTTTTAGGGAGAGCTGAAGACTGATCAATCTTGGCTTCAGCAGTCTTGGCTTCAACAACTGCTTCAACATCAGTTTCCTGTGTCAAATGAGACCAGTAGAGGAAATAATGGACCATTACATTTTCTGCAAGTCAATACAATCAATCAAGGTTTATGAACAAACTGGAAAAAGGTGCATCTATTAATTTGTCAAGGATAATAATAATTATGTTGAAATAATAATAATAGTATTATTATTGTTGTTGTTGTTGTTGTTGTTGTTGTTATTATTTATATTATTAACAACAACAACCTGAAAGGACACTTGTGAACAAACCACATTTTCTTGACACAGCCTGCTCAAATTAACATAACTGAAAACTTGAATAAGGTACACTAAAAATATTGATGTTATAAAAGGAACAAAAAGGATAAAATGTTGGCTTCGTCAAGTCATCATATGCTGAAAAATACAGGGAAAAAACATAATGTTCAAATCAAAAATGACAGAAAAAGTTCATGTTTGCACAACCTCTTCAATGGTGCTCAGCGATGTCCTAAACTTTCTCAGTTGATGAGCCGAATGCTTTCTATATTGTTTACGAATCCTCTGGAGAACTGCTCCTTGGTGTGGTGTCCCAATTTGTGAATGCTTTTGGAAGGTTGAAGGTTGACTCTTTATGACAGTTTCTTTGGACTTCATACTTTGGATCAACTTGTTCTTTTGTAACACTGAGTCGTCTTCCACCCAGCTTTTTTTCTGCTTAGTCTTGGCTTTTGCAGGCTTGGTTTCAACAACATTTTCAACATCATTCTCCTGTGTCAAATGAAACCATTAGAGTAAATAATGGAATGTTCCATTTTCTGCAAGTCAATGCAATATATCAAGGTTTATGAACAAACTGGAAAAAGTGGCATCTCTTCATTTATCAAGGATAATAATAATTCTGCTGAAATAATAATAAAAAACTATAATAAGAATAATAAGAAGAAGAACAATAATTAGTAAGGGATACTTGTGAACAAACTACATTTTTTTGACACAGTCTCGTCACATTAACATAACTCAAAACTTGAATAAGGTACACTAAAAATATTGATGTTATAACAAGAAGAAAAATGACAAAATGTTGGCTTTGTCAAGTCATCATATGCTGAAGAAATACAGGGGAAATTAGATGTTCAAATAAAAAATGCTAGAAAAAAGTTCACGTTTGCAAAACCTCTTCTATGGTGCTCATCAGTGTCCTGAACTCTCTCAGCAGACCCTCCGAGTCCTTTCCATATTCTTTATAGATCCTCTGGAGAGCTGCCACAATCATCTGACTATGATGCAGTCTCTCTTGACAAGCCTTGAGCTCAGACTGCAGTGACTTCCTTTCTTTCTCCCACTGCTTAATTTGTTCAGTTTCATTTTCTACATTTGATATTTTACATGTATCCATGTTTCCAGTCTGTTCTTGTTACCTAGAGAGAGACATGTTTAAAAGTTTGATTTCAGTCTTTATTTTTGTAAGAAAGGTCTTATGCATGTAAGAAGAATACAGATCATAAATGAAAACTATTATATTTAATTTGGCCCCTGCTAGCATGCCTGTCTCCATCGATTCCCTGTCTCATGTTATTGTTTCATTTTCTGCATTCCTGTTCCAGTCTTGTTAACTGTTCTTTGTTAGCCCTCATGTATATGTGAATTAAAACCCTTGGTTTTCCCCTGTTAGTGCTAGTCTTTGTAATTCCTAGCCTCAGTCTCTTATCCATCCCTCTTTGTTCTCTGTAGTTGTATATAATAAGCCCTGTCGTGCTTGTTCTGCTCGTATTTCTTAGCCTGCTCGTGTAGTTTGTGTTCCTTATTGTGGCCTGTTTGCCTATTCTCTATCGTGTGTTTTTTCTCGTTTGTTTACTATGTATTCCCGGACTCTCCGCACTGGCTCATTGACCCTGGACTGTGACTATGACTCTGATTATAGATTTGCCCTTAATAAATCTCGCTCTTCTCAGCGTACGCGTCCGCCTCGTGACCGCTCCACGTTACATAATTAAAAAGGTGTTGACCATATGTATTATTCATAAATCTTTCGTATAATCGTTATCACTTTAACCGCCTATTGGTAATACATTTTTGTTAACCGAAAGGCTCGTGATAGGTATATTTATTCCTTTTAAATCCTTTTTGAAATGTAGAGTTTATGTCAGCATCGTTTGGAACGCTTTCGCACCAGCCGGCAATTTTAAAGACTTACCTTAAGATTCTCTTGAGATATTGTGGAGTAACTTTTAACGCATTTCAGAAGAGTTGCATTTCAGAAGAGTCTGTAATTGTATTGTTGTCTTCTCGCTAGGTTACATACTTCTTCGCAGCCCCAGTTTATTATCTACCTATTACGACATAATACTATTGTTTGTTCCATTTAAAATCAGCTCCGCTTAATTCTTAGGCACAGTCCCAATGTTATTTCAAACACCTAGAAACGTTTCCCTTTCACCACGGTGTCTTCTGGTCAGATTTTAGAAAACTTTTTAAAGACTATTATGCTATTTTAAATGTAATTTGAGACCATATTTGAGTTGAGAATATACAAAAAGGAAATTATTTTTGAATAACAAATATTATTTTGTAAACATGGTCTTTGAGTAACAGATATTTTCAGACTAATGCTGAAGACTCATCATTTTGAAGAATGGTATGTGAACACTGAATAAACTAAGTGGACACTGACACAAAAATCTGACCAAAAAATACATCTAGCTAGCTAAATTAGGCAGACTCAAAAACACTGAAACAGCAGGGTCTTGAAAACTCACCAGAGCACTGCTATAATTTTTTTTAAATTATAGGCTATTTTTGTTGTTTTGCTTTTTTGTTTATATAGGCATGTGGTTTGGCCAGCCACATGCAGTGGGAGGACCTCCGTTTGTGGCACACACCTGTACCTCGTTTCGTCTGTGTGTATTTAAACTCATGTCAGTCATGTCATGTTTATATATTAATAAATATATATATGCGGACCACCACGCATTACAGAAATCGGCACTCGGGCCACCCCGCATTACAGAAATCATTTGGAAGCCACAAAAGCTAGCTCTTAGTGGTGAGATGAGCTGATTGAAAGCTTTTGTGGAAGCACTAGTTTCTAATGAAAAATACTATTTAAATTTCGAAGTGCAGTGAACCATTTTCTGCTTTCTCCCACATGTTGAATTTTTCTTCTCCATTCAGATGTTTTTTTTTTTTCACTTTGAAAAACATCCTATACACCTATACACACAGTAGCTATCACTATATATATATATATATATATATATATATATATATATATCCATCCATCCAACATGCATAGGAGCTATCACTTTTTTGCTTGCCCCAGTCTGAATTGACATATTTATATAATTACAAAAAAACAGGGGTTACACTACACTAAAATCACTAAACATAATTCAGTTCAAATCAAATCAAAGATAATTTGTCACATTTATAGTCATACGCAGTATAACTGGCAGTGAAATGCCTTTGTTGACTGCTCTGCCCGTAAACCAAGGAGCGATACAGAAAAATATACAGATCAGTGTAATGTAAGGTTAAACTGAAATAAATCCTAAAATGTATTTGTAAAGGAAAGAAAATAAAGCCTAAAATATAAAATAGAATTTGTCTGGGTAAAAAATAAACACGATTATGATTATATACAAATTACAATTTAAAAATTTTCCAGTTCAGTGTGAAGTTGTGCTATATAGCGCAGAGCAAATAGCAAAATATGGGTGTGTAAGAGTGTGTATGATGTTATAGTGAACAATGGTCCAGTCCAGTGGGGGAATCCAGTGAATGAAGATTAGTCCCATCAGTTGCCCTGGTTCAGAGCCCGAAAGGCCTGTGGGAAGAAGCTCCTCCTAAGTCTCTCTGTGTTAGTCTTCAGGGAGGGAAAGCACTTCCCTGACCTCAACAGGGAGAAAAGCCTATTGTCAGGATGGGTGGGGTCCTTCACAATCCTCCTGGCCTTGGTCTGGCACCACTTGTAATAGATGGTCTACTTACTAATTGCTATAGATTCATTAGTGAATTACGGATCAAGGCCAAAAGTTGCTATTTTGGAGACTTGACTGATGAGCTAATGTGTGAGCGAATCGTGTGTGGCATAAGTAGTGACTCACTGTGAAAATCTCTGCTGGGAGATAATGAGTTGATGCTCGCAAATGCCATTTCTCTCTGTCGCATTCACGAGATGACTGAACAAAATAACAAGATGCTAGCCACACAAGCTACCAGTGTTGATGCAGTAATGCCCATTTTGAATAGAAAACATCAGTCAAAACCCCGGTCTTTCATCCAGAACATCTCGAACTGCAATAACTGTGGGCACAGTCATGTAGCTAGATGAGATAAGTGTCCAGCCTTCGGACAACAGTGTCGTAACTGCGGAAAACTTTCAAAAGCTGTTGCAAGTCTAGACTATGGAGTCACAGAACTCTACCCAGTAAAGCTCTCAAACCACGTGTGCATGAAGTGGAAGTAGAACAGCCCACAGAGTGCGGAGATGTAATGTTTTATGTAGATGGCATCGAGGTCACCAACTGCGTCGACTGTCTCAACTATACGGCTTCTGAAAAAGATGAAGGATTCGTCACAATACCCATAAATGGCAAGATCACCGAAATGAAAGTCGACACAGGAGCAAAATGCAACGTAATGTCGCTAGGGACTTTTAACTAACTAACGGGGAACAATTAGTAAGGCTAAAGGAAACAGCCAGCCTCGTAGCTTACGGAGGCACCACGATTAAGATCGATGGCATGGTCGTACTGTCATGCTGCTTAAACGGGCAATACCATTCCCTGCCCTCCTTCATAGTCAATAAAGAAGTGCAACCGATACTAGGTTTTCGTGCATGTATGAGCATGGGTATAGTCAAAATGAGCCCAAAAGTCCATCAGGTCAGCATGGACAGCAACGCAGATTTTAACAAATTTTCACCAAATATAAAGACCTATTCAGTGATGAGCTTGGAAAACTCCCAGTCACATACTTTATGACAGTAGACCCCAGTATACAGTCTGTTATCTGACCAGTGCACTGCATGCCTGTCATGATGCAAGATAGAGTCAAAGCGGAACTAGAACACTTGCGTAGTATTGGTATCATAACTCTAGTCACCGAGCCTACAGACTGTGTCTCCTCAATGGTGACAGTACATAAGAAGGGCAAGCAGGAAATTGGACCAAAAGACCTCAACACAGCACTGAAGAGACCCCATCACCCTGTGCATAGTGTTGAAGAAGTAGCAGCCCAGATGGCGGGAGCAACAGTATTTTCTGTCCTAGATGCTAAAAACTCCTTCTGGCAGATCCATCTAAACAAAAAGTCTTCAATGTTAACCACATTTAGTACTCCGTTTGGGCGCTACAGGTTCCTGCGAATGCCGTTTGGCATCAGCTCTGCTAGTGAAGTGTTTCAGCGCTCCATTGAACATCTGTTCACGGGCCAGCCATGTTCTGTCATTGTCGACGACATCATCATCGGAGGCCGAGGAATAGCTGAACATGATGCCAACTTGAAGAAAGTACTCAATCGTGCAAGAGAAGTCAACCTCAAGCTGAATCCAGATAAGTGCAAGTTTTGTCTGGACCCAGTAAGCTATGTAGGCCACATCTTCACAAGTGACGATTTAAAAGCTGATCCTTCCAAGACTGCAGCAATCGTCAACATGCCAGTCCCCACAGATGTCTTGTCACTATAACGCTTCCTAGGCATGGTCAATTACCTTGCCAAGTATATACCAAATTTCAGTGACATCGCAGTGCCCCTGAGGAAACTAACCCACAAAGAGACTGCAGGGTGCTGGTTCCAGCAGCATCAGGAGGCATTCGACTGCCTCAAGGCATGTCTGTCCAGTCCAACAGTATTGGCGTACTATGATGTCAGACAGTCAGTCACACTCATGTGCGATGCTTTATGCTACGGACTCAGAGCTGCATGTTTGGAAAATGGCAGACCAGTACCATTTGTATCACGTGTCCTCACAGACACAGAGACACAGTATGCTCAAATAGAAAAGGAGCTCCTGGCTGTTTGCCTGCACAAAATTCAGACACTACATAGGTGGCAAAGCAACAATTGTTGAGACAGACCACCAACCTTTAGTGACTGTCATGAAGAAGCCCATTCACGCAGCCCCTGCTCATCTTCAGAGGATGCTGCGCAAGCTACAGAACTATGACCTCAATCTGGTGTACAAAAAGGGAAAGTACATGTATCTAGCAGATACACTTTCAAGAGCTCCAAACATGCAAACCCCGTCAAGTCCTGCCGAGGACGATGCCTTCGAATTTATGTCAGTTTGTTACATCTCCACAGCTCGTCTCGAGGAGCTTAGAAAGCACACAACAAAGGATGACACACTACAAGACCTCAGTGCAGTTATTCAGCAGGGATGGCCTGTCAGAGAGCACCAACTTCTACCAGCCGCTGGTCCTTTCTTCCCGTACAGGGATGAACGCACAGTGGTGGACAACATCATAATGAAAGGCCACAAAGCAGTCATTCCGCAATCCCTGCACAAAGAG
The DNA here is from genome assembly GCF_041902795.1 of Electrophorus electricus. Lineage (NCBI taxonomy): Eukaryota > Metazoa > Chordata > Actinopteri > Gymnotiformes > Gymnotidae > Electrophorus > Electrophorus electricus. The sequence continues at coordinate 15,666,025 of NC_137502.1, forward strand.
TATATCAACATTGTACACAGGGGGCACCCAGTTATCGAAGCGACCAAGCGCAGGGCTAGGAGTGTAGTTTTCTGGCCAACAATGTCAAAAGACATCATAGAGAATTTACACTCATGCACAGTATGCAACAGCACCAAGTCTCACAAACAAAGAGAACCTCTCCACCTCCAACCCATCCTAAGTCTTCCATGGTCCACAGTGGCTGCAGACATCTTTGATTGGTGTGGGAAACATTACCAAGTGCTCGTGGACTCGTACTCTGGTTGATGCGAAATTGACCTTCTCTACAACATGATATCGCATACAATCATCTCTAAACTGAAAAGACATTTCTCAGTCCACGGTACGCCCCACACCCTTTTCACTGATAATGCTAGACAATACACTAGTCAACATCTCAAAGATTTTGCTGAACAATGGGATTTTGTCCACATCACCAGCAGTCCTGAGTTTCCCAGGTCAAATGGTCTTGCAGAAAGGGCAGTCCGCAGTGCAAAACAACTCATGGAGAAATCACACAGAGACGGTACTGATGTCTTTCTCAATCTTCTAAACCTCATGAATATCCCCCGTGATCCTATACTAGGGTCTCCTGCTGAGCTGTTGATGTCACGGCAGACACGCGCAGCCATTTCAGTAAGTACCAGACTCCTAGAGCCTGTCTGCAAGATCACCCAGCAAGTCAGTGCGCAACTTCTCAACAAAAGACTCACTTTGAAACGCCACTATGATAAGTCAAGCCGCCCACTATTGCCGCTAACTACAGGTCAAGTGGTTCACATGCAAACACTTAAAGGGTATGACCAGCTTGGAATGGTGATAAAGCCCTGCGAGGAGCCATGTTCATATGCCATTCAATCCAACTGAAGAACATACAGACGGAATCGCCCAACACATCCTCCCTGTCAGAGAGCCACCGACCCAACTTCATGAAGATGACCCAGACTCATACAACACCAGCATACAACAATACAACAATGGACTGTGTTCCCATTGCGTGATTCCCCACTGGGAATGCTGTTACACCTTATACAACGCGCTCGGGTCGTGTCTGCAGACCCGACCCAAAATACATGCAATGACGTAGTTTGATGTTAAAAAAAAAAAAAAGGAAAAAAAAGAGTGCGATCTTATTTTGTTCATAGTGGTTTGAGTAATAGGTTACTTATGCAACTAGCTCAATTGTTCTGCCTTCTTCAGGAGGTACATGTACTAAAGGGAAGGGATGTAGAGCATTTGAAAAAATGTCCTGCTACAGGCTGGACCAATGAGCATGCAGGAGTCTGCCTGTGGCCAGATAGATATAACGTATTTGTAAGACATGACTGGTGTGCTCACATGTTCTCTTGCAAGGTTGTTAATTAAAAGTTAATACAACGGTCTATGTGGAGTTGCATCGTCATTTGGTACAATGACTTTACAGCTATCTCAGTTGACTGAGTGAATTTCTCTTCTAGCTCTCTTGTGCAGATGCAGTGAATCGAGTGTGAGTTTTTTCCACTGATCTAACATGGATATTATTTCCACTGATATAACAAGGAAACAAACTGAAATATAACCGTGTTAACCAAAGGAATTTCATTTCTGACATTTGAATGGGCTGACAGCACAGACACATGTCTGAAGCATAAAAGTTTAGACCACACAATTTCAAATTCAAGACAATTTAAGACTTATTAATCGTATTAATAATATACAATTTCAAATCAGTAAATTAAATATTTCCCCTAACAGTACCAAAACAGTAAAGTTGTAAAATGTTAAATACTTACAATAACACAACGTTAAAGCAATTATTTTTAATAGGCCTATTCAGGAAATTAAAAAGCCAGGAATGGGATTTAACAATACAGTACCATAATACCAAGATTTAGCAATAGTCATAGAGGTGCAGCCCTACATGTTTGAACCGGAGTCAGACCCTGGGCTGCTCTGATGTCACACCTCTGATTATTCTACACACACAAACATACATACCTACACAATACAAAGCGTACTGTAACCCTTAGACGTATGCAGGTGCTCCAATAATGTGGAGGTGAGAAATTAAAATTAGCACATTATTCGCCTTTTAACTTGAGACGTGAATAGAGAAAACTAGATAAATGAATAAGGAAATAAATTCCCCTTTGAAATTTAATTTTATAATTGTCCAACATAAAAGGTAGGGGTTTTCCTTTTTTAACTTCCCATTCTTTTCATTTTTCCTTTTCTTTTGACCCCTCTGTGTGTGTGACACTTTCCCGAAGAGAACGCCTTAGCAGCTACATGAAGCACATGGAGTGGCTTGAGATAGCGAGCCATCCAGTATGTCTACGAACCTGTGATTCGCGAACCCGTAAGAAGAGATTTTTCATTGTGCATGCATCATTGGGGTAGGACAGAACAGTTATACACGTACTGTGTTTTTTCCTAGGATTATTTTTCGTAAGGATTTTCAATTTTCAGTTTTCATTTTTGAGCCTCGCCATTCAAACAGAACTTTGCGATATATGTATAGGTGTGCATATAGTACTGTTATTGGTATTGTGTGTATTTGTAGTGTGTATTTCCTTCTTTCATTGAAATTGATTGTCAAAATGTATGTATTTTTTGTTTACATTTTTCATGGGTAGAGTGAATTAAGTGTAGGTAAACCAACTGATATCGATGGTAATACATTATTAGTCAAAAATAATTGAAATGAAAAATTAAACCACTCCACTTTTTAGAAGATTTTCGATCAGAGAAATAGAAAAACTACAACAGGAAATTAATTTCTTTCTACCACCACCACCCTTTCTCTTTGGTTCATACTTAAGGTACTTAGCCATAGTCTCCATTACCTGCGTATGTGTTGTTTTGTATGTATTGATGAGAGTATCTAAAGAGAAACAACAAACCATAAATTAGATTACTGTCTGAAATGCTGTACACTTTAGCTCATGCATGGCAAATCCTGTGTACATTGCAAACCATTTTCCAGAGCTGTAGTTGTTTAAGTAGGGTCACATTTTACATCAAACCTTGAATGTTAGGGAAAGCAAAGTGCACAAAGTTTAATTTGTTAAGCCAGAAAACCCACTTAGATGTGGCAATGGATTTATTGTTGCGTGAGTATCACTGTTACAGCCTCTTAGAGATTCTGCATAAATTGCTATTCAATCTACTGATGGGCTGGCATTTCAGATGAAACTGTGTGTTTAAATGTATGAACTAATTAACACAAAACCAGACACAGGTGAAAGTAATAACAGGTGTGGAAAAAACGGATGAGGGGGCGGAGAAAACTAAACCAAGAAACGGAGCAACCAGGAAGCAAAGGAAACAGGGAAGTCAGGAGGGTGGCCATTCGTGACAATAATCACTTGAAAGAAAAGAAACTGGCCATACCAGTAAGCACCAGTACTGTCAACCTAGCAGGTTTATCTTACTGACCAGTTGAATTTATTTGATTTGGACATATTTTCAAAAAATGATGGCTGTGTAATCAGTACTCTTAAATGTGCACCCTTTGTACAAATATCTCTCAACAACAGTAAATATTTTTGTCAAATGTACTTGGGCTAAATTTGTTATTGTTTAGCCAAAATATTATATTGAATACTTTAAATATATTTGTGCTTTTCCAGGACTCAAATGCCATGATGGCTAGGAGGAGTCTAAAGTGCAAATGTTAGAAGCTGCAATTTTCCCAGTCTCTGTTTTGTCGTTTTTTGTTTGTTTGTTTGTTTTGTTTTTTAAATAAGTTTTAAAAAGTAGTGATAATTCAGACTGTGTTTATCCAAATGTAGAAAATTTCACAATTTTTACTAAGCAGTCCCAAATTGTAATTTCCCATTAGTAACTTCAACATAAAATTGGTTGTTCCAATTAATCTATCTTCCAATTCAGTTTTTGACACTTTGACTTCTAGTGGACAAACATCTTATTGAAACATGAACATTTTGTTGAAAAGCATTACTCTAGCATAATAGATGTAGCAATACATATATACAACTTGCTATTTGCTGGTCGTCCTTTAAGAGCAATCAGACCTAAAACTATATCTAGATGTATCTTTAGCTTAAGCTTCTTCACGTGGCTGCTATGGCTCAGTACTTAAAATGCAGGTAGATTTTTGGCATATGTGTTCCTAAGGACAGGCTCACCTCTTTCTGTATTGATCATGGGCAGCCACTTTGCGGGGTCTGTTTTTGCTGCAAGACTGGGAGTCTGAGGAACTCCACTGTCTACATGAGAAGGACTCAGAGGGACTCCAATTGCTGTGAGAGGACCTACCCCTCTGGCTGCATGACAGGGACTCACTGGTGCTCCTTTTCCTCCTCCTCTGCCTATGTGAGAGGAACTCATACAGGCTCCTCCTCCTCCAGCTGTGTGAGAGGGATTCACTGGGGCTTCTCTTCTGGCTGTGTGAAAGGGTCTCATTGGGGCTCCTCCGGCTGTGAGAGAGGGACTCATTGGGACAACTCCTTTGGCTCTGTGAAAACGACTCAGAGGGATACCTTGGATTCTATGAGAAAGTTCCAGAGGGGCTAATTTGGATTGAGGGGATGTCATTTGTAACCCCATTCTCTGCTCATTAAAGAAAAAATATGACATAACATTACGTGCAGCAGAATGTGTTAATCTGTCCACTTTATTTCACCTTAAAACAGTGTATATTTTTAGCATGCAATTCAAGCATACTAAATAGGTCTGACAGTCAACAATGGATTGAAAACATGAGAGACCAAATACCAAAATCTTTTTTGCAACATGCAAGACAACAAAGAAAGCAAGCAAATGTCATCATCTTTCATGAGAAATATACCAATACTACACTTATATAAATGCATAAACAGGATTCCTGTTTAGTAGCAAAAATGGCTGAACATATCCACCTACTAAACTGGGAAGAACACAGGGAAGAAGAAGGTGACCATCTATGATAGAACAGGCAACAGCCAATATGAAGACTCATATCACTACTTTAATAATGATAAAAAAAATATAAAAAAAATATAATTATTTGAAGTGTCTTAGAGTCCTGCTTATGTTATCAGCCTCAAACATTCCAGGATCCATGTGTGGGGCACTGAATCACAGGCTTTCTTGTAATCAATCCAGGCAGTGCACAGGTTGGTCTGTCTGGTCAACTAGCCTCAGAACTGTTGAACTGTTATGAGACTCTCTCTTTATAAATAGATGTTTACTTTTCCCTATGCCTTATGTCAGTTATTCAAGCAAATCTTATACCTATGTCTTAACCCTCTCATAGTATTTACAGTCTAAACTTTAACTGTGTGCTTAATGACATACATACAGGTAGCAGTCTACTGGCACCATTATTCTATGAAAAGTATGATAAGCCATGACCTATATATCAGTACTCCTTAAACGTGCTCAGACACACACATACATTATCTCTCCCAGCCTTTTCATTTGCTTTTCATGTTTACGTTTACATTTAGTACTTTTAATTTTAAAAAATTACATGAAATGTATATGCTAGTTCTCTCTCTCTCTCTCTCTCTCTCTCACATACACACGCACACATGCACACACACACACACACACATCCTTAGCTTATGTGCTTGCATGTCTGCCAATTCAGGAAAACACCCCAGCCAGGAGAAAAAGCATTGAGCCTGGAAGAAGAGGATTTGCCCATATAGCCTGGTCTCCTCATTGCAGATAAGAAGTGAATGACATAATTAAAAAGGTGTTGACCATATGTATTATTCATAAATCTTTCTTATAATCGTAATCGCTTTAACCGCTTATTGGTAATACATTTTTGTTAACCTAAAGGCTCGTGATAGGTATATTTATTCCTTTTAAATCCTTTTTGAAATGTAAAGAGTTTATGTCAGCATCGTGAATACCGGGGCTAGTTGATCTGCGCAGGCTTTGAGGACCCTCCCGCAGATACCGTCTGGTCCCATCGCCTTCCTGGTATTCACCCTTTTAAACACTCTGCTCACGTCACTCTCCGTGATGATGAGAGGGCGCTGTTCTATGGTGGGCCCCGCGCATGTGCCATCGACTGCGCCGATAGTGCCATTAGCACTAGCGCCGTTAGCACTAGCGCCGTTAGCATTTGTGCTGCTAGCATTAGCGCTGCTAGATGTAGCCTCGAAGCGAGCAAAGAATGTATTCAGCTCGTTCGCCAGAGACTCATCCGCACTCATCAGTCCAGAGGGTGGGCTCCTGTAGTCCGTGATCATCCGTAGCCCTGCCACAGGGATCTAGAGCCACTCTGCTGGAACTGTGTCTCTCAACCATACTAAGCGCAGCGTCCCGGTGCTGTGCCTGAAACTGTGTGAGAGCCTCATGAAGTTCACACAGTGCAGTGTCCATGTTAGCCTGAGGTGAGATGTACACGGTGTTGATGATGACCGAAGTGAACTCCCGGGGAAGGTAGAAAGGACGAAGCTTGAGGGCGAGCAGCTCCAGGTTGGGTGAGCAGGAGCAGGCGAGAGTAACAACATTGGCATTGTTACACCAGCTGTTGTTTACCATCACACACACTCCGCCGCCTCTCGACTTCCCCGAACGTGCCGTCCTATCCATGCGGTGAACCGAGAAGAACTCGGCCGGCTGAATAGCGTGGTTTGGTACCGCTGGGTTCAGCCACGACTCGGTGAAGCAGAGGAGATTGCAGTCCCGAATGTCCCTCTGGAACTTTATCCTGGCCCGGAGGTCATCGAGCTTGTTATCCAGAGACTGGACGTTGGCTAGCAGGATGCTGGGTAAGGGAGCTCGGTGTGCCTGAGCCCTCAGCCTGTTCCTGACGCCGGCTCGCTTCCCTCGAGGCCTTTTCCTCGCGCCGCGTCTTTTGTTTTCCCTCAGGATCTCCGTCGGCCATTTTGGGTCCAGGGTTACAGACGGCTTGAGGTGAGTGCTATGTAGATTAAGAGAAATAAGGTCGTCTCTGCTGTACGAGATACGTGCCGTGGTGTGTAGAGAAGGGCTGCGGAGAAATAAGGGGTAGCGAAAAGGATAGTGAAAAGAGCGAAAAAAGTGCCAGGTGTGGACGGAGCAGTCGTGACGGAAGCCGACCTCACCGGCGCCATCTTACAAAAGGTAAAATAGATGGGCTAATTACTAATTGGTATAGATTCAGATAATGGGCATTTTTAAAATCATATATATTTAAGAATAAATAATTTAACATCAACATAAATTTCATTTTTATTTGACCCTTAGATTAGGGGAGGCTCTAGGCAACTGCCTCAGTGTTATATTGTAGTGGGTAATGTTTCAGCCTCTCCAGTGTGGGACCGGGATTCAATCCCCATCCCAGCAAGTGCTCTATACTATACCAATTAGAGTTTTTGGACAAGAATACTAACACTACACTTACCTACCTCTGCAACATGATTGAAAATTGTAAATTGCTCTGGATAAAAGTGTCTGTCAAATGCTTAAAAAGTAAAAAAAATTAAATATCAGTAATCGTGATGCTTACAAAACATTCCACAAATTACCTAGAATAGGTTTATAATAGATACAAACGCTGCAAAATAATAATGGAGACCTATTGTACCCCTTTATATTCCCTGGGGTCTTAATGAAATATGTATGACGTGATTGGCTAAATACTTCTAGGATCAATCACCACAGCACCCTTCTCAGGCTGTTAAAACAGCCCTGTTAGAACAACCAGTTTGAATGCCTGTGCCTTTAAATGACAATAAGCCACTGCTCAAACCCACCCCTTCCCCCCAGCCCCTCTTCTACTTGAACCCTGAGAGAAAGTCTGTATTCAAAATAGCCTACTGCATACTACTTGCATACTGACCCAAAAGATCTGGTCATGTCCTGGAATATTTGGCCCCAAATTAATATGGTGTATGAATTATGGGACCAAAATACATTTTCCAGTACGCTAAAGATACCTGGTTGTCTAATTCCACCAAATATTCCAGGACATGACCAGATCTTTTGGGTGTACTGCATCCAGTCATGCAACAGTGGCGAAAAATCTTACCCAAGTGTATGGAACCATCATACATTAATGTAGCCTTGTAGTATGCTTTGCATTTCTTGCATACTGGATACTATACTGCTTACTACTACAGGGACCAGTATACAGTATATACTGGCTTGTCTCAGTTTTGCCAGAAAACATCTTGATGATTGTGGAGGAGATCCCCAAGACTTTTGGGAAAATACTCTGTGGACTGACGAGACAAAAGTTGAACTTTTTGAAAGGTGTAACACAGCATTTCAGAAATGGAACATCATACCAACAGTAAAATATGGTGGTGGTAGTGTGATGGTCTGGGGCTGTTTTGCTGCTTCAGGGCCTGGAAGACTTGCTGTGGTAAATGGGACCATGAATTCTGCTGTCTACCAAAAAATCCTGAAGGAGAATGTCCAGCTATCCATTCGTGACCTCAAGCTGAAACGCACTTGGGTTCTGCAGCAGGACAATGATCCAAAACACACCAGCAAGTCCACCTCTGAATGGCTTAAGAAAAACAAAATGAAGACTCTGGAGTGGCCTAGTCAAAGTCCTGACCTGAATCCGATTGAGATGCTGTGGCATGACCTTAAAAAAGCGGTTCATGCTCAAAAACGCTCCAATAAGGCTGAATTACAACAACTCTGCAAAGATGAGTGGCCCAAAATTCCTCCACAGTGCTATAAAAGACTCATTGCCAATTATGATTGCATAACTGAAATGCTTGATTGCAGTTGTTGCTGCTAAGGGTGGCCCAACCAGTTATTAGGTTTGGGGGGCAATCATTTTTTCACACAGGGCCATGTAGGTTTGGATTTTTTCCCCATTAATAATAAAAACCTTCATTTAAAAACTGTATTTTGTGTTTACTTGTGTTATCTTTGTCTAATATTTAAATTTGTTTGATGATCGGAAACATTAAGTGTGACAAACATGCAAAAAAAGATCAGAAGGGGGCAAACACTTTTTCACACCACTGTATATGTCTTAACCAAAGTCAGCTCCTGAGTTGTCAAACTTCATTCTACACACACTGACATATATATGTACACACTGCAAAGCATGCCCACATGCTAAATTACAGACGGTTGTAAAACACATTTTCCTCTAGCATTACATGCTAATGTTGCTAACACATAAGTGGAACACAACTGCAACCTTGTTACATTTACTCTCACATTATTCACCTGTTGATAAAGTTCATCTGTCACAAATTCAACTAATAAATTGATAGGATTTGTGTTATTGTGGATCCTGCAACAAATAACCCAAGAAACACCAATAATATCTTTAAAATTATATTTATAACCTCAGCGTTAAAGTTAGCTAGTGCTAAATGACCAAAGAAACACATAGCTAGAATAATAATTTTTTAAAATAAGTTACTTACATTTCCCTTATCTGCACTTTAGCTTTGCACAGTTGATATTGATCCCAAAACTTAGCCCTGTATTATACTAACCCAGGCAGGTAAAGCATTTTGACACAAAGTTGTTAGTACACACATACAGGTTTTTGTTGATGGTAGCTGGGACATTGCCATCAAAAATAAACTTTATCCACTCAGATCTTCTGTCCTCTGTTGCTGGGGGCCAGTGTAGCATTTTGTGTCAGCCTGTGTAACAGAGCAATTCCCGTACTTAGCTCTTAATTTCAATATAATGATATTGGGTCTGGCATGTGTGAGAGAAAAAATGGCTACCTTTGTAAAAGTAGTTCTCAAACCATGGGTAGAGATACTCAGATTGGGGGCAGTATAATGCTAATGACTGCCCTCTTGTTATAAAAACGGGAGCCAAATCTGAATGGCTGTTTTAGCCTGTTTTCTGATGTAGGCTGCCTGTAAAGTGGACTTGGTTGTCTTATCTCACAATTTGTGGTTTGGTAGGCACTCAAAAGATACCCAAATGGATTGTTTAAACATTTTACAGTTTAAATGAAAGTTATTTCTTCATCATATACATTTTTCAAAACATATTATTAAAGATTAAAAAAAACCCGTAAACCTCCCTTTTTAATGATCAAACTTTTATTTACTTTCACTTGATAGCATTTAATATGCATGTGGGGGGGGGGGGGGGTGGGGGGAGCAATACAGTGACAGTGCTTGTCTATTTGGCCATGCTGGAATCAGACTGGTCATTCTATTTGACTTTTCTTCCTCCTTTCCTTAATTTGTGGTGGGTTTCATTTTCTTCATCATTCTGCAGCTCCTTTTCTGCCTTTTTCTTTCTTTTTCATCATTTTCCCTGTTTTTTCAGCTAACCAACTCTTATATGATTTTTTTTCTTTATTCGCTTTGTGATTTTCATTTGTTTCTCTTCCTCCTTTCTCTTTCTTTCAAGTTCTTTTTCTGCTCACTAAACCTCAGGACAAGTTCAGAAAATTGCCTCTTTATCTGCTGAACAAAGTTCTTCTTTTTAAATGTTATCTCATACATCTCTTCTTTGTTCTTCTCTTTGGCCCTCATTATACCTTCATCAACTGTTCTTATTTCTTCTTTCTTCTGCTCCTTCTTACTTTGTATCAAAGCTTGCTTTTGCAATTTTAAGACATTTTCTTCTCTTTTTCTCTCATCCCAAACTGCTTCTTTTTGCTGGTTGTCATGAAGTGATGCATAGGATGTGGAAGGCTTTTCATCATCAATCACTGGGGCTGGGCCCTCTTTACAGTTAAGCAGTGCCCATAGCAAAAGGGAGGCCTTATGCTTTTCTTCTTGTGGTGTCCCAAGATGTAGTGAACTAAGTGAAGAAACACCCATCTTACACAGATTCCTTTTAGGGAGAGCTGAAGACTGATCAGTCTTGGCTTCAGCAGTCTTGGCTTCGACAACTACTTCAACATCATTTTCGCAAGCTGCTTTTTTTTGCTTATTGTCATGAAGTGATGCATAGGATGTGGAAGGCTTTTCATCATCAATTTCATCATCAGTCTTGGCTTCAACAACTGCTTCAACATCAGTTTCCTGTGTCAAATGAGACCAGTAGAGGAAATAATGGACCATTACATTTTCTGCAAGTCAATACAATCAATCAAGGTTTATGAACAAACTGGAAAAAGGTGCATCTATTAATTTGTCAAGGATAATAATAATTATGTTGAAATAATATTAATAGTATTATTATTGTTGTTGTTGTTGTTATTATTTATATTATTAACAACAACAACCTGAAAGGACACTTGTGAACAAACCACATTTTCTTGACACAGCCTGCTCAAATTAACATAACTGAAAACTTGAATAAGGTACACTAAAAATATTGATGTTATAAAAGGAACAAAAAGGACAAAATGTTGGCTTCGTCAAGTCATCATATGCTGAAAAATACAGGGAAAAAACATAATGTTCAAATCAAAAATGACAGAAAAATTTCATGTTTGCACAACCTCTTCAATGGTGCTCAGCGATGTCCTAAACTTTCTCAGTTGATGAGCCGAATGCTTTCTATATTGTTTATGAATCCTCTGGAGAACTGCTCCTTGGTGTGGTGTCCCAATGTGTGAACGCTTTCGGAAGGTTGAAGGTTGACTCTTTATGACAGTTTCTTTGGACTTCATACTTTGGGTCAACTTGTTCTTTTGTAACACTGAGTCGTCTTCCACCCAGCTTTTTTTCTGCTTAGTCTTGGCTTTTGCAGGCTTGGTTTCAACAACATTTTCAACATCATTCTCCTGTGTCAAATGAAACCATTAGAGTAAATAATGGAATGTTACATTTTCTGCAAGTCAATGCAATATATCAAGGTTTATGAACAAACTGGAAAAAGTGGCATCTCTTCATTTATCAAGGATAATAATAATTCTGCTGAAATAATAATAAAAAACTATAATAATAATAATAAGAAGAAGAAGAAGAACAATAATTAGTAAGGGATACTTGTGAACAAACTACATTTTTTTTGACACAGTCTCGTCACATTAACATAACTCAAAACTTGAATAAGGTACACTAAAAATATTGATGTTATAACAAGAAAAAAATGACAAAATGTTGGCTTTGTCAAGTCATCATATGCTGAAGAAATACAGGGGAAATTAGATGTTCAAATAAAAAATGCTAGAAAAAAGTTCATGTTTGCAAAACCTCTTCTATGGTGCTCATCAGTGTCCTGAACTCTCTCAGCAGACCCTCCGAGTCCTTTCCATATTCTTTATAGATCCTCTGGAGAGCTGCCACAATCATCTGGCTATGATGCAGTCTCTCTTGACAAGCCTTGAGGTTAGACTGCAGTGACTTCCTTTCTTTCTCCCACTGCTTAATTTGTTCAGTTTCATTTTCTACATTTGATATTTTACATGTATCCATGTTTCCAGTCTGTTCTTGTTACCTAGAGAGAGACATGTTTAAAAGTTTGATTTCAGTCTTTCTTTTTGTAAGAAAGGTCTTATGCATGTAAGAAGAATACAGATCATAAATGAAAACTATTATATTTAATTTGGCCCTTGCTAGCATGCCTGTCTCCCTGTCTCATGTTATTGTTTCATTTTCTGCATTCCTGTTCCAGTCTTGTTAACTGTTCTTTGTTAGCCATCATGTATATGTGAATTAAAACCCTTGGTTTTCCCCTGTTAGTGCTAGTCTTTGTAATTCCTAGCCTCAGTCTCTTATCCATCCCTCTTTGTTCTCTGTAGTTGTATGTAATAAGCCCTGTCGTGCTTGTTCTGCTCGTGTTTCTTAGCCTGCTCGTGTAGTTTGTGTTCCTTATTGTGGCCTGTTTGCCTATTCTCTATCGTGTGTTTTTTCTCGTTTGTTTACTATGTATTCCCGGACTCTCCGCACTGGCTCATTGACCCTGGACTGTGACTATGACTCTGATTATAGATTTGCCCTTAAAATATCTCGCTCTTCTCAGCGTACGCGTCCGCCTCGTGACCGCTCCACGTTACATAATTAAAAAGGTGTTGACCATATATATTATTCATAAATCTTTCTTATAATCGTAATCGCTTTAACCGCTTATTGGTAATACATTTTTGTTAACCGAAAGGCTCGTGATAGGTATATTTATTCCTTTTAAATCCTTTTTGAAATGTAAAGAGTTTATGTCAGCATCGTTTGGAACGCTTCCGCACCAGCCGGCAATTTTAAAGACTTACCTTAAGATTCTCTTGAGATATTGTGGAGTCCCTTTTAACGCATTTCAGAAGAGTCTGTAATTGTATTGTTGTCTTCTCGCTAGGTTACATACTTCTTCGCAGCCCCAGTTTATTATCTACCTATTACGACGTAATAATATTGTTTGTTCCATTTAAAATCAGCTCCGCTTAATTCTTAGGCACAGTCCCAATGTTATTTCAAACACCTAGAAACGTTTCTCTTTCACCACGGTGTCTTCTGGTCAGATTTTAGAAAACTTTTTAAAGACTATTATGCTATTATAAATGTAATAATTTGAGACCATATTTGAGTTGAGAATATATCAAAAAGAAATTATTTTTGAATAACTGAAATATTATTTTGTAAACATGGTCTTTGAGTAACAGATATTTTCAGACTAATGCTGAAGACTCATCATTTTGAAGAATGGTATGTGAACACTGAATAAACTAAGTGGACACTGACACAAAAATCTGACCAAAAAATATAGCTAGCTAGCTAAATTAGGCAGACTCAAAAACACTGAAACAGCAGGGTCTTGAAAACTCACCAGAGCACTGCTATAATTTTTTTTTAAATTATAGGCTATTTTTGTTGTTTTGCTTTTTTGTTTATATAGGCATGTGGTTTGGCCAGCCACATGCAGTGGGAGGACCTCCGTTTGTGGCACACACCTGTACCTCGTTTCGTCTGTGTGTATTAAACTCATGTCAGTCATGTCATGTTTATATATTAATGAATATATATATGCGGACCACCACGCATTACAGAAATCGGCACTCGGGCCACCCCGCATTACAGAAATCATTTGGAAGCCACAAAAGCTAGCTCTTAGTGGTGAGATGAGCTGATTGAAAGCTTTTGTGGAAGCACTAGTTTCTAATGAAAAATACTATTTAAATTTCGAAGTGCAGTGAACCATTTTCTGCTTTCTCCCACATGTTGAATTTTTCTTCTCCATTCAGATGGGGTTTTTTTTCACTTTGAAAAACATCCTATACACCTATACACACAGTAGCTATCACTATATATATATATCCGTCCAACATGCATAGGAGCTATCACTTTTTTGCTTGCCCCAGTCTGAATTGACATATTTATATAATTACAAAAAAACAGCGGTTACACTACACTAAAATCACTAAACATAATTCAGTTCAAATCAAATCAAAGATAATTTGTCACATACATAGTCATACGCAGTATAACTGGCAGTGAAATGCCTTTGGTGACTGCTCTGCCCATAAACCAAGGAGCGATACAGAAAAATATACAGATCAGTGTAATGTAAGGTTAAACTGAAATAAATCCTAAAATGTATTTGTAAAGGAAGGAAAATAAAGCCTAAAATATAAAATAGAATTTGTCTGGGTAAAAAATAAACACGATTATGATTATATACAAATTACAATTTAAAAATTTTCCAGTTCAGTGTGAAGTTGTGCTATATAGCGCAGTGCAAATAGCAAAATATGGGTGTGTAAGAGTGTGTATGATGTTATAGTGAACAATGGTCCAGTCCAGTGGGGGAATCCAGTGAATGAAGATTAGTCCCATCAGTTGCCCTGGTTCAGAGCCCGAAAGGCCTGTGTGAAGAAGCTCCTCCTCAGTCTCTCTGTGTTAGTCTTCAGGGAGCGAAAGCACTTCCCTGACCTCAACAGGGAGAAGAGCCTATTGTCAGGATGGGTGGGGTCCTTCATAATCCTCCTGGCCTTGGTCTGGCACCACTTGTAATAGATGGTCTAATTACTAATTGGTATAGATTCATATAATGGGCATTTTTAAAATCATATATATTTAAGAATAAATAATTTAACATCAACATAAATTTCATTTTTATTTGACCCTTAGATTAGGGGAGGCTCTAGGCAACTGCCTCAGTGTTATATTGTAGTGGGTAATGTTTCAGCCTCTCCAGTGTGGGACCGGGATTCAATCCCCATCCCAGCAAGTGCTCTATACTATACCAATTAGAGTTTTTGGACAAGAATACTAACACTACACTTACCTACCTCTGCAACATGATTGAAAATTGTAAATTGCTCTGGATAAAAGTGTCTGTCAAATGCTTAAAAAGTAAAAAAAATTAAATATCAGTAATCGTGATGCTTACAAAACATTCCACAAATTACCTAGAATAGGTTTATAATAGATACAAACGCTGCAAAATAATAATGGAGACCTATTATACCCCTTTATATTCCCTGGGGTCTTAATGAAATATGTATGACGTGATTGGCTAAATACTTCTAGGATCAATCACCACAGCACCCTTCTCAGGCTGTTAAAACAGCCCTGTTAGAACAACCAGTTTGAATGCCTGTGCCTTTAAATGACAATAAGCCACTGCTCAAACCCACCCCTTCCCCCCAGCCCCTCTTCTACTTGAACCCTGAGAGAAAGTCTGTATTCAAAATAGCCTACTGCATACTACTTGCATACTGACCCAAAAGATCTGGTCATGTCCTGGAATATTTGGCCCCAAATTAATATGGTGTATGAATTATGGGACCAAAATACATTTTCCAGTACGCGAAAGATACCTGGTTGTCTAATTCCACCAAATATTCCAGGACATGACCAGATCTTTTGGGTGTACTGCATCCAGTCATGCAACAGTGGCGAAAAATCTTACCCAAGTGTATGGAACCATCATACATTAATGTAGCCTTGTAGTATGCTTTGCATTTCTTGCATACTGGATACTATACTGCTTACTACTACAGGGACCAGTATACAGTATATACTGAGTGCAGTATACAGCATGTTGTAGGCTCTTTTGAACAGAACCAAACATTACTGCAAGAGAAATTATAGGGGTGCAGCCATACAGTGATGTGAAAAAGTGTTTGCCCCCTTCCTGATATCTTATTTTTGTACACGTTTGTCACACTTACTGTTTCAGATCATCAAACAACTTTAAATATTAGCCAAAGATAACACAAGTAAACAGAAAAGGCAGGTTTTAAATGAAGGCTTTTATTATTAAGGGGAAAAAAATCCAAATTTATCCACTGCACACCTCTCTTGCCTCAGTTAAGATCAGTGTTCATGACTCCACCATAAGAAAGAGACTGGGCAAAATGGCCTGCATGGCAGAGTTCCAAGACGAAAACCACTGCTGAGCAAAAAGAATATAAAGGTTTGTCTCAGTTTTGCCAGAAAACATCTTGATGATTGTGGAGGAGATCCCCAAGACTTTTGGGAAAATACTCTGTGGACTGACGAGACAAAAGTTGAACTTTTTGAAAGGTGTATGTCCCATTACATCTGGCGTAAAAGTAACACAGCATTTCAGAAATGGAACATCATACCAACAGTAAAATATGGTGGTGGTAGTGTGATGGTCTGGGGCTGTTTTGCTGCTTCAGGACCTGGAAGACTTGCTGTGGTAAATGGGACCATGAATTCTGCTGTCTACCAAAAAATCCTGAAGGAGAATGTCCAGCTATCCATTCGTGACCTCAAGCTGAAACGCACTTGGGTTCTGCAGCAGGACAATGATCCAAAACACACCAGCAAGTCCACCTCTGAATGGCTTAAGAAAAACAAAATGAAGACTCTGGAGTGGCCTAGTCAAAGTCCTGACCTGAATCCGATTGAGATGCTGTGGCATGACCTTAAAAAAGCGGTTCATGCTCAAAAACCCTCCAATAAGGCTGAATTACAACAACTCTGCAAAGATGAGTGGCCCAAAATTCCTCCACAGTGCTATAAAAGACTCATTGCCAATTATGATTGCATAACTGAAATGCTTGATTGCAGTTGTTGCTGCTAAGGGTGGCCCAACCAGTTATTAGGTTTGGGGGGCAATCATTTTTTCACACAGGGCCATGTAGGTTTGGATTTTTTCCCCATTAATAATAAAAACCTTCATTTAAAAACTGTATTTTGTGTTTACTTGTGTTATCTTTGTCTAATATTTAAATTTGTTTGATGATCGGAAACATTAAGTGTGACAAACATGCAAAAAAAGATCAGAAGGGGGCAAACACTTTTTCACACCACTGTATATGTCTTAACCAAAGTCAGCTCCTGAGTTGTCAAACTTCATTCTACACACACTGACATATATATATGTACACACTGCAAAGCATGCCCACATGCTAAATTACAGACGGCTGTAAAACACATTTTCCTCTAGCATTACATGCTAATGTTGCTAACACATAATTGGAACACAAC
Source organism: Electrophorus electricus (assembly GCF_041902795.1). Taxonomy (NCBI): domain Eukaryota; kingdom Metazoa; phylum Chordata; class Actinopteri; order Gymnotiformes; family Gymnotidae; genus Electrophorus; species Electrophorus electricus. Next base: position 15,683,238 of record NC_137502.1, read on the forward strand.
TGCAACCTTGTTACATTTACTCTCACATTATTCACCTGTTGATAAAGTTCATCTGTCACAAATTCAACTAATAAATTGATAGGATTTGTTTTATTGTGGATCCTGCAACAAATAACCCAAGAAACACCAATAATATCTTTAAAATTATATTTATAACCTCAGGGTTAAAGTTAGCTAGTGCTAAATGACCAAAGAAACACATAGCTAGAATAATAATTTTTTAAAATAAGTTACTTACATTTCCCTTATCTGCACTTTAGCTTTGCACAGTTGATATTGATCCCAAAACTTAGCCCTGTATTATACTAACCCAGGCAGGTAAAGCATTTTGACACAAAGTTGTTAGTACACACATACAGGTTTTTGTTGATGGTAGCTGGGACATTGCCATCAAAAATAAACTTTATCCACTCAGATCTTCTGTCCTCTGTTGCTGGGGGCCAGTGTAGCATTTTGTGTCAGCCTGTGTAACAGAGCAATTCCCGTACTTAGCTCTTAATTTCAATATAATGATATTGGGTCTGGCGTGTGTGAGAGAAAAAATGGCTACCTTTGTAAAAGTAGTTCTCAAACCATGGGTAGAGATACTCAGATTGGGGGCAGTATAATGCTAATGACTGCCCTCTTGTTATAAAACCGGGAGCCAAATCTGAATGGCTGTTTTAGCCTGTTTTCTGATGTAGGCTGCCTGTAAAGTGGACTTGGTTGTCTTATCTCACAATTTGTGGTTTGGTAGGCACTCAAAAGATACCCAAACGGATCGTTTAAACATTTTACAGTTTAAATGAAAGTTATTTCTTCATCATATACATTTTTCAAAACATATTATTAAAGATTAAAAAAAACCGTAAACCTCCCTTTTTAATGATCAAACTTTTATTTACTTTCACTTGATAGCATTTATTATGCATGTGGGGGGGGGGGAGCAATACAGTGACAGTGCTTGTCTATTTGGCCATGCTGGGATCAGACTGGTCATTCTATTTGACTTTTCTTCCTCCTTTCCTTAATTTGTGGTGGGTTTCATTTTCTTCATCATTCTGCAGCTCCTTTTCTGCCTTTTTCTTTCTTTTTCATCATTTTCCCTGTTTTTTCAGCTAACCAACTCTTATATGATTTTTTTTCTTTATTCGCTTTGTGATTTTCATTTGTTTCTCTTCCTCCTTTCTCTTTCTTTCAAGTTCTTTTTCTGCTCACTAAACCTCAGGACAAGTTCACAAAATTGCCTCTTTATCTGCTGAACAAAGTTCTTCTTTTTAAATGTTATCTCATACATCTCTTCTTTGTTCTTCTCTTTGGCCCTCGTTATACCTTCATCAACTGTTCTTATTTCTTCTTTCTTCTGCTCCTTCTTACTTTGTATCAAAGCTTGCTTTTGCAATTTTAAGACATTTTCTTCTCTTTTTCTCTCATCCCAAACTGCTTCTTTTTGCTGGTTGTCATGAAGTGATGCATAGGATGTGGAAGGCTTTTCATCATCAATCACTGGGGCTGGGCCCTCTTTACAGTTAAGCAGTGCCCATAGCAAAAGGGAGGCCTTATGCTTTTCTTCTTGTGGTGTCCCAAGATGTAGTGAACTAAGTGAAGAAACACCCATCTTACACAGATTCCTTTTAGGGAGAGCTGAAGACTGATCAGTCTTGGCTTCAGCAGTCTTGGCTTCGACAACTACTTCAACATCATTTTCGCAAGCTGCTTTTTTTTGCTTATTGTCATGAAGTGATGCATAGGATGTGGAAGGCTTTTCATCATCAATTTCATCATCAGTCTTGGCTTCAACAACTGCTTCAACATCAGTTTCCTGTGTCAAATGAGACCAGTAGAGGAAATAATGGACCATTACATTTTCTGCAAGTCAATACAATCAATCAAGGTTTATGAACAAACTGGAAAAAGGTGCATCTATTAATTTGTCAAGGATAATAATAATTATGTTGAAATAATAATAATAGTATTATTATTGTTGTTGTTGTTGTTGTTGTTATTATTATTTATATTATTAACAACAACAACCTGAAAGGACACTTGTGAACAAACCACATTTTCTTGACACAGCCTGCTCAAATTAACATAACTGAAAACTTGAATAAGGTACACTAAAAATATTGATGTTATAAAAGGAACAAAAAGGACAAAATGTTGGCTTCGTCAAGTCATCATATGCTGAAAAATACAGGGAAAAAACATAATGTTCAAATCAAAAATGACAGAAAAATTTCATGTTTGCACAACCTCTTCAATGGTGCTCAGCGATGTCCTAAACTTTCTCAGTTGATGAGCCGAATGCTTTCTATATTGTTTATGAATCCTCTGGAGAACTGCTCCTTGGTGTGGTGTCCCAATGTGTGAACGCTTTCGGAAGGTTGAAGGTTGACTCTTTATGACAGTTTCTTTGGACTTCATACTTTGGGTCAACTTGTTCTTTTGTAACACTGAGTCGTCTTCCACCCAGCTTTTTTTCTGCTTAGTCTTGGCTTTTGCAGGCTTGGTTTCAACAACATTTTCAACATCATTCTCCTGTGTCAAATGAAACCATTAGAGTAAATAATGGAATGTTACATTTTCTGCAAGTCAGTGCAATATATCAAGGTTTATGAACAAACTGGAAAAAGTGGCATCTCTTCATTTATCAAGGATAATAATAATTCTGCTGAAATAATAATAAAAAACTATAATAATAATAAGAAGAAGAAGAAGAACAATAATTAGTAAGGGATACTTGTGAACAAACTACATTTTTTTGACACAGTCTCGTCACATTAACATAACTCAAAACTTGAATAAGGTACACTAAAAATATTGATGTTATAACAAGAAAAAAATGACAAAATGTTGGCTTTGTCAAGTCATCATATGCTGAAGAAATACAGGGGAAATTAGATGTTCAAATAAAAAATGCTAGAAAAAAGTTCATGTTTGCAAAACCTCTTCTATGGTGCTCATCAGTGTCCTGAACTCTCTCAGCAGACCCTCCAAGTCCTTTCCATATTCTTTATAGATCCTCTGGAGAGCTGCCACAATCATCTGGCTATGATGCAGTCTCTCTTGACAAGCCTTGAGGTCAGACTGCAGTGACTTCCTTTCTTTCTCCCACTGCTTAATTTGTTCAGTTTCATTTTCTACATTTGATATTTTACATGTATCCATGTTTCCAGTCTGTTCTTGTTACCTAGAGAGAGACATGTTTAAAAGTTTGATTTCAGTCTTTCTTTTTGTAAGAAAGGTCTTATGCATGTAAGAAGAATTCAGATCATAAATGAAAACTATTATATTTAATTTGGCCCCTGCTAGCATGCCTGTCTCCATCGATTCCCTGTCTCATGTTATTGTTTCATTTTCTGCATTCCTGTTCCAGTCTTGTTAACTGTTCTTTGTTAGCCCTCATGTATATGTGAATTAAAACCCTTGGTTTTCCCCTGTTAGTGCTAGTCTTTGTAATTCCTAGCCTCAGTCTCTTATCCATCCCTCTTTGTTCTCTGTAGTTGTATGTAATAAGCCCTGTCGTGCTTGTTCTGCTCGTGTTTCTTAGCCTGCTCGTGTAGTTTGTGTTCCTTATTGTGGCCTGTTTGCCTATTCTCTATCGTGTGTTTTTTCTCGTTTGTTTACTATGTATTCCCGGACTCTCCGCACTGGCTCATTGACCCTGGACTGTGACTATGACTCTGATTATAGATTTGCCCTTAAAATATCTCGCTCTTCTCAGCGTACGCGTCCGCCTCGTGACCGCTCCACGTTACATAATTAAAAAGGTGTTGACCATATATATTATTCATAAATCTTTCTTATAATCATAATCGCTTTAACCGCTTATTGGTAATACATTTTTGTTAACCGAAAGGCTCGTGATAGGTATATTTATTCCTTTTAAATCCTTTTTGAAATGTAAAGAGTTTATGTCAGCATCGTTTGGAACGCTTCCGCACCAGCCGGCAATTTTAAAGACTTACCTTAAGATTCTCTTGAGATATTGTGGAGTCCCTTTTAACGCATTTCAGAAGAGTCTGTAATTGTATTGTTGTCTTCTCGCTAGGTTACATACTTCTTCGCAGCCCCAGTTTATTATCTACCTATTACGACGTAATAATATTGTTTGTTCCATTTAAAATCAGCTCCGCTTAATTCTTAGGCACAGTCCCAATGTTATTTCAAACACCTAGAAACGTTTCTCTTTCACCACGGTGTCTTCTGGTCAGATTTTAGAAAACTTTTTAAAGACTATTATGCTATTATAAATGTAATTTGAGACCATATTTGAGTTGAGAATATATAAAAAAGAAATTATTTTTGAATAACTGAAATATTATTTTGTAAACATGGTCTTTGAGTAACAGATATTTTCAGACTAATGCTGAAGACTCATCATTTTGAAGAATGGTATGTGAACACTGAATAAACTAAGTGGACACTGACACAAAAATCTGACCAAAAAATATAGCTAGCTAGCTAAATTAGGCAGACTCAAAAACACTGAAACAGCGGGGTCTTGAAAACTCACCAGAGCACTGCTATAATTTTTTTTAAATTATAGGCTATTTTTGTTGTTTTGCTTTTTTGTTTATATAGGCATGTGGTTTGGCCAGCCACATGCAGTGGGAGGACCTCCGTTTGTGGCACACACCTGTACCTCGTTTCGTCTGTGTGTATTTAAACTCATGTCAGTCATGTCATGTTTATATATTAATAAATATATATACGCGGACCACCACGCATTACAGAAATCGGCACTCGGGCCACCCCGCATTACAGAAATCATTTGGAAGCCACAAAAGCTAGCTCTTAGTGGTGAGATGAGCTGATTGAAAGCTTTTGTGGAAGCACTAGTTTCTAATGAAAAATACTATTTAAATTTCGAAGTGCAGTGAACCATTTTCTGCTTTCTCCCACATGTTGAATTTTTCTTCTCCATTCAGATGTTTTTTTTTTTCACTTTGAAAAACATCCTATACACCTATACACACAGTAGCTATCACTATATATATCCATCCAACATGCATAGGAGCTATCACTTTTTTGCTTGCCCCAGTCTGAATTGACATATTTATATAATTACAAAAAAACAGGGGTTAAACTACACTAAAATCACTAAACATAATTCAGTTCAAATCAAATCAAAGATAATTTGTCACATACATAGTCATACGCAGTATAACTGGCAGTGAAATGCCTTTGGTGACTGCTCTGCCCGTAAACCAAGGAGCGATACAGAAAAATGTACAGATCAGTGTAATGTAAGGTTAAACTGAATAAATCCTAAAATGTATTTGTAAAGGAAGGAAAATAAAGCCTAAAATATAAAATAGATTTTGTCTGGGTAAAAAATAAACACGATTATGATTATATACAAATTACAATTTAAAAATTTTCCAGTTCAGTGTGAAGTTGTGCTATATAGCGCAGTGCAAATAGCAAAATATGGGTGTGTAAGAGTGTGTATGATGTTATAGTGAACAATGGTCCAGTCCAGTGGGGGAATCCAGTGAATGAAGATTAGTCCCATCAGTTGCCCTGGTTCAGAGCCCGAAAGGCCTGTGGGAAGAAGCTCCTCCTCAGTCTCTCTGTGTTAGTCTTCAGGGAGCGAAAGCACTTCCCTGACCTCAACAGGGAGAAGAGCCTATTGTCAGGATGGGTGGGGTCCTTCATAATCCTCCTGGCCTTGGTCTGGCACCACTTGTAATAGATGGTCTAATTACTAATTGGTATAGATTCATATAATGGGCATTTTTAAAATCATATACATTTAAGAATAAATAATTTAACATCAACATAAATTTCATTTTTATTTGACCCTTAGATTAGGGGAGGCTCTAGGCAACTGCCTCAGTGTTATATTGTAGTGGGTAATGTTTCAGCCTCTCCAGTGTGGGACCGGGATTCAATCCCCATCCCAGCAAGTCCTCTATACTATACCAATTAGAGTTTTTGGACAAGAATACTAACACTACACTTACCTACCTCTGCAACATGATTGAAAATTGTAAATTGCTCTGGATAAAAGTGTCTGTCAAATGCTTAAAAAGTAAAAAAAAAATTAAATATCAGTAATCGTGATGCTTACAAAACATTCCACAAATTACCTAGAATAGGTTTATAATAGATACAAACGCTGCAAAATAATAATGGAGACCTATTATTAACCCTTTATATTCCCTGGGGTCTTAATGAAATATGTATGACGTGATTGGCTTAATACTTCTAGGATCAATCACCAAAGACCCCTTCTCAGGCTGTTAAAACAGCCCTGTTAGAACAACCAGTTTGAATGCCTGTGCCTTTAAATGACAATAAGCCACTGCTCAAACCCACCCCTTCCCCCCAGCCCCTCTTCTACTTGAACCCTGAGAGAAAGTCTGTATTCAAAATAGCCTACTGCATACTACTTGCATACTGACCCAAAAGATCTGGTCATGTCCTGGAATATTTGGCCCCAAATTAATATGGTGTATGAATTATGGGACCAAAATACATTTTCCAGTACGCGAAAGATACCTGGTTGTCTAATTCCACCAAATATTCCAGGACATGACCAGATCTTTTGGGTGTACTGCATCCAGTCATGCAACAGTGGCGAAAAATCTTACCCAAGTGTATGGAACCATCATACATTAATGTAGCCTTGTAGTATGCTTTGCATTTCTTGCATACTGGATACTATACTGCTTACTACTACAGGGACCAGTATACAGTATATACTGAGTGCAGTATACAGCATGTTGTAGGCTCTTTTGAACAGAACCAAACATTACTGCAAGAGAAATTATAGGGGTGCAGCCATACAGTGATGTGAAAAAGTGTTTGCCCCCTTCCTGATATCTTATTTTTGTACACGTTTGTCACACTTACTGTTTCAGATCATCAAACAAGTTTAAATATTAGCCAAAGATAACACAAGTAAACAGAAAAGGCAGGTTTTAAATGAAGGCTTTTATTATTAAGGGGAAAAAAATCCAAATTTATCCACTGCACACCTCTCTTGCCTCAGTTAAGATCAGTGTTCATGACTCCACCATAAGAAAGAGACTGGGCAAAATGGCCTGCATGGCAGAGTTCCAAGACGAAAACCACTGCTGAGCAAAAAGAATATAAAGGTTTGTCTCAGTTTTGCCAGAAAACATCTTGATGATTGTGGAGGAGATCCCCAAGACTTTTGGGAAAATACTCTGTGGACTGACGAGACAAAAGTTGAACTTTTTGAAAGGTGTATGTCCCATTACATCTGGCGTAAAAGTAACACAGCATTTCAGAAATGGAACATCATACCAACAGTAAAATATGGTGGTGGTAGTGTGATGGTCTGGGGCTGTTTTGCTGCTTCAGGACCTGGAAGACTTGCTGTGGTAAATGGGACCATGAATTCTGCTGTCTACCAAAAAATCCTGAAGGAGAATGTCCAGCTATCCATTCGTGACCTCAAGCTGAAACGCACTTGGGTTCTGCAGCAGGACAATGATCCAAAACACACCAGCAAGTCCACCTCTGAATGGCTTAAGAAAAACAAAATGAAGACTCTGGAGTGGCCTAGTCAAAGTCCTGACCTGAATCCGATTGAGATGCTGTGGCATGACCTTAAAAAAGCGGTTCATGCTCAAAAACCCTCCAATAAGGCTGAATTACAACAACTCTGCAAAGATGAGTGGCCCAAAATTCCTCCACAGTGCTATAAAAGACTCATTGCCAATTATGATTGCATAACTGAAATGCTTGATTGCAGTTGTTGCTGCTAAGGGTGGCCCAACCAGTTATTAGGTTTGGGGGGCAATCATTTTTTCACACAGGGCCATGTAGGTTTGGATTTTTTCCCCATTAATAATAAAAACCTTCATTTAAAAACTGTATTTTGTGTTTACTTGTGTTATCTTTGTCTAATATTTAAATTTGTTTGATGATCGGAAACATTAAGTGTGACAAACATGCAAAAAAAGATCAGAAGGGGGCAAACACTTTTTCACACCACTGTATATGTCTTAACCAAAGTCAGCTCCTGAGTTGTCAAACTTCATTCTACACACACTGACATATATATATGTACACACTGCAAAGCATGCCCACATGCTAAATTACAGACGGCTGTAAAACACATTTTCCTCTAGCATTACATGCTAATGTTGCTAACACATAATTGGAACACAACTGCAACCTTGTTACATTTACTCTCACATTATTCACCTGTTGATAAAGTTCATCTGTCACAAATTCAACTAATAAATTGATAGGATTTGTTTTATTGTGGATCCTGCAACAAATAACCCAAGAAACACCAATAATATCTTTAAAATTATATTTATAACCTCAGGGTTAAAGTTAGCTAGTGCTAAATGACCAAAGAAACACATAGCTAGAATAATAATTTTTTAAAATAAGTTACTTACATTTCCCTTATCTGCACTTTAGCTTTGCACAGTTGATATTGATCCCAAAACTTAGCCCTGTATTATACTAACCCAGGCAGGTAAAGCATTTTGACACAAAGTTGTTAGTACACACATACAGGTTTTTGTTGATGGTAGCTGGGACATTGCCATCAAAAATAAACTTTATCCACTCAGATCTTCTGTCCTCTGTTGCTGGGGGCCAGTGTAGCATTTTGTGTCAGCCTGTGTAACAGAGCAATTCCCGTACTTAGCTCTTAATTTCAATATAATGATATTGGGTCTGGCGTGTGTGAGAGAAAAAATGGCTACCTTTGTAAAAGTAGTTCTCAAACCATGGGTAGAGATACTCAGATTGGGGGCAGTATAATGCTAATGACTGCCCTCTTGTTATAAAACCGGGAGCCAAATCTGAATGGCTGTTTTAGCCTGTTTTCTGATGTAGGCTGCCTGTAAAGTGGACTTGGTTGTCTTATCTCACAATTTGTGGTTTGGTAGGCACTCAAAAGATACCCAAACGGATCGTTTAAACATTTTACAGTTTAAATGAAAGTTATTTCTTCATCATATACATTTTTCAAAACATATTATTAAAGATTAAAAAAAACCGTAAACCTCCCTTTTTAATGATCAAACTTTTATTTACTTTCACTTGATAGCATTTATTATGCATGTGGGGGGGGGGGAGCAATACAGTGACAGTGCTTGTCTATTTGGCCATGCTGGGATCAGACTGGTCATTCTATTTGACTTTTCTTCCTCCTTTCCTTAATTTGTGGTGGGTTTCATTTTCTTCATCATTCTGCAGCTCCTTTTCTGCCTTTTTCTTTCTTTTTCATCATTTTCCCTGTTTTTTCAGCTAACCAACTCTTATATGATTTTTTTTCTTTATTCGCTTTGTGATTTTCATTTGTTTCTCTTCCTCCTTTCTCTTTCTTTCAAGTTCTTTTTCTGCTCACTAAACCTCAGGACAAGTTCACAAAATTGCCTCTTTATCTGCTGAACAAAGTTCTTCTTTTTAAATGTTATCTCATACATCTCTTCTTTGTTCTTCTCTTTGGCCCTCGTTATACCTTCATCAACTGTTCTTATTTCTTCTTTCTTCTGCTCCTTCTTACTTTGTATCAAAGCTTGCTTTTGCAATTTTAAGACATTTTCTTCTCTTTTTCTCTCATCCCAAACTGCTTCTTTTTGCTGGTTGTCATGAAGTGATGCATAGGATGTGGAAGGCTTTTCATCATCAATCACTGGGGCTGGGCCCTCTTTACAGTTAAGCAGTGCCCATAGCAAAAGGGAGGCCTTATGCTTTTCTTCTTGTGGTGTCCCAAGATGTAGTGAACTAAGTGAAGAAACACCCATCTTACACAGATTCCTTTTAGGGAGAGCTGAAGACTGATCAGTCTTGGCTTCAGCAGTCTTGGCTTCGACAACTACTTCAACATCATTTTCGCAAGCTGCTTTTTTTTGCTTATTGTCATGAAGTGATGCATAGGATGTGGAAGGCTTTTCATCATCAATTTCATCATCAGTCTTGGCTTCAACAACTGCTTCAACATCAGTTTCCTGTGTCAAATGAGACCAGTAGAGGAAATAATGGACCATTACATTTTCTGCAAGTCAATACAATCAATCAAGGTTTATGAACAAACTGGAAAAAGGTGCATCTATTAATTTGTCAAGGATAATAATAATTATGTTGAAATAATAATAATAGTATTATTATTGTTGTTGTTGTTGTTGTTGTTATTATTATTTATATTATTAACAACAACAACCTGAAAGGACACTTGTGAACAAACCACATTTTCTTGACACAGCCTGCTCAAATTAACATAACTGAAAACTTGAATAAGGTACACTAAAAATATTGATGTTATAAAAGGAACAAAAAGGACAAAATGTTGGCTTCGTCAAGTCATCATATGCTGAAAAATACAGGGAAAAAACATAATGTTCAAATCAAAAATGACAGAAAAATTTCATGTTTGCACAACCTCTTCAATGGTGCTCAGCGATGTCCTAAACTTTCTCAGTTGATGAGCCGAATGCTTTCTATATTGTTTATGAATCCTCTGGAGAACTGCTCCTTGGTGTGGTGTCCCAATGTGTGAACGCTTTCGGAAGGTTGAAGGTTGACTCTTTATGACAGTTTCTTTGGACTTCATACTTTGGGTCAACTTGTTCTTTTGTAACACTGAGTCGTCTTCCACCCAGCTTTTTTTCTGCTTAGTCTTGGCTTTTGCAGGCTTGGTTTCAACAACATTTTCAACATCATTCTCCTGTGTCAAATGAAACCATTAGAGTAAATAATGGAATGTTACATTTTCTGCAAGTCAGTGCAATATATCAAGGTTTATGAACAAACTGGAAAAAGTGGCATCTCTTCATTTATCAAGGATAATAATAATTCTGCTGAAATAATAATAAAAAACTATAATAATAATAAGAAGAAGAAGAAGAACAATAATTAGTAAGGGATACTTGTGAACAAACTACATTTTTTTGACACAGTCTCGTCACATTAACATAACTCAAAACTTGAATAAGGTACACTAAAAATATTGATGTTATAACAAGAAAAAAATGACAAAATGTTGGCTTTGTCAAGTCATCATATGCTGAAGAAATACAGGGGAAATTAGATGTTCAAATAAAAAATGCTAGAAAAAAGTTCATGTTTGCAAAACCTCTTCTATGGTGCTCATCAGTGTCCTGAACTCTCTCAGCAGACCCTCCAAGTCCTTTCCATATTCTTTATAGATCCTCTGGAGAGCTGCCACAATCATCTGGCTATGATGCAGTCTCTCTTGACAAGCCTTGAGGTCAGACTGCAGTGACTTCCTTTCTTTCTCCCACTGCTTAATTTGTTCAGTTTCATTTTCTACATTTGATATTTTACATGTATCCATGTTTCCAGTCTGTTCTTGTTACCTAGAGAGAGACATGTTTAAAAGTTTGATTTCAGTCTTTCTTTTTGTAAGAAAGGTCTTATGCATGTAAGAAGAATTCAGATCATAAATGAAAACTATTATATTTAATTTGGCCCCTGCTAGCATGCCTGTCTCCATCGATTCCCTGTCTCATGTTATTGTTTCATTTTCTGCATTCCTGTTCCAGTCTTGTTAACTGTTCTTTGTTAGCCCTCATGTATATGTGAATTAAAACCCTTGGTTTTCCCCTGTTAGTGCTAGTCTTTGTAATTCCTAGCCTCAGTCTCTTATCCATCCCTCTTTGTTCTCTGTAGTTGTATGTAATAAGCCCTGTCGTGCTTGTTCTGCTCGTGTTTCTTAGCCTGCTCGTGTAGTTTGTGTTCCTTATTGTGGCCTGTTTGCCTATTCTCTATCGTGTGTTTTTTCTCGTTTGTTTACTATGTATTCCCGGACTCTCCGCACTGGCTCATTGACCCTGGACTGTGACTATGACTCTGATTATAGATTTGCCCTTAAAATATCTCGCTCTTCTCAGCGTACGCGTCCGCCTCGTGACCGCTCCACGTTACATAATTAAAAAGGTGTTGACCATATATATTATTCATAAATCTTTCTTATAATCATAATCGCTTTAACCGCTTATTGGTAATACATTTTTGTTAACCGAAAGGCTCGTGATAGGTATATTTATTCCTTTTAAATCCTTTTTGAAATGTAAAGAGTTTATGTCAGCATCGTTTGGAACGCTTCCGCACCAGCCGGCAATTTTAAAGACTTACCTTAAGATTCTCTTGAGATATTGTGGAGTCCCTTTTAACGCATTTCAGAAGAGTCTGTAATTGTATTGTTGTCTTCTCGCTAGGTTACATACTTCTTCGCAGCCCCAGTTTATTATCTACCTATTACGACGTAATAATATTGTTTGTTCCATTTAAAATCAGCTCCGCTTAATTCTTAGGCACAGTCCCAATGTTATTTCAAACACCTAGAAACGTTTCTCTTTCACCACGGTGTCTTCTGGTCAGATTTTAGAAAACTTTTTAAAGACTATTATGCTATTATAAATGTAATTTGAGACCATATTTGAGTTGAGAATATATAAAAAAGAAATTATTTTTGAATAACTGAAATATTATTTTGTAAACATGGTCTTTGAGTAACAGATATTTTCAGACTAATGCTGAAGACTCATCATTTTGAAGAATGGTATGTGAACACTGAATAAACTAAGTGGACACTGACACAAAAATCTGACCAAAAAATATAGCTAGCTAGCTAAATTAGGCAGACTCAAAAACACTGAAACAGCGGGGTCTTGAAAACTCACCAGAGCACTGCTATAATTTTTTTTAAATTATAGGCTATTTTTGTTGTTTTGCTTTTTTGTTTATATAGGCATGTGGTTTGGCCAGCCACATGCAGTGGGAGGACCTCCGTTTGTGGCACACACCTGTACCTCGTTTCGTCTGTGTGTATTTAAACTCATGTCAGTCATGTCATGTTTATATATTAATAAATATATATACGCGGACCACCACGCATTACAGAAATCGGCACTCGGGCCACCCCGCATTACAGAAATCATTTGGAAGCCACAAAAGCTAGCTCTTAGTGGTGAGATGAGCTGATTGAAAGCTTTTGTGGAAGCACTAGTTTCTAATGAAAAATACTATTTAAATTTCGAAGTGCAGTGAACCATTTTCTGCTTTCTCCCACATGTTGAATTTTTCTTCTCCATTCAGATGTTTTTTTTTTTCACTTTGAAAAACATCCTATACACCTATACACACAGTAGCTATCACTATATATATCCATCCAACATGCATAGGAGCTATCACTTTTTTGCTTGCCCCAGTCTGAATTGACATATTTATATAATTACAAAAAAACAGGGGTTAAACTACACTAAAATCACTAAACATAATTCAGTTCAAATCAAATCAAAGATAATTTGTCACATACATAGTCATACGCAGTATAACTGGCAGTGAAATGCCTTTGGTGACTGCTCTGCCCGTAAACCAAGGAGCGATACAGAAAAATGTACAGATCAGTGTAATGTAAGGTTAAACTGAATAAATCCTAAAATGTATTTGTAAAGGAAGGAAAATAAAGCCTAAAATATAAAATAGATTTTGTCTGGGTAAAAAATAAACACGATTATGATTATATACAAATTACAATTTAAAAATTTTCCAGTTCAGTGTGAAGTTGTGCTATATAGCGCAGTGCAAATAGCAAAATATGGGTGTGTAAGAGTGTGTATGATGTTATAGTGAACAATGGTCCAGTCCAGTGGGGGAATCCAGTGAATGAAGATTAGTCCCATCAGTTGCCCTGGTTCAGAGCCCGAAAGGCCTGTGGGAAGAAGCTCCTCCTCAGTCTCTCTGTGTTAGTCTTCAGGGAGCGAAAGCACTTCCCTGACCTCAACAGGGAGAAGAGCCTATTGTCAGGATGGGTGGGGTCCTTCATAATCCTCCTGGCCTTGGTCTGGCACCACTTGTAATAGATGGTCTAATTACTAATTGGTATAGATTCATATAATGGGCATTTTTAAAATCATATACATTTAAGAATAAATAATTTAACATCAACATAAATTTCATTTTTATTTGACCCTTAGATTAGGGGAGGCTCTAGGCAACTGCCTCAGTGTTATATTGTAGTGGGTAATGTTTCAGCCTCTCCAGTGTGGGACCGGGATTCAATCCCCATCCCAGCAAGTCCTCTATACTATACCAATTAGAGTTTTTGGACAAGAATACTAACACTACACTTACCTACCTCTGCAACATGATTGAAAATTGTAAATTGCTCTGGATAAAAGTGTCTGTCAAATGCTTAAAAAGTAAAAAAAAAATTAAATATCAGTAATCGTGATGCTTACAAAACATTCCACAAATTACCTAGAATAGGTTTATAATAGATACAAACGCTGCAAAATAATAATGGAGACCTATTATTAACCCTTTATATTCCCTGGGGTCTTAATGAAATATGTATGACGTGATTGGCTTAATACTTCTAGGATCAATCACCAAAGACCCCTTCTCAGGCTGTTAAAACAGCCCTGTTAGAACAACCAGTTTGAATGCCTGTGCCTTTAAATGACAATAAGCCACTGCTCAAACCCACCCCTTCCCCCCAGCCCCTCTTCTACTTGAACCCTGAGAGAAAGTCTGTATTCAAAATAGCCTACTGCATACTACTTGCATACTGACCCAAAAGATCTGGTCATGTCCTGGAATATTTGGCCCCAAATTAATATGGTGTATGAATTATGGGACCAAAATACATTTTCCAGTACGCGAAAGATACCTGGTTGTCTAATTCCACCAAATATTCCAGGACATGACCAGATCTTTTGGGTGTACTGCATCCAGTCATGCAACAGTGGCGAAAAATCTTACCCAAGTGTATGGAACCATCATACATTAATGTAGCCTTGTAGTATGCTTTGCATTTCTTGCATACTGGATACTATACTGCTTACTACTACAGGGACCAGTATACAGTATATACTGAGTGCAGTATACAGCATGTTGTAGGCTCTTTTGAACAGAACCAAACATTACTGCAAGAGAAATTATAGGGGTGCAGCCATACAGTGATGTGAAAAAGTGTTTGCCCCCTTCCTGATATCTTATTTTTGTACACGTTTGTCACACTTACTGTTTCAGATCATCAAACAAGTTTAAATATTAGCCAAAGATAACACAAGTAAACAGAAAAGGCAGGTTTTAAATGAAGGCTTTTATTATTAAGGGGAAAAAAATCCAAATTTATCCACTGCACACCTCTCTTGCCTCAGTTAAGATCAGTGTTCATGACTCCACCATAAGAAAGAGACTGGGCAAAATGGCCTGCATGGCAGAGTTCCAAGACGAAAACCACTGCTGAGCAAAAAGAATATAAAGGTTTGTCTCAGTTTTGCCAGAAAACATCTTGATGATTGTGGAGGAGATCCCCAAGACTTTTGGGAAAATACTCTGTGGACTGACGAGACAAAAGTTGAACTTTTTGAAAGGTGTATGTCCCATTACATCTGGCGTAAAAGTAACACAGCATTTCAGAAATGGAACATCATACCAACAGTAAAATATGGTGGTGGTAGTGTGATGGTCTGGGGCTGTTTTGCTGCTTCAGGACCTGGAAGACTTGCTGTGGTAAATGGGACCATGAATTCTGCTGTCTACCAAAAAATCCTGAAGGAGAATGTCCAGCTATCCATTCGTGACCTCAAGCTGAAACGCACTTGGGTTCTGCAGCAGGACAATGATCCAAAACACACCAGCAAGTCCACCTCTGAATGGCTTAAGAAAAACAAAATGAAGACTCTGGAGTGGCCTAGTCAAAGTCCTGACCTGAATCCGATTGAGATGCTGTGGCATGACCTTAAAAAAGCGGTTCATGCTCAAAAACCCTCCAATAAGGCTGAATTACAACAACTCTGCAAAGATGAGTGGCCCAAAATTCCTCCACAGTGCTATAAAAGACTCATTGCCAATTATGATTGCATAACTGAAATGCTTGATTGCAGTTGTTGCTGCTAAGGGTGGCCCAACCAGTTATTAGGTTTGGGGGGCAATCATTTTTTCACACAGGGCCATGTAGGTTTGGATTTTTTCCCCATTAATAATAAAAACCTTCATTTAAAAACTGTATTTTGTGTTTACTTGTGTTATCTTTGTCTAATATTTAAATTTGTTTGATGATCGGAAACATTAAGTGTGACAAACATGCAAAAAAAGATCAGAAGGGGGCAAACACTTTTTCACACCACTGTATATGTCTTAACCAAAGTCAGCTCCTGAGTTGTCAAACTTCATTCTACACACACTGACATATATATATGTACACACTGCAAAGCATGCCCACATGCTAAATTACAGACGGCTGTAAAACACATTTTCCTCTAGCATTACATGCTAATGTTGCTAACACATAATTGGAACACAACTGCAACCTTGTTACATTTACTCTCACATTATTCACCTGTTGATAAAGTTCATCTGTCACAAATTCAACTAATAAATTGATAGGATTTGTTTTATTGTGGATCCTGCAACAAATAACCCAAGAAACACCAATAATATCTTTAAAATTATATTTATAACCTCAGGGTTAAAGTTAGCTAGTGCTAAATGACCAAAGAAACACATAGCTAGAATAATAATTTTTTAAAATAAGTTACTTACATTTCCCTTATCTGCACTTTAGCTTTGCACAGTTGATATTGATCCCAAAACTTAGCCCTGTATTATACTAACCCAGGCAGGTAAAGCATTTTGACACAAAGTTGTTAGTACACACATACAGGTTTTTGTTGATGGTAGCTGGGACATTGCCATCAAAAATAAACTTTATCCACTCAGATCTTCTGTCCTCTGTTGCTGGGGGCCAGTGTAGCATTTTGTGTCAGCCTGTGTAACAGAGCAATTCCCGTACTTAGCTCTTAATTTCAATATAATGATATTGGGTCTGGCGTGTGTGAGAGAAAAAATGGCTACCTTTGTAAAAGTAGTTCTCAAACCATGGGTAGAGATACTCAGATTGGGGGCAGTATAATGCTAATGACTGCCCTCTTGTTATAAAACCGGGAGCCAAATCTGAATGGCTGTTTTAGCCTGTTTTCTGATGTAGGCTGCCTGTAAAGTGGACTTGGTTGTCTTATCTCACAATTTGTGGTTTGGTAGGCACTCAAAAGATACCCAAACGGATCGTTTAAACATTTTACAGTTTAAATGAAAGTTATTTCTTCATCATATACATTTTTCAAAACATATTATTAAAGATTAAAAAAAACCGTAAACCTCCCTTTTTAATGATCAAACTTTTATTTACTTTCACTTGATAGCATTTATTATGCATGTGGGGGGGGGGGAGCAATACAGTGACAGTGCTTGTCTATTTGGCCATGCTGGGATCAGACTGGTCATTCTATTTGACTTTTCTTCCTCCTTTCCTTAATTTGTGGTGGGTTTCATTTTCTTCATCATTCTGCAGCTCCTTTTCTGCCTTTTTCTTTCTTTTTCATCATTTTCCCTGTTTTTTCAGCTAACCAACTCTTATATGATTTTTTTTCTTTATTCGCTTTGTGATTTTCATTTGTTTCTCTTCCTCCTTTCTCTTTCTTTCAAGTTCTTTTTCTGCTCACTAAACCTCAGGACAAGTTCACAAAATTGCCTCTTTATCTGCTGAACAAAGTTCTTCTTTTTAAATGTTATCTCATACATCTCTTCTTTGTTCTTCTCTTTGGCCCTCGTTATACCTTCATCAACTGTTCTTATTTCTTCTTTCTTCTGCTCCTTCTTACTTTGTATCAAAGCTTGCTTTTGCAATTTTAAGACATTTTCTTCTCTTTTTCTCTCATCCCAAACTGCTTCTTTTTGCTGGTTGTCATGAAGTGATGCATAGGATGTGGAAGGCTTTTCATCATCAATCACTGGGGCTGGGCCCTCTTTACAGTTAAGCAGTGCCCATAGCAAAAGGGAGGCCTTATGCTTTTCTTCTTGTGGTGTCCCAAGATGTAGTGAACTAAGTGAAGAAACACCCATCTTACACAGATTCCTTTTAGGGAGAGCTGAAGACTGATCAGTCTTGGCATATTTATATAATTATATTTATATATTTATATAATTTATATAATACATATTTATATAATTACAAAAAAACAGGGGTTAAACTACACTAAAATCACTAAACATAATTCAGTTCAAATCAAATCAAAGATAATTTGTCACATACATAGTCATACGCAGTATAACTGGCAGTGAAATGCCTTTGGTGACTGCTCTGCCCGTAAACCAAGGAGCGATACAGAAAAATGTACAGATCAGTGTAATGTAAGGTTAAACTGAATAAATCCTAAAATGTATTTGTAAAGGAAGGAAAATAAAGCCTAAAATATAAAATAGATTTTGTCTGGGTAAAAAATAAACACGATTATGATTATATACAAATTACAATTTAAAAATTTTCCAGTTCAGTGTGAAGTTGTGCTATATAGCGCAGTGCAAATAGCAAAATATGGGTGTGTAAGAGTGTGTATGATGTTATAGTGAACAATGGTCCAGTCCAGTGGGGGAATCCAGTGAATGAAGATTAGTCCCATCAGTTGCCCTGGTTCAGAGCCCGAAAGGCCTGTGGGAAGAAGCTCCTCCTCAGTCTCTCTGTGTTAGTCTTCAGGGAGCGAAAGCACTTCCCTGACCTCAACAGGGAGAAGAGCCTATTGTCAGGATGGGTGGGGTCCTTCATAATCCTCCTGGCCTTGGTCTGGCACCACTTGTAATAGATGGTCTAATTACTAATTGGTATAGATTCATATAATGGGCATTTTTAAAATCATATACATTTAAGAATAAATAATTTAACATCAACATAAATTTCATTTTTATTTGACCCTTAGATTAGGGGAGGCTCTAGGCAACTGCCTCAGTGTTATATTGTAGTGGGTAATGTTTCAGCCTCTCCAGTGTGGGACCGGGATTCAATCCCCATCCCAGCAAGTCCTCTATACTATACCAATTAGAGTTTTTGGACAAGAATACTAACACTACACTTACCTACCTCTGCAACATGATTGAAAATTGTAAATTGCTCTGGATAAAAGTGTCTGTCAAATGCTTAAAAAGTAAAAAAAAAATTAAATATCAGTAATCGTGATGCTTACAAAACATTCCACAAATTACCTAGAATAGGTTTATAATAGATACAAACGCTGCAAAATAATAATGGAGACCTATTATTAACCCTTTATATTCCCTGGGGTCTTAATGAAATATGTATGACGTGATTGGCTTAATACTTCTAGGATCAATCACCAAAGACCCCTTCTCAGGCTGTTAAAACAGCCCTGTTAGAACAACCAGTTTGAATGCCTGTGCCTTTAAATGACAATAAGCCACTGCTCAAACCCACCCCTTCCCCCCAGCCCCTCTTCTACTTGAACCCTGAGAGAAAGTCTGTATTCAAAATAGCCTACTGCATACTACTTGCATACTGACCCAAAAGATCTGGTCATGTCCTGGAATATTTGGCCCCAAATTAATATGGTGTATGAATTATGGGACCAAAATACATTTTCCAGTACGCGAAAGATACCTGGTTGTCTAATTCCACCAAATATTCCAGGACATGACCAGATCTTTTGGGTGTACTGCATCCAGTCATGCAACAGTGGCGAAAAATCTTACCCAAGTGTATGGAACCATCATACATTAATGTAGCCTTGTAGTATGCTTTGCATTTCTTGCATACTGGATACTATACTGCTTACTACTACAGGGACCAGTATACAGTATATACTGAGTGCAGTATACAGCATGTTGTAGGCTCTTTTGAACAGAACCAAACATTACTGCAAGAGAAATTATAGGGGTGCAGCCATACAGTGATGTGAAAAAGTGTTTGCCCCCTTCCTGATATCTTATTTTTGTACACGTTTGTCACACTTACTGTTTCAGATCATCAAACAAGTTTAAATATTAGCCAAAGATAACACAAGTAAACAGAAAAGGCAGGTTTTAAATGAAGGCTTTTATTATTAAGGGGAAAAAAATCCAAATTTATCCACTGCACACCTCTCTTGCCTCAGTTAAGATCAGTGTTCATGACTCCACCATAAGAAAGAGACTGGGCAAAATGGCCTGCATGGCAGAGTTCCAAGACGAAAACCACTGCTGAGCAAAAAGAATATAAAGGTTTGTCTCAGTTTTGCCAGAAAACATCTTGATGATTGTGGAGGAGATCCCCAAGACTTTTGGGAAAATACTCTGTGGACTGACGAGACAAAAGTTGAACTTTTTGAAAGGTGTATGTCCCATTACATCTGGCGTAAAAGTAACACAGCATTTCAGAAATGGAACATCATACCAACAGTAAAATATGGTGGTGGTAGTGTGATGGTCTGGGGCTGTTTTGCTGCTTCAGGACCTGGAAGACTTGCTGTGGTAAATGGGACCATGAATTCTGCTGTCTACCAAAAAATCCTGAAGGAGAATGTCCAGCTATCCATTCGTGACCTCAAGCTGAAACGCACTTGGGTTCTGCAGCAGGACAATGATCCAAAACACACCAGCAAGTCCACCTCTGAATGGCTTAAGAAAAACAAAATGAAGACTCTGGAGTGGCCTAGTCAAAGTCCTGACCTGAATCCGATTGAGATGCTGTGGCATGACCTTAAAAAAGCGGTTCATGCTCAAAAACCCTCCAATAAGGCTGAATTACAACAACTCTGCAAAGATGAGTGGCCCAAAATTCCTCCACAGTGCTATAAAAGACTCATTGCCAATTATGATTGCATAACTGAAATGCTTGATTGCAGTTGTTGCTGCTAAGGGTGGCCCAACCAGTTATTAGGTTTGGGGGGCAATCATTTTTTCACACAGGGCCATGTAGGTTTGGATTTTTTCCCCATTAATAATAAAAACCTTCATTTAAAAACTGTATTTTGTGTTTACTTGTGTTATCTTTGTCTAATATTTAAATTTGTTTGATGATCGGAAACATTAAGTGTGACAAACATGCAAAAAAAGATCAGAAGGGGGCAAACACTTTTTCACACCACTGTATATGTCTTAACCAAAGTCAGCTCCTGAGTTGTCAAACTTCATTCTACACACACTGACATATATATATGTACACACTGCAAAGCATGCCCACATGCTAAATTACAGACGGCTGTAAAACACATTTTCCTCTAGCATTACATGCTAATGTTGCTAACACATAATTGGAACACAACTGCAACCTTGTTACATTTACTCTCACATTATTCACCTGTTGATAAAGTTCATCTGTCACAAATTCAACTAATAAATTGATAGGATTTGTTTTATTGTGGATCCTGCAACAAATAACCCAAGAAACACCAATAATATCTTTAAAATTATATTTATAACCTCAGGGTTAAAGTTAGCTAGTGCTAAATGACCAAAGAAACACATAGCTAGAATAATAATTTTTTAAAATAAGTTACTTACATTTCCCTTATCTGCACTTTAGCTTTGCACAGTTGATATTGATCCCAAAACTTAGCCCTGTATTATACTAACCCAGGCAGGTAAAGCATTTTGACACAAAGTTGTTAGTACACACATACAGGTTTTTGTTGATGGTAGCTGGGACATTGCCATCAAAAATAAACTTTATCCACTCAGATCTTCTGTCCTCTGTTGCTGGGGGCCAGTGTAGCATTTTGTGTCAGCCTGTGTAACAGAGCAATTCCCGTACTTAGCTCTTAATTTCAATATAATGATATTGGGTCTGGCGTGTGTGAGAGAAAAAATGGCTACCTTTGTAAAAGTAGTTCTCAAACCATGGGTAGAGATACTCAGATTGGGGGCAGTATAATGCTAATGACTGCCCTCTTGTTATAAAACCGGGAGCCAAATCTGAATGGCTGTTTTAGCCTGTTTTCTGATGTAGGCTGCCTGTAAAGTGGACTTGGTTGTCTTATCTCACAATTTGTGGTTTGGTAGGCACTCAAAAGATACCCAAACGGATCGTTTAAACATTTTACAGTTTAAATGAAAGTTATTTCTTCATCATATACATTTTTCAAAACATATTATTAAAGATTAAAAAAAACCGTAAACCTCCCTTTTTAATGATCAAACTTTTATTTACTTTCACTTGATAGCATTTATTATGCATGTGGGGGGGGGGGAGCAATACAGTGACAGTGCTTGTCTATTTGGCCATGCTGGGATCAGACTGGTCATTCTATTTGACTTTTCTTCCTCCTTTCCTTAATTTGTGGTGGGTTTCATTTTCTTCATCATTCTGCAGCTCCTTTTCTGCCTTTTTCTTTCTTTTTCATCATTTTCCCTGTTTTTTCAGCTAACCAACTCTTATATGATTTTTTTTCTTTATTCGCTTTGTGATTTTCATTTGTTTCTCTTCCTCCTTTCTCTTTCTTTCAAGTTCTTTTTCTGCTCACTAAACCTCAGGACAAGTTCACAAAATTGCCTCTTTATCTGCTGAACAAAGTTCTTCTTTTTAAATGTTATCTCATACATCTCTTCTTTGTTCTTCTCTTTGGCCCTCGTTATACCTTCATCAACTGTTCTTATTTCTTCTTTCTTCTGCTCCTTCTTACTTTGTATCAAAGCTTGCTTTTGCAATTTTAAGACATTTTCTTCTCTTTTTCTCTCATCCCAAACTGCTTCTTTTTGCTGGTTGTCATGAAGTGATGCATAGGATGTGGAAGGCTTTTCATCATCAATCACTGGGGCTGGGCCCTCTTTACAGTTAAGCAGTGCCCATAGCAAAAGGGAGGCCTTATGCTTTTCTTCTTGTGGTGTCCCAAGATGTAGTGAACTAAGTGAAGAAACACCCATCTTACACAGATTCCTTTTAGGGAGAGCTGAAGACTGATCAGTCTTGGCTTCAGCAGTCTTGGCTTCGACAACTACTTCAACATCATTTTCGCAAGCTGCTTTTTTTTGCTTATTGTCATGAAGTGATGCATAGGATGTGGAAGGCTTTTCATCATCAATTTCATCATCAGTCTTGGCTTCAACAACTGCTTCAACATCAGTTTCCTGTGTCAAATGAGACCAGTAGAGGAAATAATGGACCATTACATTTTCTGCAAGTCAATACAATCAATCAAGGTTTATGAACAAACTGGAAAAAGGTGCATCTATTAATTTGTCAAGGATAATAATAATTATGTTGAAATAATAATAATAGTATTATTATTGTTGTTGTTGTTGTTGTTGTTATTATTATTTATATTATTAACAACAACAACCTGAAAGGACACTTGTGAACAAACCACATTTTCTTGACACAGCCTGCTCAAATTAACATAACTGAAAACTTGAATAAGGTACACTAAAAATATTGATGTTATAAAAGGAACAAAAAGGACAAAATGTTGGCTTCGTCAAGTCATCATATGCTGAAAAATACAGGGAAAAAACATAATGTTCAAATCAAAAATGACAGAAAAATTTCATGTTTGCACAACCTCTTCAATGGTGCTCAGCGATGTCCTAAACTTTCTCAGTTGATGAGCCGAATGCTTTCTATATTGTTTATGAATCCTCTGGAGAACTGCTCCTTGGTGTGGTGTCCCAATGTGTGAACGCTTTCGGAAGGTTGAAGGTTGACTCTTTATGACAGTTTCTTTGGACTTCATACTTTGGGTCAACTTGTTCTTTTGTAACACTGAGTCGTCTTCCACCCAGCTTTTTTTCTGCTTAGTCTTGGCTTTTGCAGGCTTGGTTTCAACAACATTTTCAACATCATTCTCCTGTGTCAAATGAAACCATTAGAGTAAATAATGGAATGTTACATTTTCTGCAAGTCAGTGCAATATATCAAGGTTTATGAACAAACTGGAAAAAGTGGCATCTCTTCATTTATCAAGGATAATAATAATTCTGCTGAAATAATAATAAAAAACTATAATAATAATAAGAAGAAGAAGAAGAACAATAATTAGTAAGGGATACTTGTGAACAAACTACATTTTTTTGACACAGTCTCGTCACATTAACATAACTCAAAACTTGAATAAGGTACACTAAAAATATTGATGTTATAACAAGAAAAAAATGACAAAATGTTGGCTTTGTCAAGTCATCATATGCTGAAGAAATACAGGGGAAATTAGATGTTCAAATAAAAAATGCTAGAAAAAAGTTCATGTTTGCAAAACCTCTTCTATGGTGCTCATCAGTGTCCTGAACTCTCTCAGCAGACCCTCCAAGTCCTTTCCATATTCTTTATAGATCCTCTGGAGAGCTGCCACAATCATCTGGCTATGATGCAGTCTCTCTTGACAAGCCTTGAGGTCAGACTGCAGTGACTTCCTTTCTTTCTCCCACTGCTTAATTTGTTCAGTTTCATTTTCTACATTTGATATTTTACATGTATCCATGTTTCCAGTCTGTTCTTGTTACCTAGAGAGAGACATGTTTAAAAGTTTGATTTCAGTCTTTCTTTTTGTAAGAAAGGTCTTATGCATGTAAGAAGAATTCAGATCATAAATGAAAACTATTATATTTAATTTGGCCCCTGCTAGCATGCCTGTCTCCATCGATTCCCTGTCTCATGTTATTGTTTCATTTTCTGCATTCCTGTTCCAGTCTTGTTAACTGTTCTTTGTTAGCCCTCATGTATATGTGAATTAAAACCCTTGGTTTTCCCCTGTTAGTGCTAGTCTTTGTAATTCCTAGCCTCAGTCTCTTATCCATCCCTCTTTGTTCTCTGTAGTTGTATGTAATAAGCCCTGTCGTGCTTGTTCTGCTCGTGTTTCTTAGCCTGCTCGTGTAGTTTGTGTTCCTTATTGTGGCCTGTTTGCCTATTCTCTATCGTGTGTTTTTTCTCGTTTGTTTACTATGTATTCCCGGACTCTCCGCACTGGCTCATTGACCCTGGACTGTGACTATGACTCTGATTATAGATTTGCCCTTAAAATATCTCGCTCTTCTCAGCGTACGCGTCCGCCTCGTGACCGCTCCACGTTACATAATTAAAAAGGTGTTGACCATATATATTATTCATAAATCTTTCTTATAATCATAATCGCTTTAACCGCTTATTGGTAATACATTTTTGTTAACCGAAAGGCTCGTGATAGGTATATTTATTCCTTTTAAATCCTTTTTGAAATGTAAAGAGTTTATGTCAGCATCGTTTGGAACGCTTCCGCACCAGCCGGCAATTTTAAAGACTTACCTTAAGATTCTCTTGAGATATTGTGGAGTCCCTTTTAACGCATTTCAGAAGAGTCTGTAATTGTATTGTTGTCTTCTCGCTAGGTTACATACTTCTTCGCAGCCCCAGTTTATTATCTACCTATTACGACGTAATAATATTGTTTGTTCCATTTAAAATCAGCTCCGCTTAATTCTTAGGCACAGTCCCAATGTTATTTCAAACACCTAGAAACGTTTCTCTTTCACCACGGTGTCTTCTGGTCAGATTTTAGAAAACTTTTTAAAGACTATTATGCTATTATAAATGTAATTTGAGACCATATTTGAGTTGAGAATATATAAAAAAGAAATTATTTTTGAATAACTGAAATATTATTTTGTAAACATGGTCTTTGAGTAACAGATATTTTCAGACTAATGCTGAAGACTCATCATTTTGAAGAATGGTATGTGAACACTGAATAAACTAAGTGGACACTGACACAAAAATCTGACCAAAAAATATAGCTAGCTAGCTAAATTAGGCAGACTCAAAAACACTGAAACAGCGGGGTCTTGAAAACTCACCAGAGCACTGCTATAATTTTTTTTAAATTATAGGCTATTTTTGTTGTTTTGCTTTTTTGTTTATATAGGCATGTGGTTTGGCCAGCCACATGCAGTGGGAGGACCTCCGTTTGTGGCACACACCTGTACCTCGTTTCGTCTGTGTGTATTTAAACTCATGTCAGTCATGTCATGTTTATATATTAATAAATATATATACGCGGACCACCACGCATTACAGAAATCGGCACTCGGGCCACCCCGCATTACAGAAATCATTTGGAAGCCACAAAAGCTAGCTCTTAGTGGTGAGATGAGCTGATTGAAAGCTTTTGTGGAAGCACTAGTTTCTAATGAAAAATACTATTTAAATTTCGAAGTGCAGTGAACCATTTTCTGCTTTCTCCCACATGTTGAATTTTTCTTCTCCATTCAGATGTTTTTTTTTTTCACTTTGAAAAACATCCTATACACCTATACACACAGTAGCTATCACTATATATATCCATCCAACATGCATAGGAGCTATCACTTTTTTGCTTGCCCCAGTCTGAATTGACATATTTATATAATTACAAAAAAACAGGGGTTAAACTACACTAAAATCACTAAACATAATTCAGTTCAAATCAAATCAAAGATAATTTGTCACATACATAGTCATACGCAGTATAACTGGCAGTGAAATGCCTTTGGTGACTGCTCTGCCCGTAAACCAAGGAGCGATACAGAAAAATGTACAGATCAGTGTAATGTAAGGTTAAACTGAATAAATCCTAAAATGTATTTGTAAAGGAAGGAAAATAAAGCCTAAAATATAAAATAGATTTTGTCTGGGTAAAAAATAAACACGATTATGATTATATACAAATTACAATTTAAAAATTTTCCAGTTCAGTGTGAAGTTGTGCTATATAGCGCAGTGCAAATAGCAAAATATGGGTGTGTAAGAGTGTGTATGATGTTATAGTGAACAATGGTCCAGTCCAGTGGGGGAATCCAGTGAATGAAGATTAGTCCCATCAGTTGCCCTGGTTCAGAGCCCGAAAGGCCTGTGGGAAGAAGCTCCTCCTCAGTCTCTCTGTGTTAGTCTTCAGGGAGCGAAAGCACTTCCCTGACCTCAACAGGGAGAAGAGCCTATTGTCAGGATGGGTGGGGTCCTTCATAATCCTCCTGGCCTTGGTCTGGCACCACTTGTAATAGATGGTCTAATTACTAATTGGTATAGATTCATATAATGGGCATTTTTAAAATCATATACATTTAAGAATAAATAATTTAACATCAACATAAATTTCATTTTTATTTGACCCTTAGATTAGGGGAGGCTCTAGGCAACTGCCTCAGTGTTATATTGTAGTGGGTAATGTTTCAGCCTCTCCAGTGTGGGACCGGGATTCAATCCCCATCCCAGCAAGTCCTCTATACTATACCAATTAGAGTTTTTGGACAAGAATACTAACACTACACTTACCTACCTCTGCAACATGATTGAAAATTGTAAATTGCTCTGGATAAAAGTGTCTGTCAAATGCTTAAAAAGTAAAAAAAAAATTAAATATCAGTAATCGTGATGCTTACAAAACATTCCACAAATTACCTAGAATAGGTTTATAATAGATACAAACGCTGCAAAATAATAATGGAGACCTATTATTAACCCTTTATATTCCCTGGGGTCTTAATGAAATATGTATGACGTGATTGGCTTAATACTTCTAGGATCAATCACCAAAGACCCCTTCTCAGGCTGTTAAAACAGCCCTGTTAGAACAACCAGTTTGAATGCCTGTGCCTTTAAATGACAATAAGCCACTGCTCAAACCCACCCCTTCCCCCCAGCCCCTCTTCTACTTGAACCCTGAGAGAAAGTCTGTATTCAAAATAGCCTACTGCATACTACTTGCATACTGACCCAAAAGATCTGGTCATGTCCTGGAATATTTGGCCCCAAATTAATATGGTGTATGAATTATGGGACCAAAATACATTTTCCAGTACGCGAAAGATACCTGGTTGTCTAATTCCACCAAATATTCCAGGACATGACCAGATCTTTTGGGTGTACTGCATCCAGTCATGCAACAGTGGCGAAAAATCTTACCCAAGTGTATGGAACCATCATACATTAATGTAGCCTTGTAGTATGCTTTGCATTTCTTGCATACTGGATACTATACTGCTTACTACTACAGGGACCAGTATACAGTATATACTGAGTGCAGTATACAGCATGTTGTAGGCTCTTTTGAACAGAACCAAACATTACTGCAAGAGAAATTATAGGGGTGCAGCCATACAGTGATGTGAAAAAGTGTTTGCCCCCTTCCTGATATCTTATTTTTGTACACGTTTGTCACACTTACTGTTTCAGATCATCAAACAACTTTAAATATTAGCCAAAGATAACACAAGTAAACAGAAAAGGCAGGTTTTAAATGAAGGCTTTTATTATTAAGGGGAAAAAAATCCAAATTTATCCACTGCACACCTCTCTTGCCTCAGTTAAGATCAGTGTTCATGACTCCACCATAAGAAAGAGACTGGGCAAAATGGCCTGCATGGCAGAGTTCCAAGACGAAAACCACTGCTGAGCAAAAAGAATATAAAGGTTTGTCTCAGTTTTGCCAGAAAACATCTTGATGATTGTGGAGGAGATCCCCAAGACTTTTGGGAAAATACTCTGTGGACTGACGAGACAAAAGTTGAACTTTTTGAAAGGTGTATGTCCCATTACATCTGGCGTAAAAGTAACACAGCATTTCAGAAATGGAACATCATACCAACAGTAAAATATGGTGGTGGTAGTGTGATGGTCTGGGGCTGTTTTGCTGCTTCAGGACCTGGAAGACTTGCTGTGGTAAATGGGACCATGAATTCTGCTGTCTACCAAAAAATCCTGAAGGAGAATGTCCAGCTATCCATTCGTGACCTCAAGCTGAAACGCACTTGGGTTCTGCAGCAGGACAATGATCCAAAACACACCAGCAAGTCCACCTCTGAATGGCTTAAGAAAAACAAAATGAAGACTCTGGAGTGGCCTAGTCAAAGTCCTGACCTGAATCCGATTGAGATGCTGTGGCATGACCTTAAAAAAGCGGTTCATGCTCAAAAACCCTCCAATAAGGCTGAATTACAACAACTCTGCAAAGATGAGTGGCCCAAAATTCCTCCACAGTGCTATAAAAGACTCATTGCCAATTATGATTGCATAACTGAAATGCTTGATTGCAGTTGTTGCTGCTAAGGGTGGCCCAACCAGTTATTAGGTTTGGGGGGCAATCATTTTTTCACACAGGGCCATGTAGGTTTGGATTTTTTCCCCATTAATAATAAAAACCTTCATTTAAAAACTGTATTTTGTGTTATCTTTGTCTAATATTTAAATTTGTTTGATGATCGGAAACATTAAGTGTGACAAACATGCAAAAAAAGATCAGAAGGGGGCAAACACTTTTTCACACCACTGTATATGTCTTAACCAAAGTCAGCTCCTGAGTTGTCAAACTTCATTCTACACACACTGACATATATATGTACACACTGCAAAGCATGCCCACATGCTAAATTACAGACGGTTGTAAAACACATTTTCCTCTAGCATTACATGCTAATGTTGCTAACACATAAGTGGAACACAACTGCAACCTTGTTACATTTACTCTCACATTATTCACCTGTTGATAAAGTTCATCTGTCACAAATTCAACTAATAAATTGATAGGATTTGTTTTATTGTGGATCCTGCAACAAATAACCCAAGAAACACCAATAATATCTTTAAAATTATATTTATAACCTCAGGGTTAAAGTTAGCTAGTGCTAAATGACCAAAGAAACACATAGCTAGAATAATAATTTTTTAAAATAAGTTACTTACATTTCCCTTATCTGCACTTTAGCTTTGCACAGTTGATATTCATCCCAAAACTTAGCCCTGTATTATACTAACCCAGGCAGGTAAAGCATTTTGACACAAAGTTGTTAGTACACACATACAGGTTTTTGTTGATGGTAGCTGGGACATTGCCATCAAAAATAAACTTTATCCACTCAGATCTTCTGTCCTCTGTTGCTGGGGGCCAGTGTAGCATTTTGTGTCAGCCTGTGTAACAGAGCAATTCCCGTACTTAGCTCTTAATTTCAATATAATGATATTGGGTCTGGCGTGTGTGAGAGAAAAAATGGCTACCTTTGTAAAAGTAGTTCTCAAACCATGGGTAGAGATACTCAGATTGGGGGCAGTATAATGCTAATGACTGCCCTCTTGTTATAAAACCGGGAGCCAAATCTGAATGGCTGTTTTAGCCTGTTTTCTGATGTAGGCTGCCTGTAAAGTGGACTTGGTTGTCTTATCTCACAATTTGTGGTTTGGTAGGCACTCAAAAGATACCCAAACGGATCGTTTAAACATTTTACAGTTTAAATGAAAGTTATTTCTTCATCATATACATTTTTCAAAACATATTATTAAAGATTAAAAAAAACCGTAAACCTCCCTTTTTAATGATCAAACTTTTATTTACTTTCACTTGATAGCATTTATTATGCATGTGGGGGGGGGGGGGAGCAATACAGTGACAGTGCTTGTCTATTTGGCCATGCTGGGATCAGACTGGTCATTCTATTTGACTTTTCTTCCTCCTTTCCTTAATTTGTGGTGGGTTTCATTTTCTTCATCATTCTGCAGCTCCTTTTCTGCCTTTTTCTTTCTTTTTCATCATTTTCCCTGTTTTTTCAGCTAACCAACTCTTATATGATTTTTTTTCTTTATTCGCTTTGTGATTTTCATTTGTTTCTCTTCCTCCTTTCTCTTTCTTTCAAGTTCTTTTTCTGCTCACTAAACCTCAGGACAAGTTCACAAAATTGCCTCTTTATCTGCTGAACAAAGTTCTTCTTTTTAAATGTTATCTCATACATCTCTTCTTTGTTCTTCTCTTTGGCCCTCGTTATACCTTCATCAACTGTTCTTATTTCTTCTTTCTTCTGCTCCTTCTTACTTTGTATCAAAGCTTGCTTTTGCAATTTTAAGACATTTTCTTCTCTTTTTCTCTCATCCCAAACTGCTTCTTTTTGCTGGTTGTCATGAAGTGATGCATAGGATGTGGAAGGCTTTTCATCATCAATCACTGGGGCTGGGCCCTCTTTACAGTTAAGCAGTGCCCATAGCAAAAGGGAGGCCTTATGCTTTTCTTCTTGTGGTGTCCCAAGATGTAGTGAACTAAGTGAAGAAACACCCATCTTACACAGATTCCTTTTAGGGAGAGCTGAAGACTGATCAGTCTTGGCTTCAGCAGTCTTGGCTTCGACAACTACTTCAACATCATTTTCGCAAGCTGCTTTTTTTTGCTTATTGTCATGAAGTGATGCATAGGATGTGGAAGGCTTTTCATCATCAATTTCATCATCAGTCTTGGCTTCAACAACTGCTTCAACATCAGTTTCCTGTGTCAAATGAGACCAGTAGAGGAAATAATGGACCATTACATTTTCTGCAAGTCAATACAATCAATCAAGGTTTATGAACAAACTGGAAAAAGGTGCATCTATTAATTTGTCAAGGATAATAATAATTATGTTGAAATAATAATAATAGTATTATTATTGTTGTTGTTGTTGTTATTATTATTTATATTATTAACAACAACAACCTGAAAGGACACTTGTGAAGAAACCACATTTTCTTGACACAGCCTGCTCAAATTAACATAACTGAAAACTTGAATAAGGTACACTAAAAATATTGATGTTATAAAAGGAACAAAAAGGACAAAATGTTGGCTTCGTCAAGTCATCATATGCTGAAAAATACAGGGAAAAAACATAATGTTCAAATCAAAAATGACAGAAAAATTTCATGTTTGCACAACCTCTTCAATGGTGCTCAGCGATGTCCTAAACTTTCTCAGTTGATGAGCCGAATGCTTTCTATATTGTTTATGAATCCTCTGGAGAACTGCTCCTTGGTGTGGTGTCCCAATGTGTGAACGCTTTCGGAAGGTTGAAGGTTGACTCTTTATGACAGTTTCTTTGGACTTCATACTTTGGGTCAACTTGTTCTTTTGTAACACTGAGTCGTCTTCCACCCAGCTTTTTTTCTGCTTAGTCTTGGCTTTTGCAGGCTTGGTTTCAACAACATTTTCAACATCATTCTCCTGTGTCAAATGAAACCATTAGAGTAAATAATGGAATGTTACATTTTCTGCAAGTCAGTGCAATACATCAAGGTTTATGAACAAACTGGAAAAAGTGGCATCTCTTCATTTATCAAGGATAATAATAATTCTGCTGAAATAATAATAAAAAACTATAATAATAATAATAATAAGAAGAAGAAGAACAATAATTAGTAAGGGATACTTGTGAACAAACTACATTTTTTTGACACAGTCTCGTCACATTAACATAACTCAAAACTTGAATAAGGTACACTAAAAATACTGATGTTATAACAAGAAAAAAATGACAAAATGTTGGCTTTGTCAAGTCATCATATGCTGAAGAAATACAGGGGAAATTAGATGTTCAAATAAAAAATGCTAGAAAAAAGTTCATGTTTGCAAAACCTCTTCTATGGTGCTCATCAATGTCCTGAACTCTCTCAGCAGACCCTCCAAGTCCTTTCCATATTCTTTATAGATCCTCTGGAGAGCTGCCACAATCATCTGGCTATGATGCAGTCTCTCTTGACAAGCCTTGAGGTCAGACTGCAGTGACTTCCTTTCTTTCTCCCACTGCTTAATTTGTTCAGTTTCATTTTCTACATTTGATATTTTACATGTATCCATGTTTCCAGTCTGTTCTTGTTACCTAGAGAGAGACATGTTTAAAAGTTTGATTTCAGTCTTTCTTTTTGTAAGAAAGGTCTTATGCATGTAAGAAGAATTCAGATCATAAATGAAAACTATTATATTTAATTTGGCCCCTGCTAGCATGCCTGTCTCCATCGATTCCCTGTCTCATGTTATTGTTTCATTTTCTGCATTCCTGTTCCAGTCTTGTTAACTGTTCTTTGTTAGCCCTCATGTATATGTGAATTAAAACCCTTGGTTTTCCCCTGTTAGTGCTAGTCTTTGTAATTCCTAGCCTCAGTCTCTTATCCATCCCTCTTTGTTCTCTGTAGTTGTATGTAATAAGCCCTGTCGTGCTTGTTCTGCTCGTGTTTCTTAGCCTGCTCGTGTAGTTTGTGTTCCTTATTGTGGCCTGTTTGCCTATTCTCTATCGTGTGTTTTTTCTCGTTTGTTTACTATGTATTCCCGGACTCTCCGCACTGGCTCATTGACCCTGGACTGTGACTATGACTCTGATTATAGATTTGCCCTTAAAATATCTCGCTCTTCTCAGCGTACGCGTCCGCCTCGTGACCGCTCCACGTTACATAATTAAAAAGGTGTTGACCATATATATTATTCATAAATCTTTCTTATAATCGTAATCGCTTTAACCGCTTATTGGTAATACATTTTTGTTAACCGAAAGGCTCGTGATAGGTATATTTATTCCTTTTAAATCCTTTTTGAAATGTAAAGAGTTTATGTCAGCATCGTTTGGAACGCTTCCGCACCAGCCGGCAATTTTAAAGACTTACCTTAAGATTCTCTTGAGATATTGTGGAGTCCCTTTTAACGCATTTCAGAAGAGTCTGTAATTGTATTGTTGTCTTCTCGCTAGGTTACATACTTCTTCGCAGCCCCAGTTTATTATCTACCTATTACGACGTAATAATATTGTTTGTTCCATTTAAAATCAGCTCCGCTTAATTCTTAGGCACAGTCCCAATGTTATTTCAAACACCTAGAAACGTTTCTCTTTCACCACGGTGTCTTCTGGTCAGATTTTAGAAAACTTTTTAAAGACTATTATGCTATTATAAATGTAATTTGAGACCATATTTGAGTTGAGAATATATAAAAAAGAAATTATTTTTGAATAACTGAAATATTATTTTGTAAACATGGTCTTTGAGTAACAGATATTTTCAGACTAATGCTGAAGACTCATCATTTTGAAGAATGGTATGTGAACACTGAATAAACTAAGTGGACACTGACACAAAAATCTGACCAAAAAATATAGCTAGCTAGCTAAATTAGGCAGACTCAAAAACACTGAAACAGCAGGGTCTTGAAAACTCACCAGAGCACTGCTATAATTTTTTTTAAATTATAGGCTATTTTTGTTGTTTTGCTTTTTTGTTTATATAGGCATGTGGTTTGGCCAGCCACATGCAGTGGGAGGACCTCCGTTTGTGGCACACACCTGTACCTCGTTTCGTCTGTGTGTATTTAAACTCATGTCAGTCATGTCATGTTTATATATTAATAAATATATATACGCGGACCACCACGCATTACAGAAATCGGCACTCGGGCCACCCCGCATTACAGAAATCATTTGGAAGCCACAAAAGCTAGCTCTTAGTGGTGAGATGAGCTGATTGAAAGCTTTTGTGGAAGCACTAGTTTCTAATGAAAAATACTATTTAAATTTCGAAGTGCAGTGAACCATTTTCTGCTTTCTCCCACATGTTGAATTTTTCTTCTCCATTCAGATGGTTTTTTTTTCACTTTGAAAAACATCCTATACACCTATACACACAGTAGCTATCACTATATATATCCATCCAACATGCATAGGAGCTATCACTTTTTTGCTTGCCCCAGTCTGAATTGACATATTTATTTAATTACAAAAAAACAGGGGTTAAACTACACTAAAATCACTAAACATAATTCAGTTCAAATCAAATCAAAGATAATTTGTCACATACATAGTCATACGCAGTATAACTGGCAGTGAAATGCCTTTGGTGACTGCTCTGCCCGTAAACCAAGAAGCGATACAGAAAAATATACAGATCAGTGTAATGTAAGGTTAAACTGAATAAATCCTAAAATGTATTTGTAAAGGAAGGAAAATAAAGCCTAAAATATAAAATAGATTTTGTCTGGGTAAAAAATAAACACGATTATGATTATATACAAATTACAATTTAAAAATTTTCCAGTTCAGTGTGAAGTTGTGCTATATAGCACAGTGCAAATAGCAAAATATGGGTGTGTAAGAGTGTGTATGATGTTATAGTGAACAATGGTCCAGTCCAGTGGGGGAATCCAGTGAATGAAGATTAGTCCCATCAGTTGCCCTGGTTCAGAGCCCGAAAGGCCTGTGGGAAGAAGCTCCTCCTCAGTCTCTCTGTGTTAGTCTTCAGGGAGCGAAAGCACTTCCCTGACCTCAACAGGGAGAAGAGCCTATTGTCAGGATGGGTGGGGTCCTTCATAATCCTCCTGGCCTTGGTCTGGCACCACTTGTAATAGATGGTCTAATTACTAATTGGTATAGATTCATATGATGGGCATTTTTAAAATCATATATATTTAAGAATAAATAATTTAACATCAACATAAATTTCATTTTTATTTGACCCTTAGATTAGGGGAGGCTCTAGGCAACTGCCTCAGTGTTATATTGTAGTGGGTAATGTTTCAGCCTCTCCAGTGTGGGACCGGGATTCAATCCCCATCCCAGCAAGTGCTCTATACTATACCAATTAGAGTTTTTGGACAAGAATACTAACACTACACTTACCTACCTCTGCAACATGATTGAAAATTGTAAATTGCTCTGGATAAAAGTGTCTGTCAAATGCTTAAAAAGTAAAAAAAATTAAATATCAGTAATCGTGATGCTTACTAAACATTCCACAAATTACCTAGAATAGGTTTATAATAGATACAAATGCTGCAAAATAATAATGGAGACCTATTATACCCCTTTATATTCCCTGGGGTCTTAATGAAATATGTATGACGTGATTGGCTAAATACTTCTAGGATCAATCACCACAGCACCCTTCTCAGCCTGTTAAAACAGCCCTGTTAGAACAACCAGTTTGAATGCCTGTGCCTTTAAATGTCAATAAGCCACTGCTCAAACCCACCCCTTCCCCCCAGCCCCTCTTCTACTTGAACCCTGAGAGAAAGTCTGTATTCAAAATAGCCTACTGCATACTACTTGCATACTGACCCAAAAGATCTGGTCATGTCCTGGAATATTTGGCCCCAAATTAATATGGTGTATGAATTATGGGACCAAAATACATTTTCCAGTACGCGAAAGATACCTGGATGTCTAATTCCACCAAATATTCCAGGACATGACCAGATCTTTTGGGTGTACTGCATCCAGTCATGCAACAGTGGCGAAAAATCTTACCCAAGTGTATGGAACCATCATACATTAATGTAGCCTTGTAGTATGCTTTGCATTTCTTGCATACTGGATACTATACTGCTTACTACTACAGGGACCAGTATACAGTATATACTGAGTGCAGTATACAGCATGTTGTAGGCTCTTTTGAACAGAACCAAACATTACTGCAAGAGAAATTATAGGGGTGCAGCCATACAGTGATGTGAAAAAGTGTTTGCCCCCTTCCTGATATCTTATTTTTGTACACGTTTGTCACACTTACTGTTTCAGATCATCAAACAAGTTTAAATATTAGCCAAAGATAACACAAGTAAACAGAAAAGGCAGGTTTTAAATGAAGGCTTTTATTATTAAGGGGAAAAAAATCCAAATTTATCCACTGCACACCTCTCTTGCCTCAGTTAAGATCAGTGTTCATGACTCCACCATAAGAAAGAGACTGGGCAAAATGGCCTGCATGGCAGAGTTCCAAGACGAAAACCACTGCTGAGCAAAAAGAATATAAAGGTTTGTCTCAGTTTTGCCAGAAAACATCTTGATGATTGTGGAGGAGATCCCCAAGACTTTTGGGAAAATACTCTGTGGACTGACGAGACAAAAGTTGAACTTTTTGAAAGGTGTATGTCCCATTACATCTGGCGTAAAAGTAACACAGCATTTCAGAAATGGAACATCATACCAACAGTAAAATATGGTGGTGGTAGTGTGATGGTCTGGGGCTGTTTTGCTGCTTCAGGACCTGGAAGACTTGCTGTGGTAAATGGGACCATGAATTCTGCTGTCTACCAAAAAATCCTGAAGGAGAATGTCCAGCTATCCATTCGTGACCTCAAGCTGAAACGCACTTGGGTTCTGCAGCAGGACAATGATCCAAAACACACCAGCAAGTCCACCTCTGAATGGCTTAAGAAAAACAAAATGAAGACTCTGGAGTGGCCTAGTCAAAGTCCTGACCTGAATCCGATTGAGATGCTGTGGCATGACCTTAAAAAAGCGGTTCATGCTCAAAAACCCTCCAATAAGGCTGAATTACAACAACTCTGCAAAGATGAGTGGCCCAAAATTCCTCCATAGTGCTATAAAAGACTCATTGCCAATTATGATTGCATAACTGAAATGCTTGATTGCAGTTGTTGCTGCTAAGGGTGGCCCAACCAGTTATTAGGTTTGGGGGGCAATCATTTTTTCACACAGGGCCATGTAGGTTTAGATTTTTTCCCCATTAATAATAAAAACCTTCATTTAAAAACTGTATTTTGTGTTTACTTGTGTTGTCTTTGTCTAATATTTAAATTAGTTTGATGATCGGAAACATTAAGTGTGACAAACATGCAAAAAAAGATCAGAAGGGGGCAAACACTTTTTCACACCACTGTATATGTCTTAACCAAAGTCAGCTCCTGAGTTGTCAAACTTCATTCTACACACACTGACATATATATGTACACACTGCAAAGCATGCCCACATGCTAAACTACAGACGGCTGTAAAACACATTTTCCTCTAGCATTACATGCTAATGTTGCTAACACATAAGTGGAACACAACTGCAACCTTGTTACATTTACTCTCACATTATTCACCTGTTGATAAAGTTCATCTGTCACAAATTCAACTAATAAATTGATAGGATTTGTGTTATT
Source organism: Electrophorus electricus (assembly GCF_041902795.1). Lineage (NCBI taxonomy): Eukaryota > Metazoa > Chordata > Actinopteri > Gymnotiformes > Gymnotidae > Electrophorus > Electrophorus electricus. The sequence continues at coordinate 15,720,611 of NC_137502.1, forward strand.
GTGGATCCTGCAACAAATAACCCAAGAAACACCAATAATATCTTTAAAATTATATTTATAACCTCAGCGTTAAAGTTAGCTAGTGCTAAATGACCAAAGAAACACATAGCTAGAATAATAATTTTTTAAAATAAGTTACTTACATTTCCCTTATCTGCACTTTAGCTTTGCACAGTTGATATTGATCCCAAAACTTAGCCCTGTATTATACTAACCCAGGCAGGTAAAGCATTTTGACACAAAGTTGTTAGTACACACATACAGGTTTTTGTTGATGGTAGCTGGGACATTGCCATCAAAAATAAACTTTATCCACTCAGATCTTCTGTCCTCTGTTGCTGGGGGCCAGTGTAGCATTTTGTGTCAGCCTGTGTAACAAAGCAAGTCCCGTACTTAGCTCTTAATTTCAATATAATGATATTGGGTCTGGCGTGTGTGACAGAAAAAATGGCTACCTTTGTAAAAGTAGTTCTCAAACCATGGGTAGAGATACTCAGATTGGGGGCAGTATAATACTAATGACTGCCCTCTTGTTATAAAAACGGGAGCCAAATCTGAATGGCTGTTTTAGCCTGTTTTCTGATGTAGGCTGCCTGTAAAGTGGACTTGGTTGTCTTATCTCACAGTTTTTGGTTTGGTAGGCACTCAAAAGATACCCAAACGGATTGTTTAAACATTTTACAGTTTAAATGAAAGTTATTTCTTCATCATATACATTTTTCAAAACATATTATTAAAGATTAAAAAAAACCGTAAACCTCCCTTTTTAATGATCAAACTTTTATTTACTTTCACTTGATAGCATTTAATATGCATGTGGGGGGGGGGGGGGGTGCAATACAGTGACAGTGCTTGTCTATTTGGCCATGCTGGGATCAGACTGGTCATTCTATTTGACTTTTCTTCCTCCTTTCCTTAATTTATGGTGGGTTTCATTTTCTTCATCATTCTGCAGCTCCTTTTCTGCCTTTTTCTTTCTTTTTCATCATTTTCCCTGTTTTTTCAGCTAACCAACTCTTATATGATTTTTTTTTCTTTATTCGCTTTGTGATTTTCATTTGTTTCTCTTCCTCCTTTCTCTTTCTTTCAAGTTCTTTTTCTGCTCACTAAACCTCAGGACAAGTTCACAAAATTGCCTCTTTATCTGCTGAACAAAGTTCTTCTTTTTAAATGTTATCTCATACATCTCTTCTTTGTTCTTCTCTTTGGCCCTCATTATACTTTCATCAACTGTTCTTATTTCTTCTTTCTTCTGCTCCTTCTTACTTTGTATCAAAGCTTGCTTTTGCAATTTTAAGACATTTTCTTCTCTTTTCCCCTCATCCCAAACTGCTTCTTTTTGCTGGTTGTCATGAAGTGATGCATAGGATGTGGAAGGCTTTTCATGATCAATCACTGGGGCTGGGCCCTCTTTACAGTTTAGCAGTGCCCATAGCAAAAGGGAGGCCTTATGCTTTTCTTCTTGTGGTGTCCCAAGATGTAGTGAACTAAGTGAAGAAACACCCATCTTACACAGATTCCTTTTAGGGAGAGCTGAAGACTGATCAGTCTTGGCTTCAGCAGTCTTGGCTTCGACAACTACTTCAACATAATTTTCGCAAGCTGCTTTTTTTTGCTTATTGTCATGAAGTGATGCATAGGATGTGGAAGGCTTTTCATCATCAATTTCATCATCAGTCTTGGCTTCAACAACTGCTTCAACATAAGTTTCCTGTGTCAAATGAGACCAGTAGAGGAAATAATGGACCATTACATTTTCTGCAAGTCAATACAATCAATCAAGGTTTATGAACAAACTGGAAAAAGGTGCATCTATGAATTTGTCAAGGATAATAATAGTTATGTTGAAATAATAATAATAGTATTATTATTATTGCTGTTGTTGTTGTTGTTATTATTATTATTTATATTATTAACAACAACAACCTGAAAGGACACTTGTGAACAAACCACATTTTCTTGACACAGCCTGCTCAAATTAACATAACTGAAAACTTGAATAAGGTACACTAAAAATATTGATGTTATAAAAGGAACAAAAAGGACAAAATGTTGGCTTCGTCAAGTCATCATATGCTGAAAAATACAGGGAAAAAACAATGTTCAAATCAAAAATGACAGAAAAATTTCATGTTTGCACAACCTCTTCAATGGTGCTCAGCGATGTCCTAAACTTTCTCAGTTGATGAGCCGAATGCTTTCTATATTGTTTATGAATCCTCTGGAGAACTGCTCCTTGGTGTGGTGTCCCAATGTGTGAACGCTTTCGGAAGGTTGAAGGTTGACTCTTTATGACAGTTTCTTTGGACTTCATACTTTGGATCAACTTGTTCTTTTGTAACATTGAGTCGTCTTCCACCCAGCTTTTTTTCTGCTTAGTCTTGGCTTTTGCAGGCTTGGTTTCAACAACATTTTCAACATCATTCTCCTGTGTCAAATGAAACCATTAGAGTAAATAATGGAATGTTACATTTTCTGCAAGTCAATGCAATATATCAAAGTTTATGAACAAACTGGAAAAAGTGGCATCTCTTCATTTATCAAGGATAATAATAATTCTGCTGAAATAATAATAAAAAACTATAATAAGAATAATAAGAAGAAGAACAATAATTAGTAAGGGATACTTGTGAACAAACTACATTTTTTTTGACACAGTCTCGTCACATTAACATAACTCAAAACTTGAATAAGGTACACTAAAAATATTGATGTTATAACAAGAAAAAAATGACAAAATGTTGGCTTTGTCAAGTCATCATATGCTGAAGAAATACAGGGGAAATTAGATGTTCAAATAAAAAATGCTAGAAAAAAGTTCATGTTTGCAAAACCTCTTCTATGGTGCTCATCAGTGTCCTGAACTCTCTCAGCAGACCCTCCGAGTCCTTTCCATATTCTTTATAGATCCTCTGGAGAGCTGCCACAATCATCTGACTATGATGCAGTCTCTCTTGACAAGCCTTGAGCTCAGACTGCAGTGACTTCCTTTCTTTCTCCCACTGCTTAATTTGTTCAGTTTCATTTTCTACATTTGATATTTTACATGTATCCATGTTTCCAGTCTGTTCTTGTTACCTAGAGAGAGACATGTTTAAAAGTTTGATTTCAGTCTTTCTTTTTGTAAGAAAGGTCTTATGCATGTAAGAAGAATACAGATCATAAATGAAAACTATTATATTTAATTTGGCCCCTGCTAGCATGCCTGTCTCCCTGTCTCATGTTATTGTTTCATTTTCTGCATTCCTGTTCCAGTCTTGTTAACTGTTCTTTGTTAGCCCTCATGTATATGTGAATTAAAACCCTTGGTTTTCCCCTGTTAGTGCTAGTCTTTGTAATTCCTAGCCTCAGTCTCTTATCCATCCCTCTTTGTTCTCTGTAGTTGTATGTAATAAGCCCTGTCGTGCTTGTTCTGCTCGTGTTTCTTAGCCTGCTCGTGTAGTTTGTGTTCCTTATTGTGGCCTGTTTGCCTATTCTCTATCATGTGTTTTTTCTCGTTTGTTTACTATGTATTCCCGGACTCTCCGCACTGGCTCATTGACCCTGGACTGTGACTATGACTCTGATTATAGATTTGCCCTTAAAATATCTCGCTCTTCTCAGCGTACGCGTCCGCCTCGTGACCGCTCCACGTTACATAATTAAAAAGGTGTTGACCATATATATTATTCATAAATCTTTCTTATAATCATAATCGCTTTAACCGCTTATTGGTAATACATTTTTGTTAACCGAAAGGCTCGTGATAGGTATATTTATTCCTTTTAAATCCTTTTTGAAATGTAAAGAGTTTATGTCAGCATCGTTTGGAACGCTTCCGCACCAGCCGGCAATTTTAAAGACTTACCTTAAGATTCTCTTGAGATATTGTGGAGTCCCTTTTAACGCATTTCAGAAGAGTCTGTAATTGTATTGTTGTCTTCTCGCTAGGTTACATACTTCTTCGCAGCCCCAGTTTATTATCTACCTATTACGACGTAATAATATTGTTTGTTCCATTTAAAATCAGCTCCGCTTAATTCTTAGGCACAGTCCCAATGTTATTTCAAACACCTAGAAACGTTTCTCTTTCACCACGGTGTCTTCTGGTCAGATTTTAGAAAACTTTTTAAAGACTATTATGCTATTATAAATGTAATTTGAGACCATATTTGAGTTGAGAATATATAAAAAAGAAATTATTTTTGAATAACTGAAATATTATTTTGTAAACATGGTCTTTGAGTAACAGATATTTTCAGACTAATGCTGAAGACTCATCATTTTGAAGAATGGTATGTGAACACTGAATAAACTAAGTGGACACTGACACAAAAATCTGACCAAAAAATATAGCTAGCTAGCTAAATTAGGCAGACTCAAAAACACTGAAACAGCAGGGTCTTGAAAACTCACCAGAGCACTGCTATAATTTTTTTTAAATTATAGGCTATTTTTGTTGTTTTGCTTTTTTGTTTATATAGGCATGTGGTTTGGTCAGCCACATGCAGTGGGAGGACCTCCGTTTGTGGCACACACCTGTACCTCGTTTCGTCTGTGTGTATTTAAACTCATGTCAGTCATGTCATGTTTATATATTAATAAATATATATACGCGGACCACCACGCATTACAGAAATCGGCACTCGGGCCACCCCGCATTACAGAAATCATTTGGAAGCCACAAAAGCTAGCTCTTAGTGGTGAGATGAGCTGATTGAAAGCTTTTGTGGAAGCACTAGTTTCTAATGAAAAATACTATTTAAATTTCGAAGTGCAGTGAACCATTTTCTGCTTTCTCCCACATGTTGAATTTTTCTTCTCCATTCAGATGGTTTTTTTTTCACTTTGAAAAACATCCTATACACCTATACACACAGTAGCTATCACTATATATATCCATCCAACATGCATAGGAGCTATCACTTTTTTGCTTGCCCCAGTCTGAATTGACATATTTATTTAATTACAAAAAAACAGGGGTTAAACTACACTAAAATCACTAAACATAATTCAGTTCAAATCAAATCAAAGATAATTTGTCACATACATAGTCATACGCAGTATAACTGGCAGTGAAATGCCTTTGGTGACTGCTCTGCCCGTAAACCAAGAAGCGATACAGAAAAATATACAGATCAGTGTAATGTAAGGTTAAACTGAATAAATCCTAAAATGTATTTGTAAAGGAAGGAAAATAAAGCCTAAAATATAAAATAGATTTTGTCTGGGTAAAAAATAAACACGATTATGATTATATACAAATTACAATTTAAAAATTTTCCAGTTCAGTGTGAAGTTGTGCTATATAGCACAGTGCAAATAGCAAAATATGGGTGTGTAAGAGTGTGTATGATGTTATAGTGAACAATGGTCCAGTCCAGTGGGGGAATCCAGTGAATGAAGATTAGTCCCATCAGTTGCCCTGGTTCAGAGCCCGAAAGGCCTGTGGGAAGAAGCTCCTCCTCAGTCTCTCTGTGTTAGTCTTCAGGGAGCGAAAGCACTTCCCTGACCTCAACAGGGAGAAGAGCCTATTGTCAGGATGGGTGGGGTCCTTCATAATCCTCCTGGCCTTGGTCTGGCACCACTTGTAATAGATGGTCTAATTACTAATTGGTATAGATTCATATAATGGGCATTTTTAGAATCATATATATTTAAGAATAAATAATTTAACATCAACATAAATTTCATTTTTATTTGACCCTTAGATTAGGGGAGGCTCTAGGCAACTGCCTCAGTGTTATATTGTAGTGGGTAATGTTTCAGCCTCTCCAGTGTGGGACCGGGATTCAATCCCCATCCCAGCAAGTGCTCTATACTATACCAATTAGAGTTTTTGGACAAGAATACTAACACTACACTTACCTACCTCTGCAACATGATTGAAAATTGTAAATTGCTCTGGATAAAAGTGTCTGTCAAATGCTTAAAAAGTAAAAAAAATTAAATATCAGTAATCGTGATGCTTACTAAACATTCCACAAATTACCTAGAATAGGTTTATAATAGATACAAATGCTGCAAAATAATAATGGAGACCTATTATACCCCTTTATATTCCCTGGGGTCTTAATGAAATATGTATGACGTGATTGGCTAAATACTTCTAGGATCAATCACCACAGCACCCTTCTCAGCCTGTTAAAACAGCCCTGTTAGAACAACCAGTTTGAATGCCTGTGCCTTTAAATGTCAATAAGCCACTGCTCAAACCCACACCTTCCCCCCAGCCCCTCTTCTACTTGAACCCTGAGAGAAAGTCTGTATTCAAAATAGCCTACTGCATACTACTTGCATACTGACCCAAAAGATCTGGTCATGTCCTGGAATATTTGGCCCCAAATTAATATGGTGTATGAATTATGGGACCAAAATACATTTTCCAGTACGCGAAAGATACCTGGATGTCTAATTCCACCAAATATTCCAGGACATGACCAGATCTTTTGGGTGTACTGCATCCAGTCATGCAACAGTGGCGAAAAATCTTACCCAAGTGTATGGAACCATCATACATTAATGTAGCCTTGTAGTATGCTTTGCATTTCTTGCATACTGGATACTATACTGCTTACTACTACAGGGACCAGTATACAGTATATACTGAGTGCAGTATACAGCATGTTGTAGGCTCTTTTGAACAGAACCAAACATTACTGCAAGAGAAATTATAGGGGTGCAGCCATACAGTGATGTGAAAAAGTGTTTGCCCCCTTCCTGATATCTTATTTTTGTACACGTTTGTCACACTTACTGTTTCAGATCATCAAACAAGTTTAAATATTAGCCAAAGATAACACAAGTAAACAGAAAAGGCAGGTTTTAAATGAAGGCTTTTATTATTAAGGGGAAAAAAATCCAAATTTATCCACTGCACACCTCTCTTGCCTCAGTTAAGATCAGTGTTCATGACTCCACCATAAGAAAGAGACTGGGCAAAATGGCCTGCATGGCAGAGTTCCAAGACGAAAACCACTGCTGAGCAAAAAGAATATAAAGGTTTGTCTCAGTTTTGCCAGAAAACATCTTGATGATTGTGGAGGAGATCCCCAAGACTTTTGGGAAAATACTCTGTGGACTGACGAGACAAAAGTTGAACTTTTTGAAAGGTGTATGTCCCATTACATCTGGCGTAAAAGTAACACAGCATTTCAGAAATGGAACATCATACCAACAGTAAAATATGGTGGTGGTAGTGTGATGGTCTGGGGCTGTTTTGCTGCTTCAGGACCTGGAAGACTTGCTGTGGTAAATGGGACCATGAATTCTGCTGTCTACCAAAAAATCCTGAAGGAGAATGTCCAGCTATCCATTCGTGACCTCAAGCTGAAACGCACTTGGGTTCTGCAGCAGGACAATGATCCAAAACACACCAGCAAGTCCACCTCTGAATGGCTTAAGAAAAACAAAATGAAGATTCTGGAGTGGCCTAGTCAAAGTCCTGACCTGAATCCGATTGAGATGCTGTGGCATGACCTTAAAAAAGCGGTTCATGCTCAAAAACCCTCCAATAAGGCTGAATTACAACAACTCTGCAAAGATGAGTGGCCCAAAATTCCTCCATAGTGCTATAAAAGACTCATTGCCAATTATGATTGCATAACTGAAATGCTTGATTGCAGTTGTTGCTGCTAAGGGTGGCCCAACCAGTTATTAGGTTTGGGGGGCAATCATTTTTTCACACAGGGCCATGTAGGTTTAGATTTTTTCCCCATTAATAATAAAAACCTTCATTTAAAAACTGTATTTTGTGTTTACTTGTGTTGTCTTTGTCTAATATTTAAATTAGTTTGATGATCGGAAACATTAAGTGTGACAAACATGCAAAAAAAGATCAGAAGGGGGCAAACACTTTTTCACACCACTGTATATGTCTTAACCAAAGTCAGCTCCTGAGTTGTCAAACTTCATTCTACACACACTGACATATATATGTACACACTGCAAAGCATGCCCACATGCTAAACTACAGACGGCTGTAAAACACATTTTCCTCTAGCATTACATGCTAATGTTGCTAACACATAAGTGGAACACAACTGCAACCTTGTTACATTTACTCTCACATTATTCACCTGTTGATAAAGTTCATCTGTCACAAATTCAACTAATAAATTGATAGGATTTGTGTTATTGTGGATCCTGCAACAAATAACCCAAGAAACACCAATAATATCTTTAAAATTATATTTATAACCTCAGCGTTAAAGTTAGCTAGTGCTAAATGACCAAAGAAACACATAGCTAGAATAATAATTTTTTAAAATAAGTTACTTACATTTCCCTTATCTGCACTTTAGCTTTGCACAGTTGATATTGATCCCAAAACTTAGCCCTGTATTATACTAACCCAGGCAGGTAAAGCATTTTGACACAAAGTTGTTAGTACACACATACAGGTTTTTGTTGATGGTAGCTGGGACATTGCCATCAAAAATAAACTTTATCCACTCAGATCTTCTGTCCTCTGTTGCTGGGGGCCAGTGTAGCATTTTGTGTCAGCCTGTGTAACAAAGCAAGTCCCGTACTTAGCTCTTAATTTCAATATAATGATATTGGGTCTGGCGTGTGTGAGAGAAAAAATGGCTACCTTTGTAAAAGTAGTTCTCAAACCATGGGTAGAGATACTCAGATTGGGGGCAGTATAATACTAATGACTGCCCTCTTGTTATAAAAACGGGAGCCAAATCTGAATGGCTGTTTTAGCCTGTTTTCTGATGTAGGCTGCCTGTAAAGTGGACTTGGTTGTCTTATCTCACAGTTTTTGGTTTGGTAGGCACTCAAAAGATACCCAAACGGATTGTTTAAACATTTTACAGTTTAAATGAAAGTTATTTCTTCATCATATACATTTTTCAAAACATATTATTAAAGATTAAAAAAAACCGTAAACCTCCCTTTTTAATGATCAAACTTTTATTTACTTTCACTTGATAGCATTTAATATGCATGTGGGGGGGGGGGGGTGCAATACAGTGACAGTGCTTGTCTATTTGGCCATGCTGGGATCAGACTGGTCATTCTATTTGACTTTTCTTCCTCCTTTCCTTAATTTATGGTGGGTTTCATTTTCTTCATCATTCTGCAGCTCCTTTTCTGCCTTTTTCTTTCTTTTTCATCATTTTCCCTGTTTTTTCAGCTAACCAACTCTTATATGATTTTTTTTTCTTTATTCGCTTTGTGATTTTCATTTGTTTCTCTTCCTCCTTTCTCTTTCTTTCAAGTTCTTTTTCTGCTCACTAAACCTCAGGACAAGTTCACAAAATTGCCTCTTTATCTGCTGAACAAAGTTCTTCTTTTTAAATGTTATCTCATACATCTCTTCTTTGTTCTTCTCTTTGGCCCTCATTATACCTTCATCAACTGTTCTTATTTCTTCTTTCTTCTGCTCCTTCTTACTTTGTATCAAAGCTTGCTTTTGCAATTTTAAGACATTTTCTTCTCTTTTCCCCTCATCCCAAACTGCTTCTTTTTGCTGGTTGTCATGAAGTGATGCATAGGATGTGGAAGGCTTTTCATGATCAATCACTGGGGCTGGGCCCTCTTTACAGTTTAGCAGTGCCCATAGCAAAAGGGAGGCCTTATGCTTTTCTTCTTGTGGTGTCCCAAGATGTAGTGAACTAAGTGAAGAAACACCCATCTTACACAGATTCCTTTTAGGGAGAGCTGAAGACTGATCAGTCTTGGCTTCAGCAGTCTTGGCTTCGACAACTACTTCAACATAATTTTCGCAAGCTGCTTTTTTTTGCTTATTGTCATGAAGTGATGCATAGGATGTGGAAGGCTTTTCATCATCAATTTCATCATCAGTCTTGGCTTCAACAACTGCTTCAACATAAGTTTCCTGTGTCAAATGAGACTAGTAGAGGAAATAATGGACCATTACATTTTCTGCAAGTCAATACAATCAATCAAGGTTTATGAACAAACTGGAAAAAGGTGCATCTATGAATTTGTCAAGGATAATAATAGTTATGTTGAAATAATAATAATAGTATTATTATTATTGCTGTTGTTGTTGTTGTTATTATTATTATTTATATTATTAACAACAACAACCTGAAAGGACACTTGTGAACAAACCACATTTTCTTGACACAGCCTGCTCAAATTAACATAACTGAAAACTTGAATAAGGTACACTAAAAATATTGATGTTATAAAAGGAACAAAAAGGACAAAATGTTGGCTTCGTCAAGTCATCATATGCTGAAAAATACAGGGAAAAAACATAATGTTCAAATCAAAAATGACAGAAAAATTTCATGTTTGCACAACCTCTTCAATGGTGCTCAGCGATGTCCTAAACTTTCTCAGTTGATGAGCCGAATGCTTTCTATATTGTTTATGAATCCTCTGGAGAACTGCTCCTTGGTGTGGTGTCCCAATGTGTGAACGCTTTCGGAAGGTTGAAGGTTGACTCTTTATGACAGTTTCTTTGGACTTCATACTTTGGGTCAACTTGTTCTTTTGTAACACTGAGTCGTCTTCCACCCAGCTTTTTTTCTGCTTAGTCTTGGCTTTTGCAGGCTTGGTTTCAACAACATTTTCAACATCATTCTCCTGTGTCAAATGAAACCATTAGAGTAAATAATGGAATGTTACATTTTCTGCAAGTCAATGCAATATATCAAAGTTTATGAACAAACTGGAAAAAGTGGCATCTCTTCATTTATCAAGGATAATAATAATTCTGCTGAAATAATAATAAAAAACTATAATAAGAATAATAAGAAGAAGAACAATAATTAGTAAGGGATACTTGTGAACAAACTACATTTTTTTTGACACAGTCTCGTCACATTAACATAACTCAAAACTTGAATAAGGTACACTAAAAATATTGATGTTATAACAAGAAAAAAATGATAAAATGTTGGCTTTGTCAAGTCATCATATGCTGAAGAAATACAGGGGAAATTAGATGTTCAAATAAAAAATGCTAGAAAAAAGTTCATGTTTGCAAAACCTCTTCTATGGTGCTCATCAGTGTCCTGAACTCTCTCAGCAGACCCTCCGAGTCCTTTCCATATTCTTTATAGATCCTCTGGAGAGCTGCCACAATCATCTGACTATGATGCAGTCTCTCTTGACAAGCCTTGAGCTCAGACTGCAGTGACTTCCTTTCTTTCTCCCACTGCTTAATTTGTTCAGTTTCATTTTCTACATTTGATATTTTACATGTATCCATGTTTCCAGTCTGTTCTTGTTACCTAGAGAGAGACATGTTTAAAAGTTTGATTTCAGTCTTTCTTTTTGTAAGAAAGGTCTTATGCATGTAAGAAGAATACAGATCATAAATGAAAACTATTATATTTAATTTGGCCCCTGCTAGCATGCCTGTCTCCCTGTCTCATGTTATTGTTTCATTTTCTGCATTCCTGTTCCAGTCTTGTTAACTGTTCTTTGTTAGCCCTCATGTATATGTGAATTAAAACCCTTGGTTTTCCCCTGTTAGTGCTAGTCTTTGTAATTCCTAGCCTCAGTCTCTTATCCATCCCTCTTTGTTCTCTGTAGTTGTATGTAATAAGCCCTGTCGTGCTTGTTCTGCTCGTGTTTCTTAGCCTGCTCGTGTAGTTTGTGTTCCTTATTGTGGCCTGTTTGCCTATTCTCTATCGTGTGTTTTTTCTCGTTTGTTTACTATGTATTCCCGGACTCTCCGCACTGGCTCATTGACCCTGGACTGTGACTATGACTCTGATTATAGATTTGCCCTTAAAATATCTCGCTCTTCTCAGCGTACGCGTCCGCCTCGTGACCGCTCCACGTTACATAATTAAATAGGTGTTGACCATATATATTATTCATAAATCTTTCTTATAATCGTAATCGCTTTAACCGCTTATTGGTAATACATTTTTGTTAACCGAAAGGCTCGTGATAGGTATATTTATTCCTTTTAAATCCTTTTTGAAATGTAAAGAGTTTATGTCAGCATCGTTTGGAACGCTTCCGCACCAGCCGGCAATTTTAAAGACTTACCTTAAGATTCTCTTGAGATATTGTGGAGTCCCTTTTAACGCATTTCAGAAGAGTTGCATTTCAGAAGAGTCTGTAATTGTATTGTTGTCTTCTCGCTAGGTTACATACTTCTTCGCAGCCCCAGTTTATTATCTACCTATTATGACGTAATAATATTGTTTGTTCCATTTAAAATCAGCTCCGCTTAATTCTTAGGCACAGTCCCAATGTTATTTCAAACACCTAGAAACGTTTCTCTTTCACCACGGTGTCTTCTGGTCAGATTTTAGAAAACTTTTTAAAGACTATTATGCTATTTTAAATGTAATTTGAGACCATATTTGAGTTGAGAATATATAAAAAAGAAATTATTTTTGAATAACTGAAATATTATTTTGTAAACATGGTCTTTGAGTAACAGATATTTTCAGACTAATGCTGAAGGCTCATCATTTTGAAGAATGGTATGTGAACACTGAATAAACTAAGTGGACACTGACACAAAAATCTGACCAAAAAATATAGCTAGCTAGCTAAATTAGGCAGACTCAAAGACACTGAAACAGCAGGGTCTTCAAAACTCACCAGAGCACTGCTATAATTTTTTTTAAATTATAGGCTATTTTTGTTGTTTTGCTTTTTTGTTTATATAGGCATGTGGTTTGGCCAGCCACATGCAGTGGGAGGACCTTCGTTTTTGGCACACACCTGTACTTCGTTTCGTCTGTGTGTATTTAAACTCATGTCAATCATGTCACGTTTATATATATATATATATATATATATATATATATGCGGACTACCTCGCATTAAAATAAATCGGCACTCGGGCCACCCCGATTTGGAAGCCACAAAAGCTAGCTCTTAGTGGTGAGATGAGCTGATTGAAAGCTTTTGTGGAAGCACTAGTTTCTAATGAAAAATACTATTTCAATTTCGAAGTGCAGTGAACCATTTTCTGCTTTCTCCCACATGTTGAATTTTTCTTCTCCATTCAGATGGGTTTTTTTTTCACTTTGAAAAACATCCTATACACCTATACACACAGTAGCTATCACTATATATATATATCCGTCCAACATGCATAGGAGCTATCACTTTTTTGCTTGCCCCAGTCTGAATTGACATATTTATATAATTACAAAAAAACAGCGGTTACACTACACTAAAATCACTAAACATAATTCAGTTCAAATCAAATCAAAGATAATTTGTCACATACATAGTCATACGCAGTATAACTGGCAGTGAAATGCCTTTGGTGACTGCTCTGCCCGTAAACCAAGGAGCGATACAGAAAAATATACAGATCAGTGTAATGTAAGGTTAAACTGAAATAAATCCTAAAATGTATTTGTAAAGGAAGGAAAATAAAGCCTAAAATATAAAATAGAATTTGTCTGGGTAAAAAATAAACACGATTATGATTATATACAAATTACAATTTAAAAATTTTCCAGTTCAGTGTGAAGTTGTGCTATATAGCGCAGTGCAAATAGCAAAATATGGGTGTGTAAGAGTGTGTATGATGTTATAGTGAACAATGGTCCAGTCCAGTGGGGGAATCCAGTGAATGAAGATTAGTCCCATCAGTTGCCCTGGTTCAGAGCCCGAAAGGCCTGTGGGAAGAAGCTCCTCCTCAGTCTCTCTGTGTTAGTCTTCAGGGAGCGAAAGCACTTCCCTGACCTCAACAGGGAGAAGAGCCTATTGTCAGGATGGGTGGGGTCCTTCATAATCCTCCTGGCCTTGGTCTGGCACCACTTGTAATAGATGGTCTAATTACTAATTGGTATAGATTCATATAATGGGCATTTTTAAAATCATATACATTTAAGAATAAATAATTTAACATCAACATAAATTTCATTTTTATTTGACCCTTAGATTAGGGGAGACTCTAGGCAACTGCCTCAGTGTTATATTGTAGTGGGTAATGTTTCAGCCTCTCCAGTGTGGGACCGGGATTCAATCCCCATCCCAGCAAGTGCTCTATACTATACCAATTAGAGTTTTTGGACAAGAATACTAACACTACACTTACCTACCTCTGCAACATGATTGAAAATTGTAAATTGCTCTGGATAAAAGTGTCTGTCAAATGCTTAAAAAGTAAAAAAAAATTAAATATCAGTAATCGTGATGCTTACAAAACATTCCACAAATTACCTAGAATAGGTTTATAATAGATACAAACGCTGCAAAATAATAATGGAGACCTATTATACCCCTTTATATTCCCTGGGGTCTTAATGAAATATGTATGACGTGATTGGCTTAATACTTCTAGGATCAATCACCAAAGCACCCTTCTCAGCCGGTTAAAACAGCCCTGTTAGAACAACCAGTTTGAATGCCTGTGCCTTTAAATGACAATAAGCCACTGCTCAAACCCACCCCTTCCCCCCAGCCCCTCTTCTACTTGAACCCTGAGAGAAAGTCTGTATTCAAAATAGCCTACTGCATACTACTTGCATACTGACCCAAAAGATCTGGTCATGTCCTGGAATATTTGGCCCCAAATTAATATGGTGTATGAATTATGGGACCAAAATACATTTTCCAGTACGCGAAAGATACCTGGATGTTGTAAAGGAAATACTATGTGCTTCAGTGATTCACATACATTCAGCAGTATCCTGTTCCCTAGGAAAAATGTTTATGTAAGCAAAGAACTTTAAGGGAGTGAGACCGTAGATCAGATAAGCAGGAAGATGTCTCTCGTTTTATTGCCTGCAATTGCTTTACTGCCTGCCATTGCTTTATTGCCTGCAATTAAGGGATGACAGTCAAGCAAGATTCTTACCAGCTGGCCTGAAAGAGATAAGCAACGCTTAAAGCTGAATGGTATATGAGCCATAGCAACAAGAGGCAGGAAGTCTGTGATTGGTCTAGGCATACAGTTAGAATTGTATATCAAGCAATGCTCTGTATGACTCGGGGCTTCTCTTGGTAGTGAGCCCCACACTCTGTGGAATCTTTCTTTTCTATTAAAACCTTTTTTACTTATTATCCACATCTGACTCCCCGTTTCATTGAATTTCCACCACAGAATTTGGCGTTGTCGGCAGGATCAGCGAGAGGCACCATGCGGAGCAGCGGTGACTAAACTTCGAGGACGCTCCTCAGAGAGAGAACTGAGCTGGAGAAAGAGGGAAACCCACAAGAATATGGGAAAGTACCTAACCAGGGAGTGACGTCCCGCTTGACTCCGGTGGTGTGCTCCGCCTGATCTAACGAACAGAAAGTAAGTGGTGAAGTTCAGTAATTTAATCCTAGAAGAAAGTGACATAGTGATCCGCCTGAGTCTACCCTGGGGTGGGTCTGTAAAGTAGCATAGTACATGAGATACTAGGGCTTAAAAATAGGGTCTAGAGGATTCCGGAGTCTGGGACTCCGCCAGCCTAAGAGAATAGGCACACTGAGTAGACGTACTAGTGTAAGAAATAGGCCCGGGTCGAAAGAACACCCCGTAGGGAAAGGAGTGGACTCAGTATACTAGCACGATTTGCTGGAGCGGAACTAATCCATATCGGGGGTAGATGGTGTGGATAATAAGATAAGAATAGGAAAATTGTAGAGAGTAGGTAAGTTTCCTTTGTTCTTTTGTTGCCTGGATCCAAAAAAAAAAAAAAAAATTGTTGTTGTTGTTGTTATTATTATTATTATTATTATTATTGTTATTATTATTATTATTATTATTATTATTATGGGTGCGGGCAACAGTAAGGAGTATGAGTTCAGTAAGGACAAGTTCTCCTGTAGCCTACTCTTTCAAATGAATAAGGACTATGGGGAACATGTAAACAAACATCCCATTTTGGATTAAATATTACGGTTTTAATGTCTCAGGGACTCTAAGTGTTGCATACCTGTTAAAATTAATTGAAAGAGTTAAGGTTAAGCCTAGGGAAGCTGATAAGAAAGCGCGGAAATATTTTGATGAGAACAGTGAAGACATGCTGGAAAAGGCAAAAATGTGGTTAGAAGAAGCTGAGAAAAGGCAGAAGCAGCAGGTAGGACATAGAAAAGGTAATAATGAAGTCTCAGTGTGTTTCTTTAGCTGATCCTGACCTCGATGCCGCCCCGCCGAGAGCCCCCCAGCTGATTCAGCAACCACAAGCGCTAGCAAATCCACCTCCTTATCCGCAACCAGGAACTTCATTAACACCAAAGCCGTCTCCATATGACGAATTAAGACGACAACTGGAGGCAATAACCTCACCAGTGGCTCATCGCACTCGAAGTCACACCACTATAAAGGCATCTGCAGAGCCTGAGGTAGGCTATGCCCCACAGTTCCCGATGGTGGAAGTGTCAGGACCTGAGGGAGTGATTATGGTCCACCGTCACTGGACTGCAGACGACATCATGAAAGCGGCCGATGGCCTGAGCAAGCCAGGTGACATCGGCGGACGACGCTTCGGACAAGAACTGATGGCATTCGTGCAGTCCTGCAGACCAACACAGGCTGAACTGAGACGGTTGTTGATGATTCGACTCGGACCACAGTATAACCGCATTGATAGAAACTGGGTGGATGGAGATGTCCGTCTCCACCTGCCTGAGTGGAATGCACCGCCCCAAGGCCAACCTGACCTGAATGGCCCATACAGAGAGATGATAAGAGGACTCATCGAAAGGGTGGAAACAGCCTATCCAACCACCATCAACACCGATGTGATAGCATCATGCAAACAGAAAGATGACGAACCCGTCGCTGACTTTCTCGTCCGTCTGACGCGTGTCCACACTGACCATTGTGGAATTGACACACCAGCACAACGAGCAGCAGGACCTGGAGAAGTAGGTGCATGGGAAGCTCATTTGAGAAACAGCTTCCTAATGAATATGAGAAAAGACATCAGCGATCTCATTAGAAAAAACTGCATAGGCTACAGCAGAGCTCCCCTATCTACTATTGAGGAGCATGCCAAGCATCATGAGACAATCCTGGGGAAGAAAGACGCCAGACGAGAGCGTCAACGAGCAGATACCACACACCAAGCGATGCTGACAATGCTCCAGACGGTGGGAGATCAAGGAGAAGGCCGCCGACGAGGAAGTAGTCGTGGCAGGGGACGTGGTCGCGGAAGAGGCAGAGGCAGAGGAAGAGGAAAAGGAGGAAAAATTGATTGGATGAAAGAGCAGGAATGCTACAACTGTGGAAAGCTTGGACATTTTGCCAGAAACTGTCCGGAGGAGGATAACTCGTATGACGGGGGCACAGATCAGGATCCCACAATCCACGAGTGACGGGCAGTGGAGAGGCAGGACAGCAGCGGACCACTGAGTGAAGACAGCAAAAGGGAAGTGACAAATTTAAATTACCAACTATTACAGCAGATTAGTAAAGGGCCAAGAGGCCTCCCCGAGGTAACTGTGAAAGTAGAGGGAAAAAATGTTAGGTTTTTGGTTGACAGTGGTGCCACCCACTCAGTGTTAAAAGAAGGATTAATAGAATGTAGAATGAGACAAGGATATGGGATAACAGTAATTGGAGTGGGAGGTCATCCCATTGATGAAAGGATGTCCGAGCCTCTCCGATGTAGTTTAGGGAAAAGCCAATTTAAACAGTTTTTTGATATCAGAAACCTGTCCAATTAATTTGTTAGCTAGAGATTTAATGTGTAAACTTGGGTGCACAATTAGCAGCAACCCAGAGGGGTTGTTTGTTACGTGGGAAACACCTACACAGGGAGTCCAGCTAGAGGCAGGAGCCCCTTTGTACGTGTATGAATTGCAGTGCACTGCGGGGGAAGTACTAACACATTTTATGACTGAAGTTACTAACACGCTACCTGGTGAGCTGACAGTTAAACAAAGTGATTCTATTCACTGTACAATGAAGGTCCATGAGGGATGTGACGTTGATTTTGAACAGAAATTTGACTTAGGGGGCAGTGACAGTTTGATTATCACAGCCATAGCGTGGGACTGCGAGTGGGCTGCGGGAGTGGTGCAGCTCTCAGCTAAACAGAAATCTTTATATTCAATCTCACATGCCACACCTCATGTGTCGCTGGCTAGTGCACATGTTGACCCAGACTGGCAGAGAGTAGGGTTGTGGACAAAACGCGTGTTGAGCGCAACTGATTGGATAAAAGAACCCCAGTGTAAAATTATGTACAGCCCAAGCATAGACGTGTGGAAAATGCCAACCCCGTATAGGCTAAATTGCAGAAGGGGGGTCGAGCTTGTAAGTCCAAATATAGTAATTATGGTATCCTCTGTTACCCTCTCAGAGGAAGAGGAAGAGGAACTGAAAACAGTTCCTGCAGGGTTATGGGCACAGGGAAAAAATGATGTGTGCTTAATAAAAGGATGTGAGCCTGTCCACATCACCCCAAAATCTGATTACAGACCACACCAGCACCAATACCCTCTAAAACCAGAGGCAGTGGAGGGCATCAGGCCTGTGTTCCAATCATTAAAACAAGCAGGAGTTATCGTACCATGCCCAGACTCACCAGTACGTACTCCAATTTTCCCAGTTAAGAAGCCAGGGAGAGATGAATGGAGATTTGTGCAGGATTTGCAGGCTGTCAACGCGGCAGTACACCCTAGAGCCCCAGAAGTTCCAAACCCGCACACCATTCTCTCTCAGATCCCACCAGACAGTAAGTGGTTCAGTGTAGTTGATTTGGCCAACGCTTTCTTTAGCGTACCTGTGCACAAGGATAGCCAATTTTGGTTTGCTTTCACTTTTGAAGGAAAGCCATACACATTCACGAGATTGTGTCAAGGGTATTGTGAATCACCAACCATTTACAATGCCGCCTTACATCGAAGCCTAGAGGCTTTAGAACTCCCTAAGGGAATAGCCTTGCTGCAATATGTTGATGATCTTTTGATTTGTGGGAGAACACGAGAAGCGTGTAAACAAGCCACGGTGGCACTGCTACATCATTTAGCAGGGGAAGGCCATAAGGCATCCAAATCCAAATTACAGTTCTGTAAGCAGCAAGTGCATTTTTTAGGACATGACATCACTGAGCAAACGCGCATGCTGACTAAAGACCGAGTGAATGCCATTTTGACTATACCAAAGCCCATGACGAAAAAACAACTGTTGTCCTTTTTAGGAATGTGTTCCTATTGTAGGACATTCATACCATCCTATGCAGAACATGAGGGACCACTCAGAGATATAATACCGACCAAAGGGTCAAATTCCTCACAGCCGGAATGGACACCGGAAGCTGAGGCGGCCTTCACAACACTGAAACAGCTGTTACAAGTCATGCCAGCGTTAGGCATTCCCGACCCAAACAAACCATTTGAACAGACAGTGGATGTTAAAGGGCAATATATGACAAGTGTATTGACACAAAAACATGGGGACAAACAAAGGCCGGTGGCCTACTTCTCAGGAAAATTAGACAGTCGCAGCAGGCCTACCTTTATGTGTAAGAGCTGTGGCAGCCGCCGAGAAGGCACTAGTGGCTTCCAGAGATATAGTAGGCTACGCCAAGCTTACCCTACATGTGCCTCATGCAGTGTCAAGAATACTGCAAGATCAAAAAGTGGCACATTTGTCCACTCAGCGATGGCTTAGGTACCACACTGCCTTATTAGACATGCCAAATGTTACTGTGAAACGATGCACAACTCTAAACCCCTCCACTCTATTGCCTACAGAGGAGGAAGGAGAGCCCCATGACTGCCAACAGGTGTTAGAAATTGCAACATCTCCCAGAATAGATTTAAAGGAGGAACCAATATTTAATGCGGACCTGGAATTTTTTGTGGACGGTTCAGCTAAACGTGACTCTCAAGGCACTAATCGAGCAGCATATGCTGTTGTGTCACACACAGAAGTGGTGAAAGCAGAACCACTCCCATCTAATTACTCAGCGCAGGCAGCTGAACTTGCTGCACTCATATATGCGTGTAAACTAGCACAAGACAAGACCGTGAACGTCTGGACCGATTCCCGGTACGCGTGGGGAGTAGCACATGACTTTGGGGCCATTTGGAGACATCGCAACTTTCTCACCAGCTCAGGAGCAAAGATAAAGAATCACCACCTAGTAGCAGAGCTGTTGGAAGCAATTCAACTACCAAAGGAAGTAGCAATTATAAAGTGCGCTGCACACACTAAGGCGGATGACGCCGTATCAAAAGGGAATGCTTATGCGGATAAAGTAGCTCAACTCACAGCGTTACAACCGCTCCATACACAAATGGCACAAGCAGATACCGAAACCAGAATATCTACTAAAGATATCCAAAAACAAGCCACTCCACGAGATTGTGAAATGGAAAAAAGGGGGGTGTAAACAAATAGGCGGGATATGGGTACACCCAGATATGAACAAACCCTGTCTCCCCACAGCTTATATGAAAGGACTAATTGAGATTGCTCATGGGAGGAGTCACATGAGCAAAGGGGGGATAGTGGAGAGTATAACGAGACATTGGTATGCACCAGGAATAAACACACACACCCAAAATTTTTGTTCCCGATGCTTGGTATGTGCACAAAACACACCACACCGAGACAATCATACCAAACACGCACCCGCCGGACACCTGCCGCCTAGTGAGCCATTTCAACATTGGCAAATAGATTTTGTAGAACTAACACCAGCTGAAGGAAAGAGGTACATGCTTGTGTGTGTGTGCATGTTTAGCAAGTGGGTGGAGGCCTTCCCAATGGGAAAACAAGATAGTGATGCAGTAGCAAAAGCGCTACTGAGAGAAATTATTCCCCGGTGGGGGTTACCACGACGAGTTTCCAGTGACAATGGGACACCCTTCGTACACGAAGGACTAAAAGCTCTGACTAAATACCTAGGGGTAGATATGAGAAAACACTGCAGCTATCACCCTGCTAGTGCAGGGGCAGTAGAACGGACAAACGGCACCATTAAAGGAGGTCTAGCTAAATTAACGCAGGAAACAGGCATGAATTGGGTAAAATGCCTTCCCCTCGTCCTATGGCAATGCCGAACCAGACCGCAGGCACGAACAGGCTTATCAGCTTTTGAGATAGTGTTTGGACGGCCTCCCAACACGGGGATAGGACCGCCCGACTGGGATACTAACCTGATCAATGAATCACTTTTGCAGTATTGTGTGTCTCTGCACAAATCTCTCTCCCATGTGTCTAAGCAGGTGAAGGCAGTCCTTCCCGAGGTGACGAATACTCCACTCCACACCCACCAACCAGGTGATTGGGTGCTGATAAAGGACTTCAGAAGGAAGCGGTGGAACCAGCCCAGGTGGAGAGGACCATTCCAAGTGCTACTGACGACTAACACCGCCGTCAAGACCGACGGAAGAGCGACATGGGTGCATCACACGCATTGTAAAAAGGCACCAGAAACGCCACCGCAGGACTAGCAAGATGCAGCACCTCCTGTGGATCAGCCTGATACTATCACGCATCAGTGTCATTACATCTAAAGATTGGTGTATACAAAAGTATGGAGGAGTAGAATTGGACTATATGGTGGGCAGTTCTACTGCATGGACTTTTGACTTATGTGACGTAATTAATTGTGCAGGAAAGAATTCATCATATCACAGATATGATACATACTTATGTTGGGATAAGGATAACTTCCATGTTTTTGCCATAACTGAAGATTTTAGTTAATGATTGTATGAGAATCAAAGGGGGGAAATGTAAAGGAAATACTATGTGCTTCAGTGATTCACATACATTCAGCAGTATCCTGTTCCCTAGGAAAAATGTTTATGTAAGCAAAGAACTTTAAGGGAGTGAGACCGTAGATCAGATAAGCAGGAAGATGTCTCTCGTTTTATTGCCTGCAATTGCTTTACTGCCTGCCATTGCTTTATTGCCTGCAATTAAGGGATGACAGTCAAGCAAGATTCTTACCAGCCGGCCTGAAAGAGATAAGCAACGCTTAAAGCTGAATGGTATATGAGCCATAGCAACAAGAGGCAGGAAGTCTGTGATTGGTCAAGGCATACAGTTAGAATTGTATATCAAGCAATGCTCTGTATGACTCGGGGCTTCTCTTGGTAGTGAGCCCCACACTCTGTGGAATCTTTCTTTTCTATTAAAACCTTTTTTACTTATTATCCACATCTGACTCCCCGTTTCATTGAATTTCCACCACAATGTCTAATTCCACCAAATATTCCAGGACATGACCAGATCTTTTGGGTGTACTGTATCCAGTCATGCAACAGTGGCGAAAAATCTTACCCAAGTGTATGGAACCATCATACATTAATGTAGCCTTGTAGTATGCTTTGCATTTCTTGCATACTGGATACTATACTGCTTACTACTACAGGGACCAGTATACAGTATATACTGAGTGCAGTATACAGCATGTTGTAGGCTCTTTTGAACAGAACCAAACATTACTGCAAGAGAAATTATAGGGGTGCAGCCATACAGTGATGTGAAAAAGTGTTTGCCCCCTTCCTGATATCTTATTTTTGTACACGTTTGTCACACTTACTGTTTCAGATCATCAAACAAGTTTAAATATTAGCCAAAGATAACACAAGTAAACAGAAAAGGCAGGTTTTAAATGAAGGCTTTTATTATTAAGGGGAAAAAAATCCAAATTTATCCACTGCACACCTCTCTTGCCTCAGTTAAGATCAGTGTTCATGACTCCACCATAAGAAAGAGACTGGGCAAAATGGCCTGCATGGCAGAGTTCCAAGACGAAAACCACTGCTGAGCAAAAAGAATATAAAGGCTTGTCTCAGTTTTGCCAGAAAACATCTTGATGATTGTGGAGGAGATCCCCAAGACTTTTGGGAAAATACTCTGTGGACTGACGAGACAAAAGTTGAACTTTTTGAAAGGTGTATGTCCCATTACATCTGGCGTAAAAGTAACACAGCATTTCAGAAATGGAACATCATACCAACAGTAAAATATGGTGGTGGTAGTGTGATGGTCTGGGGCTGTTTTGCTGCTTCAGGACCTGGAAGACTTGCTGTGGTAAATGGGACCATGAATTCTGCTGTCTACCAAAAAATCCTGAAGGAGAATGTCCAGCTATCCATTCGTGACCTCAAGCTGAAACGCACTTGGGTTCTGCAGCAGGACAATGATCCAAAACACACCAGCAAGTCCACCTCTGAATGGCTTAAGAAAAACAAAATGAAGACTCTGGAGTGGCCTAGTCAAAGTCCTGACCTGAATCCGATTGAGATGCTGTGGCATGACCTTAAAAAAGCGGTTCATGCTCAAAAACCCTCCAATAAGGCTGAATTACAACAACTCTGCAAAGATGAGTGGCCCAAAATTCCTCCACAGTGCTATAAAAGACTCATTGCCAATTATGATTGCATAACTGAAATGCTTGATTGCAGTTGTTGCTGCTAAGGGTGGCCCAACCAGTTATTAGGTTTGGGGGGCAATCATTTTTTCACACAGGGCCATGTAGGTTTGGATTTTTTCCCCATTAATAATAAAAACCTTCATTTAAAAACTGTATTTTGTGTTTACTTGTGTTATCTTTGTCTAATATTTAAATTTGTTTGATGATCGGAAACATTAAGTGTGACAAACATGCAAAAAAAGATCAGAAGGGGGCAAACACTTTTTCACACCACTGTATATGTCTTAACCAAAGTCAGCTCCTGAGTTGTCAAACTTCATTCTACACACACTGACATATATATATGTACACACTGCAAAGCATGCCCACATGCTAAATTACAGACAGCTGTAAAACACATTTTCCTCTAGCATTACATGCTAATGTTGCTAACACATAATTGGAACACAACTGCAACCTTGTTACATTTACTCTCACATTATTCACCTGTTGATAAAGTTCATCTGTCACAAATTCAACTAATAAATTGATAGGATTTGTTTTATTGTGGATCCTGCAACAAATAACCCAAGAAACACCAATAATATCTTTAAAATTATATTTATAACCTCAGGGTTAAAGTTAGCTAGTGCTAAATGACCAAAGAAACACATAGCTAGAATAATAATTTTTTAAAATAAGTTACTTACATTTCCCTTATCTGCACTTTAGCTTTGCACAGTTGATATTCATCCCAAAACTTAGCCCTGTATTATACTAACCCAGGCAGGTAAAGCATTTTGACACAAAGTTGTTAGTACACACATACAGGTTTTTGTTGATGGTAGCTGGGACATTGCCATCAAAAATAAACTTTATCCACTCAGATCTTCTGTCCTCTGTTGCTGGGGGCCAGTGTAGCATTTTGTGTCAGCCTGTGTAACAGAGCAATTCCCGTACTTAGCTCTTAATTTCAATATAATGATATTGGGTCTGGCGTGTGTGAGAGAAAAAATGGCTACCTTTGTAAAAGTAGTTCTCAAACCATGGGTAGAGATACTCAGATTGGGGGCAGTATAATGCTAATGAC
This sequence comes from Electrophorus electricus, assembly GCF_041902795.1. NCBI lineage: Eukaryota > Metazoa > Chordata > Actinopteri > Gymnotiformes > Gymnotidae > Electrophorus > Electrophorus electricus. Next base: position 15,744,902 of record NC_137502.1, read on the forward strand.
TGCCCTCTTGTTATAAAAACGGGAGCCAAATCTGAATGGCTGTTTTAGCCTGTTTTCTGATGTAGGCTGCCTGTAAAGTGGACTTGGTTGTCTTATCTCACAATTTGTGGTTTGGTAGGCACTCAAAAGATACCCAAACGGATCGTTTAAACATTTTACAGTTTAAATGAAAGTTATTTCTTCATCATATACATTTTTCAAAACATATTATTAAAGATAAAAAAAAAACCATAAACCTCCCTTTGTTATGATCAAACTTTTATTTACTTTCACTTGATAGCATTTAATATGCATGTGGGGGGGGTGGGTGCAATACAGTGACAGTGCTTGTCTATTTGGCCATGCTGGGATCAGACTGGTCATTCTATTTGACTTTTCTTCCTCCTTTCCTTAATTTATGGTGGGTTTCATTTTCTTCATCATTCTGCAGCTCCTTTTCTGCCTTTTTCTTTCTTTTTCATCATTTTCCCTGTTTTTTCAGCTAACCAACTCATATATGATTTTTTTTTCTTTATTCGCTTTGTGATTTTCATTTGTTTCTCTTCCTCCTTTCTCTTTCTTTCAAGTTCTTTTTCTGCTCACTAAACCTCAGGACAAGTTCACAAAATTGCCTCTTTATCTGCTGAACAAAGTTCTTCTTTTTAAATGTTATCTCATACATCTCTTCTTTGTTCTTCTCTTTGGCCCTCATTATACCTTCATCAACTGTTCTTATTTCTTCTTTCTTCTGCTCCTTCTTACTTTGTATCAAAGCTTGCTTTTGCAATTTTAAGACATTTTCTTCTCTTTTTCTCTCATCCCAAACTGCTTCTTTTTGCTGGTTGTCATGAAGTGATGCATAGGATGTGGAAGGCTTTTCATCATCAATCACTGGGGCTGGGCCCTCTTTACAGTTAAGCAGTGCCCATAGCAAAAGGGAGGCCTTATGCTTTTCTTCTTGTGGTGTCCCAAGATGTAGTGAACTAAGTGAAGAAACACCCATCTTACACAGATTCCTTTTAGGGAGAGCTGAAGACTGATCAATCTTGGCTTCAGCAGTCTTGGCTTCAACAACTGCTTCAACATCAGTTTCCTGTGTCAAATGAGACCAGTAGAGGAAATAATGGACCATTACATTTTCTGCAAGTCAATACAATCAATCAAGGTTTATGAACAAACTGGAAAAAGGTGCATCTATGAATTTGTCAAGGATAATAATAATTATGTTGAAATAATATTAATAGTATTATTATTGTTGTTGTTGTTGTTGTTATTATTTATATTATTAACAACAACAACCTGAAAGGACACTTGTGAACAAACCACATTTTCTTGACACAGCCTGCTCAAATTAACATAACTGAAAACTTGAATAAGGTACACTAAAAATATTGATGTTATAAAAGGAACAAAAAGGATAAAATGTTGGCTTTGTCAAGTCATCATATGCTGAAAAATACAGGGAAAAAACATAATGTTCAAATCAAAAATGACAGAAAAAGTTCATGTTTGCACAACCTCTTCAATGGTGCTCAGCGATGTCCTAAACTTTCTCAGTTGATGAGCCGAATGCTTTCTATATTGTTTACGAATCCTCTGGAGAACTGCTCCTTGGTGTGGTGTCCCAATTTGTGAATGCTTTTGGAAGGTTGAAGGTTGACTCTTTATGACAGTTTCTTTGGACTTCATACTTTGGATCAACTTGTTCTTTTGTAACACTGAGTCGTCTTCCACCCAGCTTTTTTTCTGCTTAGTCTTGGCTTTTGCAGGCTTGGTTTCAACAACATTTTCAACATCATTCTCCTGTGTCAAATGAAACCAGTAGAGTAAATAATGGAATGTTACATTTTCTGCAAGTCAATGCAATATATCAAGGTTTATGAACAAACTGGAAAAAGTGGCATCTCTTCATTTATCAAGGATAATAATAATTCTGCTGAAATAATAATAAAAAACTATAATAAGAATAATAAGAAGAAGAACAATAATTAGTAAGGGATACTTGTGAACAAACTACATTTTTTTTGACACAGTCTCGTCACATTAACATAACTCAAAACTTGAATAAGGTACACTAAAAATATTGATGTTATAACAAGAAGAAAAATGACAAAATGTTGGCTTTGTCAAGTCATCATATGCTGAAGAAATACAGGGGAAATTAGATGTTCAAATAAAAAATGCTAGAAAAAAGTTCACGTTTGCAAAACCTCTTCTATGGTGCTCATCAGTGTCCTGAACTCTCTCAGCAGACCCTCCGAGTCCTTTCCATATTCTTTATAGATCCTCTGGAGAGCTGCCACAATCATCTGACTATGATGCAGTCTCTCTTGACAAGCCTTGAGCTCAGACTGCAGTGACTTCCTTTCTTTCTCCCACTGCTTAATTTGTTCAGTTTCATTTTCTACATTTGATATTTTACATGTATCCATGTTTCCAGTCTGTTCTTGTTACCTAGAGAGAGACATGTTTAAAAGTTTGATTTCAGTCTTTATTTTTGTAAGAAAGGTCTTATGCATGTAAGAATACAGATCATAAATGAAAACTATTATATTTAATTTGGCCCCTGCTAGCATGCCTGTCTCCATCGATTCCCTGTCTCATGTTATTGTTTCATTTTCTGCATTCCTGTTCCAGTCTTGTTAACTGTTCTTTGTTAGCCCTCATGTATATGTGAATTAAAACCCTTGGTTTTCCCCTGTTAGTGCTAGTCTTTGTAATTCCTAGCCTCAGTCTCTTATCCATCCCTCTTTGTTCTCTGTAGTTGTATGTAATAAGCCCTGTCGTGCTTGTTCTGCTCGTATTTCTTAGCCTGCTCGTGTAGTTTGTGTTCCTTATTGTGGCCTGTTTGCCTATTCTCTATCGTGTGTTTTTTCTCGTTTGTTTACTATGTATTCCCGGACTCTCCGCACTGGCTCATTGACCCTGGACTGTGACTATGACTCTGATTATAGATTTGCCCTTAATAAATCTCGCTCTTCTCAGCGTACGCGTCCGCCTCGTGACCGCTCCACGTTACATAATTAAAAAGGTGTTGACCATATGTATTATTCATAAATCTTTCGTATAATCGTAATCACTTTAACCGCCTATTGGTAATACATTTTTGTTAACCGAAAGGCTCGTGATAGGTATATTTATTCCTTTTAAATCCTTTTTGAAATGTAGAGTTTATGTCAGCATCGTTTGGAACGCTTTCGCACCAGCCGGCAATTTTAAAGACTTACCTTAAGATTCTCTTGAGATATTGTGGAGTAACTTTTAACGCATTTCAGAAGAGTTGCATTTCAGAAGAGTCTGTAATTGTATTGTTGTCTTCTCGCTAGGTTACATACTTCTTCGCAGCCCCAGTTTATTATCTACCTATTACGACATAATACTATTGTTTGTTCCATTTAAAATCAGCTCCGCTTAATTCTTAGGCACAGTCCCAATGTTATTTCAAACACCTAGAAACGTTTCCCTTTCACCACGGTGTCTTCTGGTCAGATTTTAGAAAACTTTTTAAAGACTATTATGCTATTTTAAATGTAATTTGAGACCATATTTGAGTTGAGAATATACAAAAAGGAAATTATTTTTGAATAACAAATATTATTTTGTAAACATGGTCTTTGAGTAACAGATATTTTCAGACTAATGCTGAAGACTCATCATTTTGAAGAATGGTATGTGAACACTGAATAAACTAAGTGGACACTGACACAAAAATCTGACCAAAAAATACATCTAGCTAGCTAAATTAGGCAGACTCAAAAACACTGAAACAGCAGGGTCTTGAAAACTCACCAGAGCACTGCTATAATTTTTTTTAAATTATAGGCTATTTTTGTTGTTTTGCTTTTTTGTTTATATAGGCATGTGGTTTGGCCAGCCACATGCAGTGGGAGGACCTCCGTTTGTGGCACACACCTGTACCTCGTTTCGTCTGTGTGTATTTAAACTCATGTCAGTCATGTCATGTTTATATATTAATAAATATATATACGCGGACCACCACGCATTACAGAAATCGGCACTCGGGCCACCCCGCATTACAGAAATCATTTGGAAGCCACAAAAGCTAGCTCTTAGTGGTGAGATGAGCTGATTGAAAGCTTTTGTGGAAGCACTAGTTTCTAATGAAAAATACTATTTAAATTTCGAAGTGCAGTGAACCATTTTCTGCTTTCTCCCACATGTTGAATTTTTCTTCTCCATTCAGATGTTTTTTTTTTTTCACTTTGAAAAACATCCTATACACCTATACACACAGTAGCTATCACTATATATATATATATATATATATATATATATATATATCCATCCAACATGCATAGGAGCTATCACTTTTTTGCTTGCCCCAGTCTGAATTGACATATTTATATAATTACAAAAAAACAGGGGTTACACTACACTAAAATCACTAAACATAATTCAGTTCAAATCAAATCAAAGATAATTTGTCACATTTATAGTCATACGCAGTATAACTGGCAGTGAAATGCCTTTGTTGACTGCTCTGCCCGTAAACCAAGGAGCGATACAGAAAAATATACAGATCAGTGTAATGTAAGGTTAAACTGAAATAAATCCTAAAATGTATTTGTAAAGGAAAGAAAATAAAGCCTAAAATATAAAATAGAATTTGTCTGGGTAAAAAATAAACACGATTATGATTATATACAAATTACAATTTAAAAATTTTCCAGTTCAGTGTGAAGTTGTGCTATATAGCGCAGTGCAAATAGCAAAATATGGGTGTGTAAGAGTGTGTATGATGTTATAGTGAACAATGGTCCAGTCCAGTGGGGGAATCCAGTGAATGAAGATTAGTCCCATCAGTTGCCCTGGTTCAGAGCCCGAAAGGCCTGTGGGAAGAAGCTCCTCCTAAGTCTCTCTGTGTTAGTCTTCAGGGAGGGAAAGCACTTCCCTGACCTCAACAGGGAGAAAAGCCTATTGTCAGGATGGGTGGGGTCCTTCACAATCCTCCTGGCCTTGGTCTGGCACCACTTGTAATAGATGGTCTACTTACTAATTGCTATAGATTCATTAGTGAATTACGGATCAAGGCCAAAAGTTGCTATTTTGGAGACTTGACTGATGAGCTAATGTGTGAGCGAATCGTGTGTGGCATAAGTAGTGACTCACTGTGAAAATCTCTGCTGGGAGATAATGAGTTGATGCTCGCAAATGCCATTTCTCTCTGTCGCATTCACGAGATGACTGAACAAAATAACAAGATGCTAGCCACACAAGCTACCAGTGTTGATGCAGTAATGCCCATTTTGAATAGAAAACATCAGTCAAAACCCCGGTCTTTCGTCCAGAACATCTCGAACTGCAATAACTGTGGGCACAGTCATGTAGCTAGATGAGATAAGTGTCCAGCCTTCGGACAACAGTGTCGTAACTGCGGAAAACTTTCAAAAGCTGTTGCAAGTCTAGACTATGGAGTCACAGAACTCTACCCAGTAAAGCTCTCAAACCACGTGTGCATGAAGTGGAAGTAGAACAGCCCACAGAGTGCGGAGATGTAATGTTTTATGTAGATGGCATCGAGGTCACCAACTGCGTCGACTGTCTCAACTATACGGCTTCTGAAAAAGATGAAGGATTCGTCACAATACCCATAAATGGCAAGATCACCGAAATGAAAGTCGACACAGGAGCAAAATGCAACGTAATGTCGCTAGGGACTTTTAACTAACTAACGGGGAACAATTAGTAAGGCTAAAGGAAACAGCCAGCCTCGTAGCTTACGGAGGCACCACGATTAAGATCGATGGCATGGTCGTACTGTCATGCTGCTTAAACGGGCAATACCATTCCCTGCCCTCCTTCATAGTCAATAAAGAAGTGCAACCGATACTAGGTTTTTGTGCATGTATGAGCATGGGTATAGTCAAAATGAGCCCAAAAGTCCATCAGGTCAGCATGGACAGCAACGCAGATTTTAACAAATTTTCACCAAATATAAAGACCTATTCAGTGATGAGCTTGGAAAACTCCCAGTCACATACTTTATGACAGTAGACCCCAGTATACAGTCTGTTATCTGACCAGTGCACTGCATGCCTGTCATGATGCAAGATAGAGTCAAAGCGGAACTAGAACACTTGCGGAGTATTGGTATCATAACTCTAGTCACCGAGCCTACAGACTGTGTCTCCTCAATGGTGACAGTACATAAGAAGGGCAAGCAGGAAATTGGACCAAAAGACCTCAACACAGCACTGAAGAGACCCCATCACCCTGTGCATAGTGTTGAAGAAGTAGCAGCCCAGATGGCGGGAGCAACAGTATTTTCTGTCCTAGATGCTAAAAACTCCTTCTGGCAGATCCATCTAAACAAAAAGTCTTCAATGTTAACCACATTTAGTACTCCGTTTGGGCGCTACAGGTTCCTGCGAATGCCGTTTGGCATCAGCTCTGCTAGTGAAGTGTTTCAGCGCTCCATTGAACATCTGTTCACGGGCCAGCCATGTTCTGTCATTGTCGACGACATCATCATCGGAGGCCGAGGAATAGCTGAACATGATGCCAACTTGAAGAAAGTACTCAATCGTGCAAGAGAAGTCAACCTCAAGCTGAATCCAGATAAGTGCAAGTTTTGTCTGGACCCAGTAAGCTATGTAGGCCACATCTTCACAAGTGACGATTTAAAAGCTGATCCTTCCAAGACTGCAGCAATCGTCAACATGCCAGTCCCCACAGATGTCTTGTCACTATAACGCTTCCTAGGCATGGTCAATTACCTTGCCAAGTATATACCAAATTTCAGTGACATCGCAGTGCCCCTGAGGAAACTAACCCACAAAGAGACTGCAGGGTGCTGGTTCCAGCAGCATCAGGAGGCATTCGACTGCCTCAAGGCATGTCTGTCCAGTCCAACAGTATTGGCGTACTATGATGTCAGACAGTCAGTCACACTCATGTGCGATGCTTTATGCTACGGACTCAGAGCTGCATGTTTGGAAAATGGCAGACCAGTACCATTTGCATCACGTGTCCTCACAGACACAGAGACACAGTATGCTCAAATAGAAAAGGAGCTCCTGGCTGTTTGCCTGCACAAAATTCAGACACTACATAGGTGGCAAAGCAACAATTGTTGAGACAGACCACCAACCTTTAGTGACTGTCATGAAGAAGCCCATTCACGCAGCCCCTGCTCATCTTCAGAGGATGCTGCGCAAGCTACAGAACTATGACCTCAATCTGGTGTACAAAAAGGGAAAGTACATGTATCTAGCAGATACACTTTCAAGAGCTCCAAACATGCAAACCCCGTCAAGTCCTGCCGAGGACGATGCCTTCGAATTTATGTCAGTTTGTTACATCTCCACAGCTCGTCTCGAGGAGCTTAGAAAGCACACAACAAAGGATGACACACTACAAGACCTCAGTGCAGTTATTCAGCAGGGATGGCCTGTCAGAGAGCACCAACTTCTACCAGCCGCTGGTCCTTTCTTCCCGTACAGGGATGAACGCACAGTGGTGGACAACATCATAATGAAAGGCCACAAAGCAGTCATTCCGCAATCCCTGCACAAAGAGTATATCAACATTGTACACAGGGGGCACCCAGTTATCGAAGCGACCAAGCGCAGGGCTAGGAGTGTAGTCTTCTGGCCAACAATGTCAAAAGACATCATAGAGAATTTACACTCATGCACAGTATGCAACAGCACCAAGTCTCACAAACAAAGAGAACCTCTCCACCTCCAACCCATCCTAAGTCTTCCATGGTCCACAGTGGCTGCGGACATCTTTGATTGGTGTGGGAAACATTACCAAGTGCTCGTGGACTCGTACTCTGGTTGATGCGAAATTGACCTTCTCTACAACATGATATCGCATACAATCATCTCTAAACTGAAAAGACATTTCTCAGTCCACGGTACGCCCCACACCCTTTTCACTGATAATGCTAGACAATACACTAGTCAACATCTCAAAGATTTTGCTGAACAATGGGATTTTGTCCACATCACCAGCAGTCCTGAGTTTCCCAGGTCAAATGGTCTTGCAGAAAGGGCAGTCCGCAGTGCAAAACAACTCATGGAGAAATCACACAGAGACGGTACTGATGTCTTTCTCAATCTTCTAAACCTCATGAATATCCCCCGTGATCCTATACTAGGGTCTCCTGCTGAGCTGTTGATGTCACGGCAGACACGCGCAGCCATTTCAGTAAGTACCAGACTCCTAGAGCCTGTCTGCAAGATCACCCAGCAAGTCAGTGCGCAACTTCTCAACAAAAGACTCACTTTGAAACGCCACTATGATAAGTCAAGCCGCCCACTATTGCCGCTAACTACAGGTCAAGTGGTTCACATGCAAACACTTAAAGGGTATGACCAGCTTGGAATGGTGATAAAGCCCTGCGAGGAGCCATGTTCATATGCCATTCAATCCAACTGAAGAACATACAGACGGAATCGCCCAACACATCCTCCCTGTCAGAGAGCCACCGACCCAACTTCATGAAGATGACCCAGACTCATACAACACCAGCATACAACAATACAACAATGGACTGTGTTCCCATTGCGTGATTCCCCACTGGGAATGCTGTTACACCTTATACAACGCGCTCGGGTCGTGTCTGCAGACCCGACCCAAAATACATGCAATGACGTAGTTTGATGTTAAAAAAAAAAAAAAGGAAAAAAAAGAGTGCGATCTTATTTTGTTCATAGTGGTTTGAGTAATAGGTTACTTATGCAACTAGCTCAATTGTTCTGCCTTCTTCAGGAGGTACATGTACTAAAGGGAAGGGATGTAGAGCATTTGAAAAAATGTCCTGCTACAGGCTGGACCAATGAGCATGCAGGAGTCTGCCTGTGGCCAGATAGATATAACGTATTTGTAAGACATGACTGGTGTGCTCACATGTTCTCTTGCAAGGTTGTTAATTAAAAGTTAATACAACGGTCTATGTGGAGTTGCATCGTCATTTGGTACAATGACTTTACAGCTATCTCAGTTGACTGAGTGAATTTCTCTTCTAGCTCTCTTGTGCAGATGCAGTGAATCGAGTGTGAGTTTTTTCCACTGATCTAACATGGATATTATTTCCACTGATATAACAAGGAAACAAACTGAAATATAACCGTGTTAACCAAAGGAATTTCATTTCTGACATTTGAATGGGCTGACAGCACAGACACATGTCTGAAGCATAAAAGTTTAGACCACACAATTTCAAATTCAAGACAATTTAAGACTTATTAATCGTATTAATAATATACAATTTCAAATCAGTAAATTAAATATTTCCCCTAACAGTACCAAAACAGTAAAGTTGTAAAATGTTAAATACTTACAATAACACAACGTTAAAGCAATTATTTTTAATAGGCCTATTCAGGAAATTAAAAAGCCAGGAATGGGATTTAACAATACAGTACCATAATACCAAGATTTAGCAATAGTCATAGAGGTGCAGCCCTACATGTTTGAACCGGAGTCAGACCCTGGGCTGCTCTGATGTCACACCTCTGATTATTCTACACACACAAACATACATACCTACACAATACAAAGCGTACTGTAACCCTTAGACGTATGCAGGTGCTCCAATAATGTGGAGGTGAGAAATTAAAATTAGCACATTATTCGCCTTTTAACTTGAGACGTGAATAGAGAAAACTAGATAAATGAATAAGGAAATAAATTCCCCTTTGAAATTTAATTTTATAATTGTCCAACATAAAAGGTAGGGGTTTTCCTTTTTTAACTTCCCATTCTTTTCATTTTTCCTTTTCTTTTGACCCCTCTGTGTGTGTGACACTTTCCCGAAGAGAACGCCTTAGCAGCTACATGAAGCACATGGAGTGGCTTGAGATAGCGAGCCATCCAGTATGTCTACGAACCTGTGATTCGCGAACCCGTAAGAAGAGATTTTTCATTGTGCATGCATCATTGGGGTAGGACAGAACAGTTATACACGTACTGTGTTTTTTCCTAGGATTATTTTTCGTAAGGATTTTCAATTTTCAGTTTTCATTTTTGAGCCTCGCCATTCAAACAGAACTTTGCGATATATGTATAGGTGTGCATATAGTACTGTTATTGGTATTGTGTGTATTTGTAGTGTGTATTTCCTTCTTTCATTGAAATTGATTGTCAAAATGTATGTATTTTTTGTTTACATTTTTCATGGGTAGAGTGAATTAAGTGTAGGTAAACCAACTGATATCGATGGTAATACATTATTAGTCAAAAATAATTGAAATGAAAAATTAAACCACTCCACTTTTTAGAAGATTTTCGATCAGAGAAATAGAAAAACTACAACAGGAAATTAATTTCTTTCTACCACCACCACCCTTTCTCTTTGGTTCATACTTAAGGTACTTAGCCATAGTCTCCATTACCTGCGTATGTGTTGTTTTGTATGTATTGATGAGAGTATCTAAAGAGAAACAACAAACCATAAATTAGATTACTGTCTGAAATGCTGTACACTTTAGCTCATGCATGGCAAATCCTGTGTACATTGCAAACCATTTTCCAGAGCTGTAGTTGTTTAAGTAGGGTCACATTTTACATCAAACCTTGAATGTTAGGGAAAGCAAAGTGCACAAAGTTTAATTTGTTAAGCCAGAAAACCCACTTAGATGTGGCAATGGATTTATTGTTGCGTGAGTATCACTGTTACAGCCTCTTAGAGATTCTGCATAAATTGCTATTCAATCTACTGATGGGCTGGCATTTCAGATGAAACTGTGTGTTTAAATGTATGAACTAATTAACACAAAACCAGACACAGGTGAAAGTAATAACAGGTGTGGAAAAAACGGATGAGGGGGCGGAGAAAACTAAACCAAGAAACGGAGCAACCAGGAAGCAAAGGAAACAGGGAAGTCAGGAGGGTGGCCATTCGTGACAATAATCACTTGAAAGAAAAGAAACTGGCCATACCAGTAAGCACCAGTACTGTCAACCTAGCAGGTTTATCTTACTGACCAGTTGAATTTATTTGATTTGGACATATTTTCAAAAAATGATGGCTGTGTAATCAGTACTCTTAAATGTGCACCCTTTGTACAAATATCTCTCAACAACAGTAAATATTTTTGTCAAATGTACTTGGGCTAAATTTGTTATTGTTTAGCCAAAATATTACATTGAATACTTTAAATATATTTGTGCTTTTCCAGGACTCAAATGCCATGATGGCTAGGAGGAGTCTAAAGTGCAAATGTTAGAAGCTGCAATTTTCCCAGTCTCTGTTTTGTCGTTTTTTGTTTGTTTGTTTGTTTTGTTTTTTAAATAAGTTTTAAAAAGTAGTGATAATTCAGACTGTGTTTATCCAAATGTAGAAAATTTCACAATTTTTACTAAGCAGTCCCAAATTGTAATTTCCCATTAGTAACTTCAACATAAAATTGGTTGTTCCAATTAATCTATCTTCCAATTCAGTTTTTGACACTTTGACTTCTAGTGGACAAACATCTTATTGAAACATGAACATTTTGTTGAAAAGCATTACTCTAGCATAATAGATGTAGCAATACATATATACAACTTGCTATTTGCTGGTCGTCCTTTAAGAGCAATCAGACCTAAAACTATATCTAGATGTATCTTTAGCTTAAGCTTCTTCACGTGGCTGCTATGGCTCAGTACTTAAAATGCAGGTAGATTTTTGGCATATGTGTTCCTAAGGACAGGCTCACCTCTTTCTGTATTGATCATGGGCAGCCACTTTGCGGGGTCTGTTTTTGCTGCAAGACTGGGAGTCTGAGGAACTCCACTGTCTACATGAGAAGGACTCAGAGGGACTCCAATTGCTGTGAGAGGACCTACCCCTCTGGCTGCATGACAGGGACTCACTGGTGCTCCTTTTCCTCCTCCTCTGCCTATGTGAGAGGAACTCATACAGGCTCCTCCTCCTCCAGCTGTGTGAGAGGGATTCACTGGGGCTTCTCTTCTGGCTGTGTGAAAGGGTCTCATTGGGGCTCCTCCGGCTGTGAGAGAGGGACTCATTGGGACAACTCCTTTGGCTCTGTGAAAACGACTCAGAGGGATACCTTGGATTCTATGAGAAAGTTCCAGAGGGGCTAATTTGGATTGAGGGGATGTCATTTGTAACCCCATTCTCTGCTCATTAAAGAAAAAATATGACATAACATTACGTGCAGCAGAATGTGTTAATCTGTCCACTTTATTTCACCTTAAAACAGTGTATATTTTTAGCATGCAATTCAAGCATACTAAATAGGTCTGACAGTCAACAATGGATTGAAAACATGAGAGACCAAATACCAAAATCTTTTTTGCAACATGCAAGACAACAAAGAAAGCAAGCAAATGTCATCATCTTTCATGAGAAATATACCAATACTACACTTATATAAATGCATAAACAGGATTCCTGTTTAGTAGCAAAAATGGCTGAACATATCCACCTACTAAACTGGGAAGAACACAGGGAAGAAGAAGGTGACCATCTATGATAGAACAGGCAACAGCCAATATGAAGACTCATATCACTACTTTAATAATGATAAAAAAAATATAAAAAAAATATAATTATTTGAAGTGTCTTAGAGTCCTGCTTATGTTATCAGCCTCAAACATTCCAGGATCCATGTGTGGGGCACTGAATCACAGGCTTTCTTGTAATCAATCCAGGCAGTGCACAGGTTGGTCTGTCTGGTCAACTAGCCTCAGAACTGTTGAACTGTTATGAGACTCTCTCTTTATAAATAGATGTTTACTTTTCCCTATGCCTTATGTCAGTTATTCAAGCAAATCTTATACCTATGTCTTAACCCTCTCATAGTATTTACAGTCTAAACTTTAACTGTGTGCTTAATGACATACATACAGGTAGCAGTCTACTGGCACCATTATTCTATGAAAAGTATGATAAGCCATGACCTATATATCAGTACTCCTTAAACGTGCTCAGACACACACATACATTATCTCTCCCAGCCTTTTCATTTGCTTTTCATGTTTACGTTTACATTTAGTACTTTTAATTTTAAAAAATTACATGAAATGTATATGCTAGTTCTCTCTCTCTCTCTCTCTCTCTCTCTCTCACATACACACGCACACATGCACACACACACATCCTTAGCTTATGTGCTTGCATGTCTGCCAATTCAGGAAAACACCCCAGCCAGGAGAAAAAGCATTGAGCCTGGAAGAAGAGGATTTGCCCATATAGCCTGGTCTCCTCATTGCAGATAAGAAGTGAATGACATAATTAAAAAGGTGTTGACCATATGTATTATTCATAAATCTTTCTTATAATCGTAATCGCTTTAACCGCTTATTGGTAATACATTTTTGTTAACCTAAAGGCTCGTGATAGGTATATTTATTCCTTTTAAATCCTTTTTGAAATGTAAAGAGTTTATGTCAGCATCGTGAATACCGGGGCTAGTTGATCTGCGCAGGCTTTGAGGACCCTCCCGCAGATACCGTCTGGTCCCATCGCCTTCCTGGTATTCACCCTTTTAAACACTCTGCTCACGTCACTCTCCGTGATGATGAGAGGGCGCTGTTCTATGGTGGGCCCCGCGCATGTGCCATCGACTGCGCCGATAGTGCCATTAGCACTAGCGCCGTTAGCATTTGTGCTGCTAGCATTAGCGCTGCTAGATGTAGCCTCGAAGCGAGCAAAGAATGTATTCAGCTCGTTCGCCAGAGACTCATCCGCACTCATCAGTCCAGAGGGTGGGCTCCTGTAGTCCGTGATCATCCGTAGCCCTGCCACAGGGATCTAGAGCCACTCTGCTGGAACTGTGTCTCTCAACCATACTAAGTGCAGCGTCCCGGTGCTGTGCCTGAAACTGTGTGAGAGCCTCATGAAGTTCACACAGTGCAGTGTCCATGTTAGCCTGAGGTGAGATGTACACGGTGTTGATGATGACCGAAGTGAACTCCCGGGGAAGGTAGAAAGGACGAAGCTTGAGGGCGAGCAGCTCCAGGTTGGGTGAGCAGGAGCAGGCGAGAGTAACAACATTGGCATTGTTACACCAGCTGTTGTTTACCATCACACACACTCCGCCGCCTCTCGACTTCCCCGAACGTGCCGTCCTGTCCATGCGGTGAACCGAGAAGAACTCGGCCGGCTGAATAGCGTGGTTTGGTACCGCTGGGTTCAGCCACGACTCGGTGAAGCAGAGGAGATTGCAGTCCCGAATGTCCCTCTGGAACTTTATCCTGGCCCGGAGGTCATCGAGCTTGTTATCCAGAGACTGGACGTTGGCTAGCAGGATGCTGGGTAAGGGAGCTCGGTGTGCCTGAGCCCTCAGCCTGTTCCTGACGCCGGCTCGCTTCCCTCGAGGCCTTTTCCTCGCGCCGCGTCTTTTGTTTTCCCTCGCGCCGCGTCTTTTGTTTTCCCTCAGGATCTCCGTCGGCCATTTTGGGTCCAGGGTTACAGACGGCTTGAGGTGAGTGCTATGTAGATTAAGAGAAATAAGGTCGTCTCTGCTGTACGAGATACGTGCCGTGGTGTGTAGAGAAGGGCTGCGGAGAAATAAGGGGTAGCGAAAAGGATAGTGAAAAGAGCGAAAAAAGTGCCAGGTGTGGACGGAGCAGTCGTGACGGAAGCCGACCTCACCGGCGCCATCTTACAAAAGGTAAAATAGATGGGCTAATTACTAATTGGTATAGATTCAGATAATGGGCATTTTTAAAATCATATATATTTAAGAATAAATAATTTAACATCAACATAAATTTCATTTTTATTTGACCCTTAGATTAGGGGAGGCTCTAGGCAACTGCCTCAGTGTTATATTGTAGTGGGTAATGTTTCAGCCTCTCCAGTGTGGGACCGGGATTCAATCCCCATCCCAGCAAGTGCTCTATACTATACCAATTAGAGTTTTTGGACAAGAATACTAACACTACACTTACCTACCTCTGCAACATGATTGAAAATTGTAAATTGCTCTGGATAAAAGTGTCTGTCAAATGCTTAAAAAGTAAAAAAAATTAAATATCAGTAATCGTGATGCTTACAAAACATTCCACAAATTACCTAGAATAGGTTTATAATAGATACAAACGCTGCAAAATAATAATGGAGACCTATTATACCCCTTTATATTCCCTGGGGTCTTAATGAAATATGTATGACGTGATTGGCTAAATACTTCTAGGATCAATCACCACAGCACCCTTCTCAGGCTGTTAAAACAGCCCTGTTAGAACAACCAGTTTGAATGCCTGTGCCTTTAAATGACAATAAGCCACTGCTCAAACCCACCCCTTCCCCCCAGCCCCTCTTCTACTTGAACCCTGAGAGAAAGTCTGTATTCAAAATAGCCTACTGCATACTACTTGCATACTGACCCAAAAGATCTGGTCATGTCCTGGAATATTTGGCCCCAAATTAATATGGTGTATGAATTATGGGACCAAAATACATTTTCCAGTACGCTAAAGATACCTGGTTGTCTAATTCCACCAAATATTCCAGGACATGACCAGATCTTTTGGGTGTACTGCATCCAGTCATGCAACAGTGGCGAAAAATCTTACCCAAGTGTATGGAACCATCATACATTAATGTAGCCTTGTAGTATGCATTGCATTTCTTGCATACTGGATACTATACTGCTTACTACTACAGGGACCAGTATACAGTATATACTGGCTTGTCTCAGTTTTGCCAGAAAACATCTTGATGATTGTGGAGGAGATCCCCAAGACTTTTGGGAAAATACTCTGTGGACTGACGAGACAAAAGTTGAACTTTTTGAAAGGTGTATGTCCCATTACATCTGGCGTAAAAGTAACACAGCATTTCAGAAATGGAACATCATACCAACAGTAAAATATGGTGGTGGTAGTGTGATGGTCTGGGGCTGTTTTGCTGCTTCAGGGCCTGGAAGACTTGCTGTGGTAAATGGGACCATGAATTCTGCTGTCTACCAAAAAATCCTGAAGGAGAATGTCCAGCTATCCATTCGTGACCTCAAGCTGAAACGCACTTGGGTTCTGCAGCAGGACAATGATCCAAAACACACCAGCAAGTCCACCTCTGAATGGCTTAAGAAAAACAAAATGAAGACTCTGGAGTGGCCTAGTCAAAGTCCTGACCTGAATCCGATTGAGATGCTGTGGCATGACCTTAAAAAAGCGGTTCATGCTCAAAAACGCTCCAATAAGGCTGAATTACAACAACTCTGCAAAGATGAGTGGCCCAAAATTCCTCCACAGTGCTATAAAAGACTCATTGCCAATTATGATTGCATAACTGAAATGCTTGATTGCAGTTGTTGCTGCTAAGGGTGGCCCAACCAGTTATTAGGTTTGGGGGGCAATCATTTTTTCACACAGGGCCATGTAGGTTTGGATTTTTTCCCCATTAATAATAAAAACCTTCATTTAAAAACTGTATTTTGTGTTTACTTGTGTTATCTTTGTCTAATATTTAAATTTGTTTGATGATCGGAAACATTAAGTGTGACAAACATGCAAAAAAAGATCAGAAGGGGGCAAACACTTTTTCACACCACTGTATATGTCTTAACCAAAGTCAGCTCCTGAGTTGTCAAACTTCATTCTACACACACTGACATATATATGTACACACTGCAAAGCATGCCCACATGCTAAATTACAGACGGTTGTAAAACACATTTTCCTCTAGCATTACATGCTAATGTTGCTAACACATAAGTGGAACACAACTGCAACCTTGTTACATTTACTCTCACATTATTCACCTGTTGATAAAGTTCATCTGTCACAAATTCAACTAATAAATTGATAGGATTTGTGTTATTGTGGATCCTGCAACAAATAACCCAAGAAACACCAATAATATCTTTAAAATTATATTTATAACCTCAGCGTTAAAGTTAGCTAGTGCTAAATGACCAAAGAAACACATAGCTAGAATAATAATTTTTAAAAATAAGTTACTTACATTTCCCTTATCTGCACTTTAGCTTTGCACAGTTGATATTGATCCCAAAACTTAGCCCTGTATTATACTAACCCAGGCAGGTAAAGCATTTTGACACAAAGTTGTTAGTACACACATACAGGTTTTTGTTGATGGTAGCTGGGACATTGCCATCAAAAATAAACTTTATCCACTCAGATCTTCTGTCCTCTGTTGCTGGGGGCCAGTGTAGCATTTTGTGTCAGCCTGTGTAACAGAGCAATTCCCGTACTTAGCTCTTAATTTCAATATAATGATATTGGGTCTGGCGTGTGTGAGAGAAAAAATGGCTACCTTTGTAAAAGTAGTTCTCAAACCATGGGTAGAGATACTCAGATTGGGGGCAGTATAATGCTAATGACTGCCCTCTTGTTATAAAAACGGGAGCCAAATCTGAATGGCTGTTTTAGCCTGTTTTCTGATGTAGGCTGCCTGTAAAGTGGACTTGGTTGTCTTATCTCACAATTTGTGGTTTGGTAGGCACTCAAAAGATACCCAAATGGATTGTTTAAACATTTTACAGTTTAAATGAAAGTTATTTCTTCATCATATACATTTTTCAAAACATATTATTAAAGATTAAAAAAAACCCGTAAACCTCCCTTTTTAATGATCAAACTTTTATTTACTTTCACTTGATAGCATTTAATATGCATGTGGGGGGGGGTGGGGGGAGCAATACAGTGACAGTGCTTGTCTATTTGGCCATGCTGGGATCAGACTGGTCATTCTATTTGACTTTTCTTCCTCCTTTCCTTAATTTGTGGTGGGTTTCATTTTCTTCATCATTCTGCAGCTCCTTTTCTGCCTTTTTCTTTCTTTTTCATCATTTTCCCTGTTTTTTCAGCTAACCAACTCTTATATGATTTTTTTTCTTTATTCGCTTTGTGATTTTCATTTGTTTCTCTTCCTCCTTTCTCTTTCTTTCAAGTTCTTTTTCTGCTCACTAAACCTCAGGACAAGTTCAGAAAATTGCCTCTTTATCTGCTGAACAAAGTTCTTCTTTTTAAATGTTATCTCATACATCTCTTCTTTGTTCTTCTCTTTGGCCCTCATTATACCTTCATCAACTGTTCTTATTTCTTCTTTCTTCTGCTCCTTCTTACTTTGTATCAAAGCTTGCTTTTGCAATTTTAAGACATTTTCTTCTCTTTTTCTCTCATCCCAAACTGCTTCTTTTTGCTGGTTGTCATGAAGTGATGCATAGGATGTGGAAGGCTTTTCATCATCAATCACTGGGGCTGGGCCCTCTTTACAGTTAAGCAGTGCCCATAGCAAAAGGGAGGCCTTATGCTTTTCTTCTTGTGGTGTCCCAAGATGTAGTGAACTAAGTGAAGAAACACCCATCTTACACAGATTCCTTTTAGGGAGAGCTGAAGACTGATCAGTCTTGGCTTCAGCAGGCTTGGCTTCAACAACTGCTTCAACATCAGTTTCCTGTGTCAAATGAGACCAGTAGAGGAAATAATGGACCATTACATTTTCTGCAAGTCAATACAATCAATCAAGGTTTATGAACAAACTGGAAAAAGGTGCATCTATTAATTTGTCAAGGATAATAATAATAATGTTGAAATAATACTATTAATATTATTATTGTTGTTGTTGTTGTTATTATTTATATTATTAACAACAACAACCTGAAAGGACACTTGTGAACAAACCACATTTTCTTGACACAGCCTGCTCAAATTAACATAACTGAAAACTTGAATAAGGTACACTAAAAATATTGATGTTATAAAAGGAACAAAAAGGACAAAATGTTGGCTTCGTCAAGTCATCATATGCTGAAAAATACAGGGAAAAAACATAATGTTCAAATCAAAAATGACAGAAAAAGTTCATGTTTGCACAACCTCTTCAATGGTGCTCAGCGATGTCCTAAACTTTCTCAGTTGATGAGCCGAATGCTTTCTATATTGTTTACGAATCCTCTGGAGAACTGCTCCTTGGTGTGGTGTCCCAATTTGTGAATGCTTTTGGAAGGTTGAAGGTTGACTCTTTATGACAGTTTCTTTGGACTTCATACTTTGGATCAACTTGTTCTTTTGTAACACTGAGTCGTCTTCCACCCAGCTTTTTTTCTGCTTAGTCTTGGCTTTTGCAGGCTTGGTTTCAACAACATTTTCAACATCATTCTCCTGTGTCAAATGAAACCAGTAGAGTAAATAATGGAATGTTACATTTTCTGCAAGTCAATGCAATATATCAAGGTTTATGAACAAACTGGAAAAAGTGGCATCTCTTCATTTATCAAGGATAATAATAATTCTGCTGAAATAATAATAATAAACTATAATAAGAATAATAATAAGAAGAACAATAATTAGTAAGGGATACTTGTGAACAAACTACATTTTTTTTGACACAGTCTCGTCACATTAACATAACTCAAAACTTGAATAAGCTACACTAAAAATATTGATGTTATAACGAAGAAAAATGACAAAATGTTGGCTTTGTCAAGTCATCATATGCTGAAGAAATACAGGGGAAATTAGATGTTCAAATAAAAAATGCTAGAAAAAAGTTCATGTTTGCAAAACCTCTTCTATGGTGCTCATCAGTGTCCTGAACTCTCTCAGCAGACCCTCCGAGTCCTTTCCATATTCTTTATAGATCCTCTGGAGAGCTGCCACAATCATCTGACTATGATGCAGTCTCTCTTGACAAGCCTTGAGCTCAGACTGCAGTGACTTCCTTTCTTTCTCCCACTGCTTAATTTGTTCAGTTTCATTTTCTACATTTGATATTTTACATGTATCCATGTTTCCAGTCTGTTCTTGTTACCTAGAGAGAGACATGTTTAAAAGTTTGATTTCAGTCTTTCTTTTTGTAAGAAAGGTCTTATGCATGTAAGAAGAATACAGATCATAAATGAAAACTATTATATTTAATTTGGCCCCTGCTAGCATGCCTGTCTCCATCGATTCCCTGTCTCATGTTATTGTTTCATTTTCTGCATTCCTGTTCCAGTCTTGTTAACTGTTCTTTGTTAGCCCTCATGTATATGTGAATTAAAACCCTTGGTTTTCCCCTGTTAGTGCTAGTCTTTGTAATTCCTAGCCTCAGTCTCTTATCCATCCCTCTTTGTTCTCTGTAGTTGTATGTAATAAGCCCTGTCGTGCTTGTTCTGCTCGTGTTTCTTAGCCTGCTCGTGTAGTTTGTGTTCCTTATTGTGGCCTGTTTGCCTATTCTCTATCGTGTGTTTTTTCTCGTTTGTTTACTATGTATTCCCGGACTCTCCGCACTGGCTCATTGACCCTGGACTGTGACTATGACTCTGATTATAGATTTGCCCTTAATAAATCTCGCTCTTCTCAGCGTACGCGTCCGCCTCGTGACCGCTCCACGTTACATAATTAAAAAGGTGTTGACCATATGTATTATTCATAAATCTTTCTTATAATCGTAATCACTTTAACCGCTTATTGGTAATACATTTTTGTTAACCGAAAGGCTCGTGATAGGTATATTTATTCCTTTTAAATCCTTTTTGAAATGTAAAGAGTTTATGTCAGCATCGTTTGGAACGCTTCCGCACCAGCCGGCAATTTTAAAGACTTACCTTAAGATTCTCTTGAGATATTGTGGAGTAACTTTTAACGCATTTCAGAAGAGTTGCATTTCAGAAGAGTCTGTAATTGTATTGTTGTCTTCTCGCTAGGTTACATACTTCTTCGCAGCCCCAGTTTATTATCTACCTATTACGACGTAATAATAGTTTGTTCCATTTAAAATCAGCTCCGCTTAATTCTTAGGCACAGTCCCAATGTTATTTCAAACACCTAGAAACGTTTCCCTTTCACCACGGTGTCTTCTGGTCAGATTTTAGAAAACTTTTTAAAGACTATTATGCTATTTTAAATGTAATTTGAGACCATATTTGAGTTGAGAATATACAAAAAGGAAATTATTTTTGAATAACAAATATTATTTTGTAAACATGGTCTTTGAGTAACAGATATTTTCAGACTAATGCTGAAGACTCATCATTTTGAAGAATGGTATGTGAACACTGAATAAACTAAGTGGACACTGACACAAAAATCTGACCAAAAAATATAGCTAGCTAGCTAAATTAGGCAGACTCAAAAACACTGAAACAGCAGGGTCTTGAAAACTCACCAGAGCACTGCTATAATTTTTTTTTAAATTATAGGCTATTTTTGTTGTTTTGCTTTTTTGTTTATATAGGCATGTGGTTTGGCCAGCCACATGCAGTGGGAGGACCTCCGTTTGTGGCACACACCTGTACCTCGTTTCGTCTGTGTGTATTTAAACTCATGTCAGTCATGTCATGTTTATATATTAATAAATATATATATGCGGACCACCACGCATTACAGAAATCGGCACTCGGGCCACCCCGCATTACAGAAATCATTTGGAAGCCACAAAAGCTAGCTCTTAGTGGTGAGATGAGCTGATTGAAAGCTTTTGTGGAAGCACTAGTTTCTAATGAAAAATACTATTTAAATTTCGAAGTGCAGTGAACCATTTTCTACTTTCTCCCACATGTTGAATTTTTCTTCTCCAGATGGTTTTTTTTTCACTTTGAAAAACATCCTATACACCTATACACACAGTAGCTATCACTATATATATATATATATATATATATATATATATATATATATATATATATATATATATATATATATATATATATATATATATATATATATATCTCCATCCAACATGCATAGGAGCTATCACTTTTTTGCTTGCCCCAGTCTGAATTGACATATTTATATAATTACAAAAAAACAGGGGTTACACTACACTAAAATCACTAAACATAATTCAGTTCAAATCAAATCAAAGATAATTTGTCACATACATAGTCATACGCAGTATAACTGGCAGTGAAATGCCTTTGGTGACTGCTCTGCCCGTAAACCAAGGAGCGATACAGAAAAATATACAGATCAGTGTAATGTAAGGTTAAACTGAATAAATCCTAAAATGTATTTGTAAAGGAAGGAAAATAAAGCCTAAAATATAAAATAGAATTTGTCTGGGTAAAAAATAAACACGATTATGATTATATACAAATTACAATTTAAAAATTTTCCAGTTCAGTGTGAAGTTGTGCTATATAGCGCAGTGCAAATAGCAAAATATGGGTGTGTAAGAGTGTGTATGATGTTATAGTGAACAATGGTCCAGTCCAGTGGGGGAATCCAGTGAATGAAGATTAGTCCCATCAGTTGCCCTGGTTCAGAGCCCGAAAGGCCTGTGTGAAGAAGCTCCTCCTCAGTCTCTCTGTGTTAGTCTTCAGGGAGCGAAAGCACTTCCCTGACCTCAACAGGGAGAAGAGCCTATTGTCAGGATGGGTGGGGTCCTTCATAATCCTCCTGGCCTTGGTCTGGCACCACTTGTAATAGATGGTCTAATTACTAATTGGTATAGATTCATATAATGGGCATTTTTAAAATCATATATATTTAAGAATAAATAATTTAACATCAACATAAATGTCATTTTTATTTGACCCTTAGATTAGGGGAGGCTCTAGGCAACTGCCTCAGTGTTATATTGTAGTGGGTAATGTTTCAGCCTCTCCAGTGTGGGACCGGGATTCAATCCCCATCCCAGCAAGTGCTCTATACTATACCAATTAGAGTTTTTGGACAAGAATACTAACACTACACTTACCTACCTCTGCAACATGATTGAAAATTGTAAATTGCTCTGGATAAAAGTGTCTGTCAAATGCTTAAAAAGTAAAAAAAAAAATTAAATATCAGTAATCGTGATGCTTACAAAACATTCCACAAATTACCTAGAATAGGTTTATAATAGATACAAACGCTGCAAAATAATAATGGAGACCTATTATACCCCTTTATATTCCCTGGGGTCTTAATGAAATATGTATGACGTGATTGGCTAAATACTTCTAGGATCAATCACCACAGCACCCTTCTCAGCCTGTTAAAACAGCCCTGTTAGAACAACCAGTTTGAATGCCTGTGCCTTTAAATGTCAATAAGCCACTGCTCAAACCCACCCCTTCCCCCCAGCCCCTCTTCTACTTGAACCCTGAGAGAAAGTCTGTATTCAAAATAGCCTACTGCATACTACTTGCATACTGACCCAAAAGATCTGGTCATGTCCTGGAATATTTGGCCCCAAATTAATATGGTGTATGAATTATGGGACCAAAATACATTTTCCAGTACGCGAAAGATACCTGGTTGTCTAATTCCACCAAATATTCCAGGACATGACCAGATCTTTTGGGTGTACTGCATCCAGTCATGCAACAGTGGCGAAAAATCTTACCCAAGTGTATGGAACCATCATACATTAATGTAGCCTTGTAGTATGCTTTGCATTTCTTGCATACTGGATACTATACTGCTTACTACTACAGGGACCAGTATACAGTATATACTGAGTGCAGTATACAGCATGTTGTAGGCTCTTTTGAACAGAACCAAACATTACTGCAAGAGAAATTATAGGGGTGCAGCCATACAGTGATGTGAAAAAGTGTTTGCCCCCTTCCTGATATCTTATTTTTGTACACGTTTGTCACACTTACTGTTTCAGATCATCAAACAAGTTTAAATATTAGCCAAAGATAACACAAGTAAACAGAAAAGGCAGGTTTTAAATGAAGGCTTTTATTATTAAGGGGAAAAAAATCCAAATTTATCCACTGCACACCTCTCTTGCCTCAGTTAAGATCAGTGTTCATGACTCCACCATAAGAAAGAGACTGGGCAAAATGGCCTGCATGGCAGAGTTCCAAGACGAAAACCACTGCTGAGCAAAAAGAATATAAAGGTTTGTCTCAGTTTTGCCAGAAAACATCTTGATGATTGTGGAGGAGATCCCCAAGACTTTTGGGAAAATACTCTGTGGACTGACGAGACAAAAGTTGAACTTTTTGAAAGGTGTATGTCCGATTACATCTGGCGTAAAAGTAACACAGCATTTCAGAAATGGAACATCATACCAACAGTAAAATATGGTGGTGGTAGTGTGATGGTCTGGGGCTGTTTTGCTGCTTCAGGACCTGGAAGACTTGCTGTGGTAAATGGGACCATGAATTCTGCTGTCTACCAAAAAATCCTGAAGGAGAATGTCCAGCTATCCATTCGTGACCTCAAGCTGAAACGCACTTGGGTTCTGCAGCAGGACAATGATCCAAAACACACCAGCAAGTCCACCTCTGAATGGCTTAAGAAAAACAAAATGAAGACTCTGGAGTGGCCTAGTCAAAGTCCTGACCTGAATCTGATTGAGATGCTGTGGCATGACTTTAAAAAAGCGGTTCATGCTCAAAAACGCTCCAATAAGGCTGAATTACAACAACTCTGCAAAGATGAGTGGCCCAAAATTCCTCCACAGTGCTATAAAAGACTCATTGCCAATTATGATTGCATAACTGAAATGCTTGATTGCAGTTGTTGCTGCTAAGGGTGGCCCAACCAGTTATTAGGTTTGGGGGGCAATCATTTTTTCACACAGGGCCATGTAGGTTTGGATTTTTTCCCCATTAATAATAAAAACCTTCATTTAAAAACTGTATTTTGTGTTTACTTGTGTTATCTTTGTCTAATATTTAAATTTGTTTGATGATCGGAAACATTAAGTGTGACAAACATGCAAAAAAAGATCAGAAGGGGGCAAACACTTTTTCACACCACTGTATATGTCTTAACCAAAGTCAGCTCCTGAGTTGTCAAACTTCATTCTACACACACTGACATATATATGTACACACTGCAAAGCATGCCCACATGCTAAATTACAGACGGTTGTAAAACACATTTTCCTCTAGCATTACATGCTAATGTTGCTAACACATAAGTGGAACACAACTGCAACCTTGTTACATTTACTCTCACATTATTCACCTGTTGATAAAGTTCATCTGTCACAAATTCAACTAATAAATTGATAGGATTTGTGTTATTGTGGATCCTGCAACAAATAACCCAAGAAACACCAATAATATCTTTAAAATTATATTTATAACCTCAGCGTTAAAGTTAGCTAGTGCTAAATGACCAAAGAAACACATAGCTAGAATAATAAATTTTTAAAATAAGTTACTTACATTTCCCTTATCTGCACTTTAGCTTTGCACAGTTGATATTGATCCCAAAACTTAGCCCTGTATTATACTAACCCAGGCAGGTAAAGCATTTTGACACAAAGTTGTTAGTACACACATACAGGTTTTTGTTGATGGTAGCTGGGACATTGCCATCAAAAATAAACTTTATCCACTCAGATCTTCTGTCCTCTGTTGCTGGGGGCCAGTGTAGCATTTTGTGTCAGCCTGTGTAACAGAGCAATTCCCGTACTTAGCTCTTAATTTCAATATAATGATATTGGGTCTGGCGTGTGTGAGAGAAAAAATGGCTACCTTTGTAAAAGTAGTTCTCAAACCATGGGTAGAGATACTCAGATTGGGGGCAGTATAATGCTAATGACTGCCCTCTTGTTATAAAAACGGGAGCCAAATCTGAATGGCTGTTTTAGCCTGTTTTCTGATGTAGGCTGCCTGTAAAGTGGACTTGGTTGTCTTATCTCACAATTTGTGGCTTGGTAGGCACTCAAAAGATACCAAAACGGATTGTTTAAACATTTTACAGTTTAAATGAAAGTTATTTCTTCATCATATACATTTTTCAAAACATATTATTAAAGATTAAAAAAAACCCGTAAACCTCTCTTTTTAATGATCAAACTTTTATTTACTTTCACTTGATAGCATTTAATATGCATGTGGGGGGGGGGGGGGGGGGAGCAATACAGTGACAGTGCTTGTCTATTTGGCCATGCTGGGATCAGACTGGTCATTCTATTTGACTTTTCTTCCTCCTTTCCTTAATTTGTGGTGGGTTTCATTTTCTTCATCATTCTGCAGCTCCTTTTCTGCCTTTTTCTTTCTTTTTCATCATTTTCCCTGTTTTTTCAGCTAACCAACTCTTATATGATTTTTTTTTCTTTATTCGCTTTGTGATTTTCATTTGTTTCTCTTCCTCCTTTCTCTTTCTTTCAAGTTCTTTTTCTGCTCACTAAACCTCAGGACAAGATCACAAAATTGCCTCTTTATCTGCTGAACAAAGTTCTTCTTTTTAAATGTTATCTCATACATCTCTTCTTTGTTCTTCTCTTTGGCCCTCATTATACCTTCATCAACTGTTCTTATTTCTTCTTTCTTCTGCTCCTTCTTACTTTGTATCAAAGCTTGCTTTTGCAATTTTAAGACATTTTCTTCTCTTTTTCTCTCATCCCAAACTGCTTCTTTTTGCTGGTTGTCATGAAGTGATGCATAGGATGTGGAAGGCTTTTCATCATCAATCACTGGGGCTGGGCCCTCTTTACAGTTAAGCAGTGCCCATAGCAAAAGGGAGGCCTTATGCTTTTCTTCTTGTGGTGTCCCAAGATGTAGTGAACTAAGTGAAGAAACACCCATCTTACACAGATTCCTTTTAGGGAGAGCTGAAGACTGATCAGTCTTGGCTTCAGCAGTCTTGGCTTCGACAACTACTTCAACATCATTTTCGCAAGCTGCTTTTTTTTGCTTATTGTCATGAAGTGATGCATAGGATGTGGAAGGCTTTTCATCATCAATTTCATCATCAGTCTTGGCTTCAACAACTGCTTCAACATCAGTTTCCTGTGTCAAATGAGACCAGTAGAGGAAATAATGGACCATTACATTTTCTGCAAGTCAATACAATCAATCAAGGTTTATGAACAAACTGGAAAAAGGTGCATCTATTAATTTGTCAAGGATAATAATAATTATGTTGAAATAATAATAATAGTATTATTATTGTTGTTGTTGTTGTTGTTGTTGTTATTATTTATATTATTAACAACAACAACCTGAAAGGACACTTGTGAACAAACCACATTTTCTTGACACAGCCTGCTCAAATTAACATAACTGAAAACTTGAATAAGGTACACTAAAAATATTGATGTTATAAAAGGAACAAAAAGGACAAAATGTTGGCTTCGTCAGGTCATCATATGCTGAAAAATACAGGGAAAAAACATAATGTTCAAATCAAAAATGACAGAAAAATTTCATGTTTGCACAACCTCTTCAATGGTGCTCAGCGATGTCCTAAACTTTCTCAGTTGATGAGCCGAATGCTTTCTATATTGTTTATGAATCCTCTGGAGAACTGCTCCTTGGTGTGGTGTCCCAATGTGTGAACGCTTTCGGAAGGTTGAAGGTTGACTCTTTATGACAGTTTCTTTGGACTTCATACTTTGGGTCAACTTGTTCTTTTGTAACACTGAGTCGTCTTCCACCCAGCTTTTTTTCTGCTTAGTCTTGGCTTTTGCAGGCTTGGTTTCAACAACATTTTCAACATCATTCTCCTGTGTCAAATGAAACCATTAGAGTAAATAATGGAATGTTACATTTTCTGCAAGTCAATGCAATATATCAAGGTTTATGAACAAACTGGAAAAAGTGGCATCTCTTCATTTATCAAGGATAATAATAATTCTGCTGAAATAATAATAAAAAACTATAATAATAATAATAAGAAGAAGAAGAACAATAATTAGTAAGGGATACTTGTGAACAAACTACATTTTTTTGACACAGTCTCGTCACATTAACATAACTCAAAACTTGAATAAGGTACACTAAAAATATTGATGTTATAACAAGAAAAAAATGACAAAATGTTGGCTTTGTCAAGTCATCATATGCTGAAGAAATACAGGGGAAATTAGATGTTCAAATAAAAAATGCTAGAAAAAAGTTCATGTTTGCAAAACCTCTTCTATGGTGCTCATCAGTGTCCTGAACTCTCTCAGCAGACCCTCCGAGTCCTTTCCATATTCTTTATAGATCCTCTGGAGAGCTGCCACAATCATCTGGCTATGATGCAGTCTCTCTTGACAAGCCTTGAGGTCAGACTGCAGTGACTTCCTTTCTTTCTCCCACTGCTTAATTTGTTCAGTTTCATTTTCTACATTTGATATTTTACATGTATCCATGTTTCCAGTCTGTTCTTGTTACCTAGAGAGAGACATGTTTAAAAGTTTGATTTCAGTCTTTCTTTTTGTAAGAAAGGTCTTATGCATGTAAGAAGAATACAGATCATAAATGAAAACTATTATATTTAATTTGGCCCCTGCTAGCATGCCTGTCTCCCTGTTTCATGTTATTGTTTCATTTTCTGCATTCCTGTTCCAGTCTTGTTAACTGTTCTTTGTTAGCCCTCATGTATATGTGAATTAAAACCCTTGGTTTTCCCCTGTTAGTGCTAGTCTTTGTAATTCCTAGCCTCAGTCTCTTATCCATCCCTCTTTGTTCTCTGTAGTTGTATGTAATAAGCCCTGTCGTGCTTGTTCTGCTCGTGTTTCTTAGCCTGCTCGTGTAGTTTGTGTTCCTTATTGTGGCCTGTTTGCCTATTCTCTATCGTGTGTTTTTTCTCGTTTGTTTACTATGTATTCCCGGACTCTCCGCACTGGCTCATTGACCCTGGACTGTGACTATGACTCTGATTATAGATTTGCCCTTAAAATATCTCGCTCTTCTCAGCGTACGCGTCCGCCTCGTGACCGCTCCACGTTACATAATTAAAAAGGTGTTGACCATATATATTATTCATAAATCTTTCTTATAATCATAATCGCTTTAACCGCTTATTGGTAATACATTTTTGTTAACCGAAAGGCTCGTGATAGGTATATTTATTCCTTTTAAATCCTTTTTGAAATGTAAAGAGTTTATGTCAGCATCGTTTGGAACGCTTCCGCACCAGCCGGCAATTTTAAAGACTTACCTTAAGATTCTCTTGAGATATTGTGGAGTCCCTTTTAACGCATTTCAGAAGAGTCTGTAATTGTATTGTTGTCTTCTCGCTAGGTTACATACTTCTTCGCAGCCCCAGTTTATTATCTACCTATTACGACGTAATAATATTGTTTGTTCCATTTAAAATCAGCTCCGCTTAATTCTTAGGCACAGTCCCAATGTTATTTCAAACACCTAGAAACGTTTCTCTTTCACCACGGTGTCTTCTGGTCAGATTTTAGAAAACTTTTTAAAGACTATTATGCTATTATAAATGTAATTTGAGACCATATTTGAGTTGAGAATATATAAAAAAGAAATTATTTTTGAATAACTGAAATATTATTTTGTAAACATGGTCTTTGAGTAACAGATATTTTCAGACTAATGCTGAAGACTCATCATTTTGAAGAATGGTATGTGAACACTGAATAAACTAAGTGGACACTGACACAAAAATCTGACCAAAAAATATAGCTAGCTAGCTAAATTAGGCAGACTCAAAAACACTGAAACAGCAGGGTCTTGAAAACTCACCAGAGCACTGCTATAATTTTTTTAAAATTATAGGCTATTTTTGTTGTTTTGCTTTTTTGTTTATATAGGCATGTGGTTTGGCCAGCCACATGCAGTGGGAGGACCTCCGTTTGTGGCACACACCTGTACCTCGTTTCGTCTGTGTGTATTTAAACTCATGTCAGTCATGTCATGTTTATATATTAATAAATATATATACGCGGACCACCAAGCATTACAGAAATCGGCACTCGGGCCACCCCGCATTACAGAAATCATTTGGAAGCCACAAAAGCTAGCTCTTAGTGGTGAGATGAGCTGACTGAAAGCTTTTGTGGAAGCACTAGTTTCTAATGAAAAATACTATTTAAATTTCGAAGTGCAGTGAACCATTTTCTGCTTTCTCCCACATGTTGAATTTTTCTTCTCCATTCAGATGGTTTTTTTTTCACTTTGAAAAACATCCTATACACCTATACACACAGTAGCTATCACTATATATATCCATCCAACATGCATAGGAGCTATCACTTTTTTGCTTGCCCCAGTCTGAATTGACATATTTATATAATTACAAAAAAACAGGGGTTAAACTACACTAAAATCACTAAACATAATTCAGTTCAAATCAAATCAAAGATAATTTGTCACATA
This sequence comes from Electrophorus electricus, assembly GCF_041902795.1. Classification (NCBI taxonomy): domain Eukaryota; kingdom Metazoa; phylum Chordata; class Actinopteri; order Gymnotiformes; family Gymnotidae; genus Electrophorus; species Electrophorus electricus. The sequence continues at coordinate 15,774,760 of NC_137502.1, forward strand.
CATAGTCATACGCAGTATAACTGGCAGTGAAATGCCTTTGGTGACTGCTCTGCCCGTAAACCAAGAAGCGATACAGAAAAATATACAGATCAGTGTAATGTAAGGTTAAACTGAATAAATCCTAAAATGTATTTGTAAAGGAAGGAAAATAAAGCCTAAAATATAAAATAGATTTTGTCTGGGTAAAAAATAAACACGATTATGATTATATACAAATTACAATTTAAAAATTTTCCAGTTCAGTGTGAAGTTGTGCTATATAGCACAGTGCAAATAGCAAAATATGGGTGTGTAAGAGTGTGTATGATGTTATAGTGAACAATGGTCCAGTCCAGTGGGGGAATCCAGTGAATGAAGATTAGTCCCATCAGTTGCCCTGGTTCAGAGCCCGAAAGGCCTGTGGGAAGAAGCTCCTCCTCAGTCTCTCTGTGTTAGTCTTCAGGGAGCGAAAGCACTTCCCTGACCTCAACAGGGAGAAGAGCCTATTGTCAGGATGGGTGGGGTCCTTCATAATCCTCCTGGCCTTGGTCTGGCACCACTTGTAATAGATGGTCTAATTACTAATTGGTATAGATTCATATAATGGGCATTTTTAAAATCATATATATTTAAGAATAAATAATTTAACATCAACATAAATTTCATTTTTATTTGACCCTTAGATTAGGGGAGGCTCTAGGCAACTGCCTCAGTGTTATATTGTAGTGGGTAATGTTTCAGCCTCTCCAGTGTGGGACCGGGATTCAATCCCCATCCCAGCAAGTGCTCTATACTATACCAATTAGAGTTTTTGGACAAGAATAGTAACACTACACTTACCTACCTCTGCAACATGATTGAAAATTGTAAATTGCTCTGGATAAAAGTGTCTGTCAAATGCTTAAAAAGTAAAAAAAATTAAATATCAGTAATCGTGATGCTTACAAAACATTCCACAAATTACCTAGAATAGGTTTATAATAGATACAAATGCTGCAAAATAATAATGGAGACCTATTATACCCCTTTATATTCCCTGGGGTCTTAATGAAATATGTATGACGTGATTGGCTAAATACTTCTAGGATCAATCACCACAGCACCCTTCTCAGCCTGTTAAAACAGCCCTGTTAGAACAACCAGTTTGAATGCCTGTGCCTTTAAATGTCAATAAGCCACTGCTCAAACCCACCCCTTCCCCCCAGCCCCTCTTCTACTTGAACCCTGAGAGAAAGTCTGTATTCAAAATAGCCTACTGCATACTACTTGCATACTGACCCAAAAGATCTGGTCATGTCCTGGAATATTTGGCCCCAAATTAATATGGTGTATGAATTATGGGACCAAAATACATTTTCTAGTACGCGAAAGATACCTGGATGTCTAATTCCACCAAATATTCCAGGACATGACCAGATCTTTTGGGTGTACTGCATCCAGTCATGCAACAGTGGCGAAAAATCTTACCCAAGTGTATGGAACCATCATACATTAATGTAGCCTTGTAGTATGCTTTGCATTTCTTGCATACTGGATACTATACTGCTTACTACTACAGGGACCAGTATACAGTATATACTGAGTGCAGTATACAGCATGTTGTAGGCTCTTTTGAACAGAACCAAACATTACTGCAAGAGAAATTATAGGGGTGCAGCCATACAGTGATGTGAAAAAGTGTTTGCCCCCTTCCTGATATCTTATTTTTGTACACGTTTGTCACACTTACTGTTTCAGATCATCAAACAAGTTTAAATATTAGCCAAAGATAACACAAGTAAACAGAAAAGGCAGGTTTTAAATGAAGGCTTTTATTATTAAGGGGAAAAAAATCCAAATTTATCCACTGCACACCTCTCTTGCCTCAGTTAAGATCAGTGTTCATGACTCCACCATAAGAAAGAGACTGGGCAAAATGGCCTGCATGGCAGAGTTCCAAGACGAAAACCACTGCTGAGCAAAAAGAATATAAAGGTTTGTCTCAGTTTTGCCAGAAAACATCTTGATGATTGTGGAGGAGATCCCCAAGACTTTTGGGAAAATACTCTGTGGACTGACGAGACAAAAGTTGAACTTTTTGAAAGGTGTATGTCCCATTACATCTGGCGTAAAAGTAACACAGCATTTCAGAAATGGAACATCATACCAACAGTAAAATATGGTGGTGGTAGTGTGATGGTCTGGGGCTGTTTTGCTGCTTCAGGACCTGGAAGACTTGCTGTGGTAAATGGGACCATGAATTCTGCTGTCTACCAAAAAATCCTGAAGGAGAATGTCCAGCTATCCATTCGTGACCTCAAGCTGAAACGCACTTGGGTTCTGCAGCAGGACAATGATCCAAAACACACCAGCAAGTCCACCTCTGAATGGCTTAAGAAAAACAAAATGAAGACTCTGGAGTGGCCTATTCAAAGTCCTGAAATGAATCCGATTGAGATGCTGTGGCATGACCTTAAAAAAGCGGTTCATGCTCAAAAACCCTCCAATAAGGCTGAATTACAACAACTCTGCAAAGATGAGTGGCCCAAAATTCCTCCACAGTGCTATAAAAGACTCATTGCCAATTATGATTGCATAACTGAAATGCTTGATTGCAGTTGTTGCTGCTAAGGGTGGCCCAACCAGTTATTAGGTTTGGGGGGCAATCATTTTTTCACACAGGGCCATGTAGGTTTGGATTTTTTCCCCATTAATAATAAAAACCTTCATTTAAAAACTGTATTTTGTGTTTACTTGTGTTATCTTTGTCTAATATTTAAATTTGTTTGATGATCGGAAACATTAAGTGTGACAAACATGCAAAAAAAGATCAGAAGGGGGCAAACACTTTTTCACACCACTGTATATGTCTTAACCAAAGTCAGCTCCTGAGTTGTCAAACTTCATTCTACACACACTGACATATATATGTACACACTGCAAAGCATGCCCACATGCTAAATTACAGATGGCTGTAAAACACATTTTCCTCTAGCACTACATGCTAATGTTGCTAACACATAAGTGGAACACAACTGCAACCTTGTTACATTTACTCTCACATTATTCACCTGTTGATAAAGTTCATCTGTCACAAATTCAACTAATAAATTGATAGGATTTGTGTTATTGTGGATCCTGCAACAAATAACCCAAGAAACACCAATAATATCTTTAAAATTATATTTATAACCTCAGCGTTAAAGTTAGCTAGTGCTAAATGACCAAAGAAACACATAGCTAGAATAATAATTTTTTAAAATAAGTTACTTACATTTCCATTATCTGCACTTTAGCTTTGCACAGTTGATATTGATCCCAAAACTTAGCCCTGTATTATACTAACCCAGGCAGGTAAAGCATTTTGACACAAAGTTGTTAGTACACACATACAGGTTTTTGTTGATGGTAGCTGGGACATTGCCATCAAAAATAAACTTTATCCACTCAGATCTTCTGTCCTCTGTTGCTGGGGGCCAGTGTAGCATTTTGTGTCAGCCTGTGTAACAGAGCAATTCCCGTACTTAGCTTTTAATTTCAATATAATGATATTGGGTCTGGCGTGTGTGAGAGAAAAAATGGCTACCTTTGTAAAAGTAGTTCTCAAACCATGGGTAGAGATACTCAGATTGGGGGCAGTATAATGCTAATGACTGCCCTCTTGTTATAAAAACGGGAGCCAAATCTGAATGGCTGTTTTAGCCTGTTTTCTGATGTAGGCTGCCTGTAAAGTGGACTTGGTTGTCTTATCTCACAATTTGTGGTTTGGTAGGCACTCAAAAGATACCCAAACGGATTGCTTAAACATTTTACAGTTTAAATGAAAGTTATTTCTTCATCATATACATTTTTCAAAACATATTATTAAAGATTAAAAAACCCCGTAAACATCCCTTTTTAATGATCAAACTTTTATTTACTTTCACTTGATAGCATTTAATATGTATGTGGGGGGGGGGGGTGCAATACAGTGACAGTGCTTGTCTATTTGGCCATGCTGGTATCAGACTGGTCATTCTATTTGACTTTTCTTCCTCCTTTCCTTAATTTATGGTGGGTTTCATTTTCTTCATCATTCTGCAGCTCCTTTTCTGCCTTTTTCTTTCTTTTTCATCATTTTCCCTGTTTTTTCAGCTAACCAACTCTTATATGATTTTTTTTTCTTTATTTGCTTTGTGATTTTCATTTGTTTCTCTTCCTCCTTTCTCTTTCTTTCAAGTTCTTTTTCTGCTCACTAAACCTCAGGACAAGTTCACAAAATTGCCTCTTTATCTGCTGAACAAAGTTCTTTTTAAATGTTATCTCATACATCTCTTCTTTGTTCTCCTCTTTGGCCCTCATTATACCTTCATCAACTGTTCTTATTTCTTCTTTCTTCTGCTCCTTCTTACTTTGTATCAAAGCTTGCTTTTGCAATTTTAAGACATTTTCTTCTCTTTTTCTCTCATCCCAAACTGCTTCTTTTTGCTGGTTGTCATGAAGTGATGCATAGGATGTGGAAGGCTTTTCATCATCAATCACTGGGGCTGGGCCCTCTTTACAGTTAAGCAGTGCCCATAGCAAAAGGGAGGCCTTATGCTTTTCTTCTTGTGGTGTCCCAAGATGTAGTGAACTAAGTGAAGAAACACCCATCTTACACAGATTCCTTTTAGGGAGAGCTGAAGACTGATCAGTCTTGGCTTCAGCAGTCTTGGCTTCAACAACTGCTTCAACATCAGTTTCCTGTGTCAAATGAGACCAGTAGAGGAAATAATGGACCATTACATTTTCTGCAAGTCAATACAATCAATCAAGGTTTATGAACAAACTGGAAAAAGGTGCATCTATTAATTTGTCAAGGATAATAATAATTATGTTGAAATAATATTAATAGTATTATTATTGTTGTTGTTGTTGTTATTATTTATATTATTAACAACAACAACCTGAAAGGACACTTGTGAACAAACCACATTTTCTTGACACAGCCTGCTCAAATTAACATAACTGAAAACTTGAATAAGGTACACTAAAAATATTGATGTTATAAAAGGAATAAAAAGGACAAAATGTTGGCTTCGTCAAGTCATCATATGCTGAAAAATACAGGGAAAAAACATAATGTTCAAATCAAAAATGACAGAAAAAGTTCATGTTTGCACAACCTCTTCAATGGTGCTCAGCGATGTCCTAAACTTTCTCAGTTGATGAGCCGAATGCTTTCTATATTGTTTACGAATCCTCTGGAGAACTGCTCCTTGGTGTGGTGTCCCAATTTGTGAATGCTTTTGGAAGGTTGAAGGTTGACTCTTTATGACAGTTTCTTTGGACTTCATACTTTGGATCAACTTGTTCTTTTGTAACACTGAGTCGTCTTCCACCCAGCTTTTTTTCTGCTTAGTCTTGGCTTTTGCAGGCTTGGTTTCAACAACATTTTCAACATCATTCTCCTGTGTCAAATGAAACCAGTAGAGTAAATAATGGAATGTTACATTTTCTGCAAGTCAATGCAATATATCAAGGTTCATGAACAAACTGGAAAAAGTGGCATCTCTTCATTTATCAAGGATAATAATAATTCTGCTGAAATAATAATAATAAACTATAATAAGAATAATAATAAGAAGAACAATAATTAGTAAGGGATACTTGTGAACAAACTACATTTTTTTTGACACAGTCTCGTCACATTAACATAACTCAAAACTTGAATAAGCTACACTAAAAATATTGATGTTATAACGAAGAAAAATGACAAAATGTTGGCTTTGTCAAGTCATCATATGCTGAAGAAATACAGGGGAAATTAGATGTTCAAATAAAAAATGCTAGAAAAAAGTTCATGTTTGCAAAACCTCTTCTATGGTGCTCATCAGTGTCCTGAACTCTCTCAGCAGACCCTCCGAGTCCTTTCCATATTCTTTATAGATCCTCTGGAGAGCTGCCACAATCATCTGACTATGATGCAGTCTCTCTTGACAAGCCTTGAGCTCAGACTGCAGTGACTTCCTTTCTTTCTCCCACTGCTTAATTTGTTCAGTTTCATTTTCTACATTTGATATTTTACATGTATCCATGTTTCCAGTCTGTTCTTGTTACCTAGAGAGAGACATGTTTAAAAGTTTGATTTCAGTCTTTCTTTTTGTAAGAAAGGTCTTATGCATGTAAGAAGAATACAGATCATAAATGAAAACTATTATATTTAATTTGGCCCCTGCTAGCATGCCTGTCTCCATCGATTCCCTGTCTCATGTTATTGTTTCATTTTCTGCATTCCTGTTCCAGTCTTGTTAACTGTTCTTTGTTAGCCCTCATGTATATGTGAATTAAAACCCTTGGTTTTCCCCTGTTAGTGCTAGTCTTTGTAATTCCTAGCCTCAGTCTCTTATCCATCCCTCTTTGTTCTCTGTAGTTGTATATAATAAGCCCTGTCGTGCTTGTTCTGCTCGTATTTCTTAGCCTGCTCGTGTAGTTTGTGTTCCTTATTGTGGCCTGTTTGCCTATTATTCATAAATCTTTCGTATAATCGTAATCACTTTAACCGCCTATTGGTAATATATTTTTGTTAACCGAAAGGCTCGTGATAGGTATATTTATTCCTTTTAAATCCTTTTTGAAATGTAAAGAGTTTATGTCAGCATCGTTTGGAACGCTTTCGCACCAGCCGGCAATTTTAAAGACTTACCTTAAGATTCTCTTGAGATATTGTGGAGTAACTTTTAACGCATTTCAGAAGAGTTGCATTTCAGAAGAGTCTGTAATTGTATTGTTGTCTTCTCGCTAGGTTACATACTTCTTCGCAGCCCCAGTTTATTATCTACCTATTACGACATAATAATATTGTTTGTTCCATTTAAAATCAGCTCCGCTTAATTCTTAGGCACAGTCCCAATGTTATTTCAAACACCTAGAAACGTTTCCCTTTCACCACGGTGTCTTCTGGTCAGATTTTAGAAAACTTTTTAAAGACTATTATGCTATTTTAAATGTAATTTGAGATCATATTTGAGTTGAGAATATACAAAAAGGAAATTATTTTTGAATAATAAATATTATTTTGTAAACATGGTCTTTGAGTAACAGATATTTTCAGACTAATGCTGAAGACTCATCATTTTGAAGAATGGTATGTGAACACTGAATAAACTAAGTGGACACTGACACAAAAATCTGACCAAAAAATATAGCTAGCTAGCTAAATTAGGCAGACTCAAAAACACTGAAACAGCAGGGTCTTGAAAACTCACCAGAGCACTGCTATAATTTTTTTTAAATTATAGGCTATTTTTGTTGTTTTGCTTTTTTGTTTATATAGGCATGTGGTTTGGCCAGCCACATGCAGTGGGAGGACCTCCGTTTGTGGCACACACCTGTACCTCGTTTCGTCTGTGTGTATTAAACTCATGTCAGTCATGTCATGTTTATATATTAATAAATATATATATGCGGACCACCAAGCATTACAGAAATCGGCACTCGGGCCACCCCGCATTACAGAAATCATTTGGAAGCCACAAAAGCTAGCTCTTAGTGGTGAGATGAGCTGATTGAAAGCTTTTGTGGAAGCACTAGTTTCTAATGAAAAATACTATTTAAATTTCGAAGTGCAGTGAACCATTTTCTGCTTTCTCCCACATGTTGAATTTTTCTTCTCCATTCAGATGTTTTTTTTTTTCACTTTGAAAAACATCCTATACACCTATACACACAGTAGCTATCACTATATATATATATATATATATATATATATATATATATATATATATATATATATATATCCATCCAACATGCATAGGAGCTATCACTTTTTTGCTTGCCCCAGTCTGAATTGACATATTTATATAATTACAAAAAAACAGGGGTTACACTACACTAAAATCACTAAACATAATTCAGTTCAAATCAAATCAAAGATAATTTGTCACATACATAGTCATACGCAGTATAACTGGCAGTGAAATGCCTTTGTTGACTGCTCTGCCCGTAAACCAAGGAGCGATACAGAAAAATATACAGATCAGTGTAATGTAAGGTTAAACTGAAATAAATCTTAAAATGTATTTGTAAAGGAAAGAAAATAAAGCCTAAAATATAAAATAGAATTTGTCTGGGTAAAAAATAAACACGATTATGATTATATACAAATTACAATTTAAAAATTTTCCAGTTCAGTGTGAAGTTGTGCTATATAGCGCAGTGCAAATAGCAAAATATGGGTGTGTAAGAGTGTGTATGATGTTATAGTGAACAATGGTCCAGTCCAGTGGGGGAATCCAGTGAATGAAGATTAGTCCCATCAGTTGCCCTGGTTCAGAGCCCGAAAGGCCTGTGGGAAGAAGCTCCTCCTAAGTCTCTCTGTGTTAGTCTTCAGGGAGGGAAAGCACTTCCCTGACCTCAACAGGGAGAAAAGCCTATTGTCAGGATGGGTGGGGTCCTTCACAATCCTCCTGGCCTTGGTCTGGCACCACTTGTAATAGATGGTCTACTTACTAATTGCTATAGATTCATTAGTGAATTACGGATCAAGGCCAAAAGTTGCTATTTTGGAGACTTGACTGATGAGCTAATGTGTGAGCGAATCGTGTGTGGCATAAGTAGTGACTCACTGTGAAAATCTCTGCTGGGAGATAATGAGTTGATGCTCGCAAATGCCATTTCTCTCTGTCGCATTCACGAGATGACTGAACAAAATAACAAGATGCTAGCCACACAAGCTACCAGTGTTGATGCAGTAATGCCCATTTTGAATAGAAAACATCAGTCAAAACCCCGGTCTTTCGTCCAGAACATCTCGAACTGCAATAACTGTGGGCACAGTCATGTAGCTAGATGAGATAAGTGTCCAGCCTTCGGACAACAGTGTCGTAACTGCGGAAAACTTTCAAAAGCTGTTGCAAGTCTAGACTATGGAGTCACAGAACTCTACCCAGTAAAGCTCTCAAACCACGTGTGCATGAAGTGGAAGTAGAACAGCCCACAGAGTGCGGAGATGTAATGTTTTATGTAGATGGCATCGAGGTCACCAACTGCGTCGACTGTCTCAACTATACGGCTTCTGAAAAAGATGAAGGATTCGTCACAATACCCATAAATGGCAAGATCACCGAAATGAAAGTCGACACAGGAGCAAAATGCAACGTAATGTCGCTAGGGACTTTTAACTAACTAACGGGGAACAATTAGTAAGGCTAAAGGAAACAGCCAGCCTCGTAGCTTACGGAGGCACCACGATTAAGATCGATGGCATGGTCGTACTGTCATGCTGCTTAAACGGGCAATACCATTCCCTGCCCTCCTTCATAGTCAATAAAGAAGTGCAACCGATACTAGGTTTTTGTGCATGTATGAGCATGGGTATAGTCAAAATGAGCCCAAAAGTCCATCAGGTCAGCATGGACAGCAACGCAGATTTTAACAAATTTTCACCAAATATAAAGACCTATTCAGTGATGAGCTTGGAAAACTCCCAGTCACATACTTTATGACAGTAGACCCCAGTATACAGTCTGTTATCTGACCAGTGCACTGCATGCCTGTCATGATGCAAGATAGAGTCAAAGCGGAACTAGAACACTTGCGGAGTATTGGTATCATAACTCTAGTCACCGAGCCTACAGACTGTGTCTCCTCAATGGTGACAGTACATAAGAAGGGCAAGCAGGAAATTGGACCAAAAGACCTCAACACAGCACTGAAGAGACCCCATCACCCTGTGCATAGTGTTGAAGAAGTAGCAGCCCAGATGGCGGGAGCAACAGTATTTTCTGTCCTAGATGCTAAAAACTCCTTCTGGCAGATCCATCTAAACAAAAAGTCTTCAATGTTAACCACATTTAGTACTCCGTTTGGGCGCTACAGGTTCCTGCGAATGCCGTTTGGCATCAGCTCTGCTAGTGAAGTGTTTCAGCGCTCCATTGAACATCTGTTCACGGGCCAGCCATGTTCTGTCATTGTCGACGACATCATCATCGGAGGCCGAGGAATAGCTGAACATGATGCCAACTTGAAGAAAGTACTCAATCGTGCAAGAGAAGTCAACCTCAAGCTGAATCCAGATAAGTGCAAGTTTTGTCTGGACCCAGTAAGCTATGTAGGCCACATCTTCACAAGTGACGATTTAAAAGCTGATCCTTCCAAGACTGCAGCAATCGTCAACATGCCAGTCCCCACAGATGTCTTGTCACTATAACGCTTCCTAGGCATGGTCAATTACCTTGCCAAGTATATACCAAATTTCAGTGACATCGCAGTGCCCCTGAGGAAACTAACCCACAAAGAGACTGCAGGGTGCTGGTTCCAGCAGCATCAGGAGGCATTCGACTGCCTCAAGGCATGTCTGTCCAGTCCAACAGTATTGGCGTACTATGATGTCAGACAGTCAGTCACACTCATGTGCGATGCTTTATGCTACGGACTCAGAGCTGCATGTTTGGAAAATGGCAGACCAGTACCATTTGCATCACGTGTCCTCACAGACACAGAGACACAGTATGCTCAAATAGAAAAGGAGCTCCTGGCTGTTTGCCTGCACAAAATTCAGACACTACATAGGTGGCAAAGCAACAATTGTTGAGACAGACCACCAACCTTTAGTGACTGTCATGAAGAAGCCCATTCACGCAGCCCCTGCTCATCTTCAGAGGATGCTGCGCAAGCTACAGAACTATGACCTCAATCTGGTGTACAAAAAGGGAAAGTACATGTATCTAGCAGATACACTTTCAAGAGCTCCAAACATGCAAACCCCGTCAAGTCCTGCCGAGGACGATGCCTTCGAATTTATGTCAGTTTGTTACATCTCCACAGCTCGTCTCGAGGAGCTTAGAAAGCACACAACAAAGGATGACACACTACAAGACCTCAGTGCAGTTATTCAGCAGGGATGGCCTGTCAGAGAGCACCAACTTCTACCAGCCGCTGGTCCTTTCTTCCCGTACAGGGATGAACGCACAGTGGTGGACAACATCATAATGAAAGGCCACAAAGCAGTCATTCCGCAATCCCTGCACAAAGAGTATATCAACATTGTACACAGGGGGCACCCAGTTATCGAAGCGACCAAGCGCAGGGCTAGGAGTGTAGTTTTCTGGCCAACAATGTCAAAAGACATCATAGAGAATTTACACTCATGCACAGTATGCAACAGCACCAAGTCTCACAAACAAAGAGAACCTCTCCACCTCCAACCCATCCTAAGTCTTCCATGGTCCACAGTGGCTGCGGACATCTTTGATTGGTGTGGGAAACATTACCAAGTGCTCGTGGACTCGTACTCTGGTTGATGCGAAATTGACCTTCTCTACAACATGATATCGCATACAATCATCTCTAAACTGAAAAGACATTTCTCAGTCCACGGTACGCCCCACACCCTTTTCACTGATAATGCTAGACAATACACTAGTCAACATCTCAAAGATTTTGCTGAACAATGGGATTTTGTCCACATCACCAGCAGTCCTGAGTTTCCCAGGTCAAATGGTCTTGCAGAAAGGGCAGTCCGCAGTGCAAAACAACTCATGGAGAAATCACACAGAGACGGTACTGATGTCTTTCTCAATCTTCTAAACCTCATGAATATCCCCCGTGATCCTATACTAGGGTCTCCTGCTGAGCTGTTGATGTCACGGCAGACACGCGCAGCCATTTCAGTAAGTACCAGACTCCTAGAGCCTGTCTGCAAGATCACCCAGCAAGTCAGTGCGCAACTTCTCAACAAAAGACTCACTTTGAAACGCCACTATGATAAGTCAAGCCGCCCACTATTGCCGCTAACTACAGGTCAAGTGGTTCACATGCAAACACTTAAAGGGTATGACCAGCTTGGAATGGTGATAAAGCCCTGCGAGGAGCCATGTTCATATGCCATTCAATCCAACTGAAGAACATACAGACGGAATCGCCCAACACATCCTCCCTGTCAGAGAGCCACCGACCCAACTTCATGAAGATGACCCAGACTCATACAACACCAGCATACAACAATACAACAATGGACTGTGTTCCCATTGCGTGATTCCCCACTGGGAATGCTGTTACACCTTATACAACGCGCTCGGGTCGTGTCTGCAGACCCGACCCAAAATACATGCAATGACGTAGTTTGATGTTAAAAAAAAAAAAAAGGAAAAAAAAGAGTGCGATCTTATTTTGTTCATAGTGGTTTGAGTAATAGGTTACTTATGCAACTAGCTCAATTGTTCTGCCTTCTTCAGGAGGTACATGTACTAAAGGGAAGGGATGTAGAGCATTTGAAAAAATGTCCTGCTACAGGCTGGACCAATGAGCATGCAGGAGTCTGCCTGTGGCCAGATAGATATAACATATTTGTAAGACATGACTGGTGTGCTCACATGTTCTCTTGCAAGGTTGTTAATTAAAAGTTAATACAACGGTCTATGTGGAGTTGCATCGTCATTTGGTACAATGACTTTACAGCTATCTCAGTTGACTGAGTGAATTTCTCTTCTAGCTCTCTTGTGCAGATGCAGTGAATCGAGTGTGAGTTTTTTCCACTGATCTAACATGGATATTATTTCCACTGATATAACAAGGAAACAAACTGAAATATAACCGTGTTAACCAAAGGAATTTCATTTCTGACATTTGAATGGGCTGACAGCACAGACACATGTCTGAAGCATAAAAGTTTAGACCACACAATTTCAAATTCAAGACAATTTAAGACTTATTAATCGTATTAATAATATACAATTTCAAATCAGTAAATTAAATATTTCCCCTAACAGTACCAAAACAGTAAAGTTGTAAAATGTTAAATACTTACAATAATACAACGTTAAAGCAATTATTTTTAATAGGCCTATTCAGGAAATTAAAAAGCCAGGAATGGGATTTAACAATACAGTACCATAATACCAAGATTTAGCAATAGTCATAGAGGTGCAGCCCTACATGTTTGAACCGGAGTCAGACCCTGGGCTGCTCTGATGTCACACCTCTGATTATTCTACACACACAAACATACATACCTACACAATACAAAGCGTACTGTAACCCTTAGACGTATGCAGGTGCTCCAATAATGTGGAGGTGAGAAATTAAAATTAGCACATTATTCGCCTTTTAACTTGAGACGTGAATAGAGAAAACTAGATAAATGAATAAGGAAATAAATTCCCCTTTGAAATTTAATTTTATAATTGTCCAACATAAAAGGTAGGGGTTTTCCTTTTTTAACTTCCCATTCTTTTCATTTTTCCTTTTCTTTTGACCCCTCTGTGTGTGTGACACTTTCCCGAAGAGAACGCCTTAGCAGCTACATGAAGCACATGGAGTGGCTTGAGATAGCGAGCCATCCAGTATGTCTACGAACCTGTGATTCGCGAACCCGTAAGAAGAGATTTTTCATTGTGCATGCATCATTGGGGTAGGACAGAACAGTTATACACGTACTGTGTTTTTTCCTAGGATTATTTTTCGTAAGGATTTTCAATTTTCAGTTTTCATTTTTGAGCCTCGCCATTCAAACAGAACTTTGCGATATATGTATAGGTGTGCATATAGTACTGTTATTGGTATTGTGTGTATTTGTAGTGTGTATTTCCTTCTTTCATTGAAATTGATTGTCAAAATGTATGTATTTTTTGTTTACATTTTTCATGGGTAGAGTGAATTAAGTGTAGGTAAACCAACTGATATCGATGGTAATACATTATTAGTCAAAAATAATTGAAATGAAAAATTAAACCACTCCACTTTTTAGAAGATTTTCGATCAGAGAAATAGAAAAACTACAACAGGAAATTAATTTCTTTCTACCACCACCACCCTTTCTCTTTGGTTCATACTTAAGGTACTTAGCCATAGTCTCCATTACCTGTGTATGTGTTGTTTTGTATGTATTGATGAGAGTATCTAAAGAGAAACAACAAACCATAAATTAGATTACTGTCTGAAATGCTGTACACTTTAGCTCATGCATGGCAAATCCTGTGTACATTGCAAACCATTTTCCAGAGCTGTAGTTGTTTAAGTAGGGTCACATTTTACATCAAACCTTGAATGTTAGGGAAAGCAAAGTGCGCAAAGTTTAATTTGTTAAGCCAGAAAACCCACTTAGATGTGGCAATGGATTTATTGTTGCGTGAGTATCACTGTTACAGCCTCTTAGAGATTCTGCATAAATTGCTATTCAATCTACTGATGGGCTGGCATTTCAGATGAAACTGTGTGTTTAAATGTATGAACTAATTAACACAAAACCAGACACAGGTGAAAGTAATAACAGGTGTGGAAAAAACAGATGAGGGGGCGGAGAAAACTAAACCAAGAAACGGAGCAACCAGGAAGCAAAGGAAACAGGGAAGTCAGGAGGGTGGCCATTCGTGACAATAATCACTTGAAAGAAAAGAAACTGGCCATACCAGTAAGCACCAGTACTGTCAACCTAGCAGGTTTATCTTACTGACCAGTTGAATTTATTTGATTTGGACATATTTTTAAAAAATGATGGCTGTGTAATCAGTACTCTTAAATGTGCACCCTTTGTACAAATATCTCTCAACAACAGTAAATATTTTTGTCAAATGTACTTGGGCTAAATTTGTTATTGTTTAGCCAAAATATTATATTGAATACTTTAAATATATTTGTGCTTTTCCAGGACTCAAATGCCATGATGGCTAGGAGGAGTCTAAAGTGCAAATGTTAGAAGCTGCAATTTTCCCAGTCTCTGTTTTGTCATTTTTTGTTTGTTTGTTTGTTTTGTTTTTTAAATAAGTTTTAAAAAGTAGTGATAATTCAGACTGTGTTTATCCAAATGTAGAAAATTTCACAATTTTTACTAAGCAGTCCCAAATTGTAATTTCCCATTAGTAACTTCAACATAAAATTGGTTGTTCCAATTAATCTATCTTCCAATTCAGTTTTTGACACTTTGACTTCTAGTGGACAAACATCTTATTGAAACATGAACATTTTGTTGAAAAGCATTACTCTAGCATAATAGATGTAGCAATACATATATACAACTTGCTATTTGCTGGTCGTCCTTTAAGAGCAATCAGACCTAAAACTATATCTAGATGTATCTTTAGCTTAAGCTTCTTCACGTGGCTGCTATGGCTCAGTACTTAAAATGCAGGTAGATTTTTGGCATATGTGTTCCTAAGGACAGGCTCACCTCTTTCTGTATTGATCATGGGCAGCCACTTTGCGGGGTCTGTTTTTGCTGCAAGACTGGGAGTCTGAGGAACTCCACTGTCTACATGAGAAGGACTCAGAGGGACTCCAATTGCTGTGAGAGGACCTACCCCTCTGGCTGCATGACAGGGACTCACTGGTGCTCCTTTTCCTCCTCCTCTGCCTATGTGAGAGGAACTCATACAGGCTCCTCCTCCTCCAGCTGTGTGAGAGGGATTCACTGGGGCTTCTCTTCTGGCTGTGTGAAAGGGTCTCATTGGGGCTCCTCCGGCTGTGAGAGAGGGACTCATTGGGACAACTCCTTTGGCTCTGTGAAAACGACTCAGAGGGATACCTTGGATTCTATGAGAAAGTTCCAGAGGGGCTAATTTGGATTGAGGGGATGTCATTTGTAACCCCATTCTCTGCTCATTAAAGAAAAAATATGACATAACATTACGTGCAGCAGAATGTGTTAATCTGTCCACTTTATTTCACCTTAAAACAGTGTATATTTTTAGCATGCAATTCAAGCATACTAAATAGGTCTGACAGTCAACAATGGATTGAAAACATGAGAGACCAAATACCAAAATCTTTTTTGCAACATGCAAGACAACAAAGAAAGCAAGCAAATGTCATCATCTTTCATGAGAAATATACCAATACTACACTTATATAAATGCATAAACAGGATTCCTGTTTAGTAGCAAAAATGGCTGAACATATCCACCTACTAAACTGGGAAGAACACAGGGAAGAAGAAGGTGACCATCTATGATAGAACAGGCAACAGCCAATATGAAGACTCATATCACTACTTTAATAATGATAATTATATTTTTTTTATATTTTTTTTATTTGAAGTGTCTTAGAGTCCTGCTTATGTTATCAGCCTCAAACATTCCAGGATCCATGTGTGGGGCACTGAATCACAGGCTTTCTTGTAATCAATCCAGGCAGTGCACAGGTTGGTCTGTCTGGTCAACTAGCCTCAGAACTGTTGAACTGTTATGAGACTCTCTCTTTATAAATAGATGTTTACTTTTCCCTATGCCTTATGTCAGTTATTCAAGCAAATCTTATACCTATGTCTTAACCCTCTCATAGTATTTACAGTCTAAACTTTAACTGTGTGCTTAATGACATACATACAGGTAGCAGTCTACTGGCACCATTATTCTATGAAAAGTATGATAAGCCATGACCTATATATCAGTAATAAAACGTGCTCAGACACACACATACATTATCTCTCCCAGCCTTTTCATTTGCTTTTCATGTTTACGTTTACATTTAGTACTTTTAATTTTAAAAAATTACATGAAATGTATATGCTAGTTCTCTCTCTCTCTCTCTCTCTCTCTCTCTCTCTCTCACATACACAC
This sequence comes from Electrophorus electricus, assembly GCF_041902795.1. Classification (NCBI taxonomy): domain Eukaryota; kingdom Metazoa; phylum Chordata; class Actinopteri; order Gymnotiformes; family Gymnotidae; genus Electrophorus; species Electrophorus electricus. The sequence goes on from NC_137502.1 coordinate 15,791,229, forward strand.
GCACACATGCACACACACACATCCTTAGCTTATGTGCTTGCATGTCTGCCAATTCAGGAAAACACCCCAGCCAGGAGAAAAAGCATTGAGCCTGGAAGAAGAGGATTTGCCCATATAGCCTGGTCTCCTCATTGCAGATAAGAAGTGAATGACATAATTAAAAAGGTGTTGACCATATGTATTATTCATAAATCTTTCTTATAATCGTAATCGCTTTAACCGCTTATTGGTAATACATTTTTGTTAACCTAAAGGCTCGTGATAGGTATATTTATTCCTTTTAAATCCTTTTTGAAATGTAAAGAGTTTATGTCAGCATCGTGAATACCGGGGCTAGTTGATCTGCGCAGGCTTTGAGGACCCTCCCGCAGATACCGTCTGGTCCCATCGCCTTCCTGGTATTCACCCTTTTAAACACTCTGCTCACGTCACTCTCCGTGATGATGAGAGGGCGCTGTTCTATGGTGGGCCCCGCGCATGTGCCATCGACTGCGCCGATAGTGCCATTAGCACTAGCGCCGTTAGCATTGGCGCTGTTAGCACTAGCGCCGTTAGCATTTGTGCTGCTAGCATTAGCGCTGCTAGATGTAGCCTCGAAGCGAGCAAAGAATGTATTCAGCTCGTTCGCCAGAGACTCATCCGCACTCATCAGTCCAGAGGGTGGGCTCCTGTAGTCCGTGATCATCCGTAGCCCTGCCACAGGGATCTAGAGCCACTCTGCTGGAACTGTGTCTCTCAACCATACTAAGTGCAGCGTCCCGGTGCTGTGCCTGAAACTGTGTGAGAGCCTCATGAAGTTCACACAGTGCAGTGTCCATGTTAGCCTGAGGTGAGATGTACACGGTGTTGATGATGACCGAAGTGAACTCCCGGGGAAGGTAGAAAGGACGAAGCTTGAGGGCGAGCAGCTCCAGGTTGGGTGAGCAGGAGCAGGCGAGAGTAACAACATTGGCATTGTTACACCAGCTGTTGTTTACCATCACACACACTCCGCCGCCTCTCGACTTCCCCGAACGTGCCGTCCTGTCCATGCGGTGAACCGAGAAGAACTCGGCCGGCTGAATAGCGTGGTTTGGTACCGCTGGGTTCAGCCACGACTCGGTGAAGCAGAGGAGATTGCAGTCCCGAATGTCCCTCTGGAACTTTATCCTGGCCCGGAGGTCATCGAGCTTGTTATCCAGAGACTGGACGTTGGCTAGCAGGATGCTGGGTAAGGGAGCTCGGTGTGCCTGAGCCCTCAGCCTGTTCCTGACGCCGGCTCGCTTCCCTCGAGGCCTTTTCCTCGCGCCGCGTCTTTTGTTTTCCCTCAGGATCTCCGTCGGCCATTTTGGGTCCAGGGTTACAGACGGCTTGAGGTGAGTGCTATGTAGATTAAGAGAAATAAGGTCGTCTCTGCTGTACGAGATAGAGAAGGGCTGCGGAGAAATAAGGGGTAGCGAAAAGGATAGTGAAAAGAGCGAAAAAAGTGCCAGGTGTGGACGGAGCAGTCGTGACGGAAGCCGACCTCACCGGCGCCATCTTACAAAAGGTAAAATAGATGGGCTAATTACTAATTGGTATAGATTCAGATAATGGGCATTTTTTAAATCATATATATTTAAGAATAAATAATTTAACATCAACATAAATGTCATTTTTATTTGACCCTTAGATTAGGGGAGGCTCTAGGCAACTGCCTCAGTGTTATATTGTAGTGGGTAATGTTTCAGCCTCTCCAGTGTGGGACCGGGATTCAATCCCCATCCCAGCAAGTGCTCTATACTATACCAATTAGAGTTTTTGGACAAGAATACTAACACTACACTTACCTACCTCTGCAACATGATTGAAAATTGTAAATTGCTCTGGATAAAAGTGTCTGTCAAATGCTTAAAAAGTAAAAAAAATTAAATATCAGTAATCGTGATGCTTACAAAACATTCCACAAATTACCTAGAATAGGTTTATAATAGATACAAACGCTGCAAAATAATAATGGAGATACCCCTTTATATTCCCTGGGGTCTTAATGAAATATGTATGACGTGATTGGCTAAATACTTCTAGGATCAATCACCACAGCACCCTTCTCAGCCTGTTAAAACAACCCTGTTAGAACAACCAGTTTGAATGCCTGTGCCTTTAAATGTCAATAAGCCACTGCTCAAACCCACCCCTTCCCCCCAGCCCCTCTTCTACTTGAACCCTGAGAGAAAGTCTGTATTCAAAATAGCCTACTGCATACTACTTGCATACTGACCCAAAAGATCTGGTCATGTCCTGGAATATTTGGCCCCAAATTAATATGGTGTATGAATTATGGGACCAAAATACATTTTCCAGTACGCGAAAGATACCTGGTTGTCTAATTCCACCAAATATTCCAGGACATGACCAGATCTTTTGGGTGTACTGCATCCAGTCATGCAACAGTGGCGAAAAATCTTACCCAAGTGTATGGAACCATCATACATTAATGTAGCCTTGTAGTATGCTTTGCATTTCTTGCATACTGGATACTATACTGCTTACTACTACAGGGACCAGTATACAGTATATACTGAGTGCAGTATACAGCATGTTGTAGGCTCTTTTGAACAGAACCAAACATTACTGCAAGAGAAATTATAGGGGTGCAGCCATACAGTGATGTGAAAAAGTGTTTGCCCCCTTCCTGATATCTTATTTTTGTACACGTTTGTCACACTTACTGTTTCAGATCATCAAACAAGTTTAAATATTAGCCAAAGATAACACAAGTAAACAGAAAAGGCAGGTTTTAAATGAAGGCTTTTATTATTAAGGGGAAAAAAATCCAAATTTATCCACTGCACACCTCTCTTGCCTCAGTTAAGATCAGTGTTCATGACTCCACCATAAGAAAGAGACTGGGCAAAATGGCCTGCATGGCAGAGTTCCAAGACGAAAACCACTGCTGAGCAAAAAGAATATAAAGGTTTGTCTCAGTTTTGCCAGAAAACATCTTGATGATTGTGGAGGAGATCCCCAAGACTTTTGGGAAAATACTCTGTGGACTGACGAGACAAAAGTTGAACTTTTTGAAAGGTGTATGTCCCATTACATCTGGCGTAAAAGTAACACAGCATTTCAGAAATGGAACATCATACCAACAGTAAAATATGGTGGTGGTAGTGTGATGGTCTGGGGCTGTTTTGCTGCTTCAGGACCTGGAAGACTTGCTGTGGTAAATGGGACCATGAATTCTGCTGTCTACCAAAAAATCCTGAAGGAGAATGTCCAGCTATCCATTCGTGACCTCAAGCTGAAACGCACTTGGGTTCTGCAGCAGGACAATGATCCAAAACACACCAGCAAGTCCACCTCTGAATGGCTTAAGAAAAACAAAATGAAGACTCTGGAGTGGCCTAGTCAAAGTCCTGACCTGAATCCGATTGAGATGCTGTGGCATGACCTTAAAAAAGCGGTTCATGCTCAAAAACCCTCCAATAAGGCTGAATTACAACAACTCTGCAAAGATGAGTGGCCCAAAATTCCTCCATAGTGCTATAAAAGACTCATTACCAATTATGATTGCATAACTGAAATGCTTGATTGCAGTTGTTGCTGCTAAGGGTGGCCCAACCAGTTATTAGGTTTGGGGGGCAATCATTTTTTCACACAGGGCCATGTAGGTTTGGATTTTTTCCCCATTAATAATAAAAACCTTCATTTAAAAACTGTATTTTGTGTTTACTTGTGTTATCTTTGTCTAATATTTAAATTTGTTTGATGATCGGAAACATTAAGTGTGACAAACATGCAAAAAAAGATCAGAAGGGGGCAAACACTTTTTCACACCACTGTATATGTCTTAACCAAAGTCAGCTCCTGAGTTGTCAAACTTCATTCTACACACACTAACATATATATGTACACACTGCAAAGCATGCCCACATGCTAAACTACAGACGGCTGTAAAACACATTTTCCTCTAGCATTACATGCTAATGTTGCTAACACATAAGTGGAACACAACTGCAACCTTGTTACATTTACTCTCACATTATTCACCTGTTGATAAAGTTCATCTGTCACAAATTCAACTAATAAATTGATAGGATTTGTGTTATTGTGGATCCTGCAACAAATAACCCAAGAAACACCAATAATATCTTTAAAATTATATTTATAACCTCAGCGTTAAAGTTAGCTAGTGCTAAATGACCAAAGAAACACATAGCTAGAATAATAATTTTTAAAAATAAGTTACTTACATTTCCCTTATCTGCACTTTAGCTTTGCACAGTTGATATTGATCCCAAAACTTAGCCCTGTATTATACTAACCCAGGCAGGTAAAGCATTTTGACACAAAGTTGTTAGTACACACATACAGGTTTTTGTTGATGGTAGCTGGGACATTGCCATCAAAAATAAACTTTATCCACTCAGATCTTCTGTCCTCTGTTGCTGGGGGCCAGTGTAGCATTTTGTGTCAGCCTGTGTAACAGAGCAATTCCCGTACTTAGCTCTTAATTTCAATATAATGATATTGGGTCTGGCGTGTGTGAGAGAAAAAATGGCTACCTTTGTAAAAGTAGTTCTCAAACCATGGGTAGAGATACTCAGATTGGGGGCAGTATAATGCTAATGACTGCCCTCTTGTTATAAAAACGGGAGCCAAATCTGAATGGCTGTTTTAGCCTGTTTTCTGATGTAGGCTGCCTGTAAAGTGGACTTGGTTGTCTTATCTCACAATTTGTGGTTTGGTAGGCACTCAAAAGATACCCAAACGGATTGTTTAAACATTTTACAGTTTAAATGAAAGTTATTTCTTCATCATATACATTTTTCAAAACATATTATTAAAGATTAAAAAAAACCCGTAAACCTCCCTTTTTAATGATCAAACTTTTATTTACTTTCACTTGATAGCATTTAATATGCATGTGGCGGGGGGGGGGGGAGCAATACAGTGACAGTGCTTGTCTATTTGGCCATGCTGGGATCAGACTGGTCATTCTATTTGTCTTTTCTTCCTCCTTTCCTTAATTTGTGGTGGGTTTCATTTTCTTCATCATTCTGCAGCTCCTTTTCTGCCTTTTTCTTTCTTTTTCATCATTTTCCCTGTTTTTTCAGCTAACCAACTCTTATATGATTTTTTTTCTTTATTCGCTTTGTGATTTTCATTTGTTTCTCTTCCTCCTTTCTCTTTCTTTCAAGTTCTTTTTCTGCTCACTAAACCTCAGGACAAGTTCAGAAAATTGCCTCTTTATCTGCTGAACAAAGTTCTTCTTTTTAAATGTTATCTCATACATCTCTTCTTTGTTCTTCTCTTTGGCCCTCATTATACCTTCATCAACTGTTCTTATTTCTTCTTTCTTCTGCCCCTTCTTACTTTGTATCAAAGCTTGCTTTTGCAATTTTAAGACATTTTCTTCTCTTTTTCTCTCATCCCAAACTGCTTCTTTTTGCTGGTTGTCATGAAGTGATGCATAGGATGTGGAAGGCTTTTCATCATCAATCACTGGGGCTGGGCCCTCTTTACAGTTAAGCAGTGCCCATAGCAAAAGGGAGGCCTTATGCTTTTCTTCTTGTGGTGTCCCAAGATGTAGTGAACTAAGTGAAGAAACACCCATCTTACACAGATTCCTTTTAGGGAGAGCTGAAGACTGATCAGTCTTGGCTTCAGCAGTCTTGGCTTCAACAACTGCTTCAACATCAGTTTCCTGTGTCAAATGAGACCAGTAGAGGAAATAATGGACCATTACATTTTCTGCAAGTCAATACAATCAATCAAGGTTTATGAACAAACTGGAAAAAGGTGCATCTATTAATTTGTCAAGGATAATAATAATTATGTTGAAATAATATTAATAGTATTATTATTGTTGTTGTTGTTGTTGTTATTTATATTATTAACAACAACAACCTGAAAGGACACTTGTGAACAAACCACATTTTCTTGACACAGCCTGCTCAAATTAACATAACTGAAAACTTGAATAAGGTACACTAAAAATATTGATGTTATAAAAGGAACAAAAAGGACAAAATGTTGGCTTCGTCAAGTCATCATATGCTGAAAAATACAGGGAAAAAACATAATGTTCAAATCAAAAATGACAGAAAAATTTCATGTTTGCACAACCTCTTCAATGGTGCTCAGCGATGTCCTAAACTTTCTCAGTTGATGAGCCGAATGCTTTCTATATTGTTTACGAATCCTCTGGAGAACTGCTCCTTGGTGTGGTGTCCCAATGTGTGAACGCTTTCGGAAGGTTGAAGGTTGACTCTTTATGACAGTTTCTTTGGACTTCATACTTTGGATCAACTTGTTCTTTTGTAACATTGAGTCGTCTTCCACCCAGCTTTTTTTCTGCTTAGTCTTGGCTTTTGCAGGCTTGGTTTCAACAACATTTTCAACATCATTCTCCTGTGTCAAATGAAACCATTAGAGTAAATAATGGAATGTTACATTTTCTGCAAGTCAATGCAGTATATCAAGGTTTATGAACAAACTGGAAAAAGTGGCATCTCTTCATTTATCAAGGATAATAATAATTCTGCTGAAATAATAATAAAAAACTATAATAAGAATAATAAGAAGAAGAACAATAATTAGTAAGGGATACTTGTGAACAAACTACATTTTTTTTGACACAGTCTCGTCACATTAACATAACTCAAAACTTGAATAAGGTACACTAAAAATATTGATGTTATAACAAGAAAAAAATGACAAAATGTTGGCTTTGTCAAGTCATCATATGCTGAAGAAATACAGGGGAAATTAGATGTTCAAATAAAAAATGCTAGAAAAAAGTTCATGTTTGCAAAACCTCTTCTATGGTGCTCATCAGTGTCCTGAACTCTCTCAGCAGACCCTCCGAGTCCTTTCCATATTCTTTATAGATCCTCTGGAGAGCTGCCACAATCATCTGACTATGATGCAGTCTCTCTTGACAAGCCTTGAGCTCAGACTGCAGTGACTTCCTTTCTTTCTCCCACTGCTTAATTTGTTCAGTTTCATTTTCTACATTTGATATTTTACATGTATCCATGTTTCCAGTCTGTTCTTGTTACCTAGAGAGAGACATGTTTAAAAGTTTGATTTCAGTCTTTCTTTTTGTAAGAAAGGTCTTATGCATGTAAGAAGAATACAGATCATAAATGAAAACTATTATATTTAATTTGGCCCCTGCTAGCATGCCTGTCTCCATCGATTCCCTGTCTCATGTTATTGTTTCATTTTCTGCATTCCTGTTCCAGTCTTGTTAACTGTTCTTTGTTAGCCCTCATGTATATGTGAATTAAAACCCTTGGTTTTCCCCTGTTAGTGCTAGTCTTTGTAATTCCTAGCCTCAGTCTCTTATCCATCCCTCTTTGTTCTCTGTAGTTGTATATAATAAGCCCTGTCGTGCTTGTTCTGCTCGTATTTCTTAGCCTGCTCGTGTAGTTTGTGTTCCTTATTGTGGCCTGTTTGCCTATTCTCTATCGTGTGTTTTTTCTCGTTTGTTTACTATGTATTCCCGGACTCTCCGCACTGGCTCATTGACCCTGGACTGTGACTATGACTCTGATTATAGATTTGCCCTTAATAAATCTCGCTCTTCTCAGCGTACGCGTCCGCCTCGTGACCGCTCCACGTTACATAATTAAAAAGGTGTTGACCATATGTATTATTCATAAATCTTTCGTATAATCGTAATCACTTTAACCGCCTATTGGTAATACATTTTTGTTAACCGAAAGGCTCGTGATAGGTATATTTATTCCTTTTAAATCCTTTTTGAAATGTAGAGTTTATGTCAGCATCGTTTGGAACGCTTTCGCACCAGCCGGCAATTTTTAAGACTTACCTTAAGATTCTCTTGAGATATTGTGGAGTAACTTTTAACGCATTTCAGAAGAGTTGCATTTCAGAAGAGTCTGTAATTGTATTGTTGTCTTCTCGCTAGGTTACATACTTCTTCGCAGCCCCAGTTTATTATCTACCTATTACGACGTAATAATATTGTTTGTTCCATTTAAAATCAGCTCCGCTTAATTCTTAGGCACAGTCCCAATGTTATTTCAAACACCTAGAAACGTTTCTCTTTCACCACGGTGTCTTCTGGTCAGATTTTAGAAAACTTTTTAAAGACTATTATGCTATTATAAATGTAATTTGAGACCATATTTGAGTTGAGAATATATAAAAAATTAATTATTTTTGAATAACTGAAATATTATTTTGTAAACATGGTCTTTGAGTAACAGATATTTTCAGACTAATGCTGAAGACTCATCATTTTGAAGAATGGTATGTGAACACTGAATAAACTAAGTGGACACTGACACAAAAATCTGACCAAAAAATATAGCTAGCTAGCTAAATTAGGCAGACTCAAAAACACTGAAACAGCAGGGTCTTGAAAACTCACCAGAGCACTGCTATAATTTTTTTTAAATTATAGGCTATTTTTGTTGTTTTGCTTTTTTGTTTATATAGGCATGTGGTTTGGCCAGCCACATGCAGTGGGAGGACCTCCGTTTGTGGCACACACCTGTACCTCGTTTCGTCTGTGTGTATTAAACTCATGTCAGTCATGTCATGTTTATATATTAATAAATATATATATGCGGACCACCACGCATTACAGAAATCGGCACTCGGGCCACCCCGCATTACAGAAAAAATTTGGAAGCCACAACAGCTAGCTCTTAGTGGTGAGATGAGCTGATTGAAAGCTTTTGTGGACGCACTAGTTTCTAATGAAAAATACTATTTAAATTTCGAAGTGCAGTGAACCATTTTCTGCTTTCTCCCACATGTTGAATTTTTCTTCTCCAGATGGTTTTTTTTTCACTTTGAAAAACATCCTATACACCTATACACACAGTAGCTATCACTATATATATATATATATATATATATATATCCATCCAACATGCATAGGAGCTATCACTTTTTTGCTTGCCCCAGTCTGAATTGACATATTTATATAATTACAAAAAAACAGGGGTTAAACTACACTAAAATCACTAAACATAATTCAGTTCAAATCAAATCAAAGATAATTTGTCACATACATAGTCATACGCAGTATAACTGGCAGTGAAATGCCTTTGGTGACTGCTCTGCCCGTAAACCAAGGAGCGATACAGAAAAATATACAGATCAGTGTAATGTAAGGTTAAACTGAATAAATCCTAAAATGTATTTGTAAAGGAAGGAAAATAAAGCCTAAAATATAAAATAGATTTTGTCTGGGTAAAAAATAAACACGATTATGATTATATACAAATTACAATTTAAAAATTTTCCAGTTCAGTGTGAAGTTGTGCTATATAGCGCAGTGCAAATAGCAAAATATGGGTGTGTAAGAGTGTGTATGATGTTATAGTGAACAATGGTCCAGTCCAGTGGGGGAATCCAGTGAATGAAGATTAGTCCCATCAGTTGCCCTGGTTCAGAGCCCGAAAGGCCTGTGGGAAGAAGCTCCTGCTCAGTCTCTCTGTGTTAGTCTTCAGGGAGCGAAAGCACTTCCCTGACCTCAACAGGGAGAAGAGCCTATTGTCAGGATGGGTGGGGTCCTTCATAATCCTCCTGGCCTTGGTCTGGCACCACTTGTAATAGATGGTCTAATTACTAATTGGTATAGATTCATATAATGGGCATTTTTAAAATCATATACATTTAAGAATAAATAATTTAACATCAACATAAATTTCATTTTTATTTGACCCTTAGATTAGGGGAGGCTCTAGGCAACTGCCTCAGTGTTATATTGTAGTGGGTAATGTTTCAGCCTCTCCAGTGTGGGACCGGGATTCAATCCCCATCCCAGCAAGTCCTCTATACTATACCAATTAGAGTTTTTGGACAAGAATACTAACACTACACTTACCTACCTCTGCAACATGATTGAAAATTGTAAATTGCTCTGGATAAAAGTGTCTGTCAAATGCTTAAAAAGTAAAAAAAAAATTAAATATCAGTAATCGTGATGCTTACAAAACATTCCACAAATTACCTAGAATAGGTTTATAATAGATACAAACGCTGCAAAATAATAATGGAGACCTATTATTAACCCTTTATATTCCCTGGGGTCTTAATGAAATATGTATGACGTGATTGGCTTAATACTTCTAGGATCAATCACCAAAGACCCCTTCTCAGGCTGTTAAAACAGCCCTGTTAGAACAACCAGTTTGAATGCCTGTGCCTTTAAATGACAATAAGCCACTGCTCAAACCCACCCCTTTCCCCCAGCCCCTCTTCTACTTGAACCCTGAGAGAAAGTCTGTATTCAAAATAGCCTACTGCATACTACTTGCATACTGACCCAAAAGATCTGGTCATGTCCTGGAATATTTGGCCCCAAATTAATATGGTGTATGAATTATGGGACCAAAATACATTTTCCAGTACGCGAAAGATACCTGGTTGTCTAATTCCACCAAATATTCCAGGACATGACCAGATCTTTTGGGTGTACTGCATCCAGTCATGCAACAGTGGCGAAAAATCTTACCCAAGTGTATGGAACCATCATACATTAATGTAGCCTTGTAGTATGCTTTGCATTTCTTGCATACTGGATACTATACTGCTTACTACTACAGGGACCAGTATACAGTATATACTGAGTGCAGTATACAGCATGTTGTAGGCTCTTTTGAACAGAACCAAACATTACTGCAAGAGAAATTATAGGGGTGCAGCCATACAGTGATGTGAAAAAGTGTTTGCCCCCTTCCTGATATCTTATTTTTGTACACGTTTGTCACACTTACTGTTTCAGATCATCAAACAAGTTTAAATATTAGCCAAAGATAACACAAGTAAACAGAAAAGGCAGGTTTTAAATGAAGGCTTTTATTATTAAGGGGAAAAAAATCCAAATTTATCCACTGCACACCTCTCTTGCCTCAGTTAAGATCAGTGTTCATGACTCCACCATAAGAAAGAGACTGGGCAAAATGGCCTGCATGGCAGAGTTCCAAGACGAAAACCACTGCTGAGCAAAAAGAATATAAAGGTTTGTCTCAGTTTTGCCAGAAAACATCTTGATGATTGTGGAGGAGATCCCCAAGACTTTTGGGAAAATACTCTGTGGACTGACGAGACAAAAGTTGAACTTTTTGAAAGGTGTATGTCCCATTACATCTGGCGTAAAAGTAACACAGCATTTCAGAAATGGAACATCATACCAACAGTAAAATATGGTGGTGGTAGTGTGATGGTCTGGGGCTGTTTTGCTGCTTCAGGACCTGGAAGACTTGCTGTGGTAAATGGGACCATGAATTCTGCTGTCTACCAAAAAATCCTGAAGGAGAATGTCCAGCTATCCATTCGTGACCTCAAGCTGAAACGCACTTGGGTTCTGCAGCAGGACAATGATCCAAAACACACCAGCAAGTCCACCTCTGAATGGCTTAAGAAAAACAAAATGAAGACTCTGGAGTGGCCTAGTCAAAGTCCTGACCTGAATCCGATTGAGATGCTGTGGCATGACCTTAAAAAAGCGGTTCATGCTCAAAAACCCTCCAATAAGGCTGAATTACAACAACTCTGCAAAGATGAGTGGCCCAAAATTCCTCCACAGTGCTATAAAAGACTCATTGCCAATTATGATTGCATAACTGAAATGCTTGATTGCAGTTGTTGCTGCTAAGGGTGGCCCAACCAGTTATTAGGTTTGGGGGGCAATCATTTTTTCACACAGGGCCATGTAGGTTTGGATTTTTTCCCCATTAATAATAAAAACCTTCATTTAAAAACTGTATTTTGTGTTTACTTGTGTTATCTTTGTCTAATATTTAAATTTGTTTGATGATCGGAAACATTAAGTGTGACAAACATGCAAAAAAAGATCAGAAGGGGGCAAACACTTTTTCACACCACTGTATATGTCTTAACCAAAGTCAGCTCCTGAGTTGTCAAACTTCATTCTACACACACTGACATATATATGTACACACTGCAAAGCATGCCCACATGCTAAATTACAGACGGTTGTAAAACACATTTTCCTCTAGCATTACATGCTATAAATTATATTTATAACCTCAGCGTTAAAGTTAGCTAGTGCTAAATGACCAAAGAAACACATAGCTAGAATAATAATTTTTTAAAATAAGTTACTTACATTTCCCTTATCTGCACTTTAGCTTTGCACAGTTGATATTGATCCCAAAACTTAGCCCTGTATTATACTAACCCAGGCAGGTAAAGCATTTTGACACAAAGTTGTTAGTACACACATACAGGTTTTTGTTGATGGTAGCTGGGACATTGCCATCAAAAATAAACTTTATCCACTCAGATCTTCTGTCCTCTGTTGCTGGGGGCCAGTGTAGCATTTTGTGTCAGCCTGTGTAACAGAGCAATTCCCGTACTTAGCTCTTAATTTCAATATAATGATATTGGGTCTGGCGTGTGTGAGAGAAAAAATGGCTACCTTTGTAAAAGTAGTTCTCAAACCATGGGTAGAGATACTCAGATTGGGTGCAGTATAATGCTAATGACTGCCCTCTTGTTATAAAAACGGGAGCCAAATCTGAATGGCTGTTTTAGCCTGTTTTCTGATGTAGGCTGCCTGTAAAGTGGACTTGGTTGTCTTATCTCACAATTTGTGGTTTGGTAGGCACTCAAAAGATACCCAAACGGATTGTTTAAACATTTTACAGTTTAAATGAAAGTTATTTCTTCATCATATACATTTTTCAAAACATATTATTAAAGATTAAAAAAAACCGTAAACCTCCCTTTTTAATGATCAAACTTTTATTTACTTTCACTTGATAGCATTTATTATGCATGTGAGGGGGGGGGGGGGAGCAATACAGTGACAGTGCTTGTCTATTTGGCCATGCTGGGATCAGACTGGTCATTCTATTTGACTTTTCTTCCTCCTTTCCTTAATTTGTGGTGGGTTTCATTTTCTTCATCATTCTGCAGCTCCTTTTCTGCCTTTTTCTTTCTTTTTCATCATTTTCCCTGTTTTTTCAGCTAACCAACTCTTATATGATTTTTTTTCTTTATTCGCTTTGTGATTTTCATTTGTTTCTCTTCCTCCTTTCTCTTTCTTTCAAGTTCTTTTTCTGCTCACTAAACCTCAGGACAAGTTCACAAAATTGCCTCTTTATCTGCTGAACAAAGTTCTTCTTTTTAAATGTTATCTCATACATCTCTTCTTTGTTCTTCTCTTTGGCCCTCGTTATACCTTCATCAACTGTTCTTATTTCTTCTTTCTTCTGCTCCTTCTTACTTTGTATCAAAGCTTGCTTTTGCAATTTTAAGACATTTTCTTCTCTTTTTCTCTCATCCCAAACTGCTTCTTTTTGCTGGTTGTCATGAAGTGATGCATAGGATGTGGAAGGCTTTTCATCATCAATCACTGGGGCTGGGCCCTCTTTACAGTTAAGCAGTGCCCATAGCAAAAGGGAGGCCTTATGCTTTTCTTCTTGTGGTGTCCCAAGATGTAGTGAACTAAGTGAAGAAACACCCATCTTACACAGATTCCTTTTAGGGAGAGCTGAAGACTGATCAGTCTTGGCTTCAGCAGTCTTGGCTTCGACAACTACTTCAACATCATTTTCGCAAGCTGCTTTTTTTTGCTTATTGTCATGAAGTGATGCATAGGATGTGGAAGGCTTTTCATCATCAATTATCATCATCAGTCTTGGCCTCAACAACTGCTTCAATATCAGTTTCCTGTGTCAAATGAGACCAGTAGAGGAAATAATGGACCATTACATTTTCTGCAAGTCAATACAATCAATCAAGGTTTATGAACAAACTGGAAAAAGGTGCATCTATTAATTTGTCAAGGATAATAATAATTATGTTGAAATAATAATAATAGTATTATTATTGTTGTTGTTGTTGTTGTTGTTATTATTTATATTATTAACAACAACAACCTGAAAGGACACTTGTGAACAAACCACATTTTCTTGACACAGCCTGCTCAAATTAACATAACTGAAAACTTGAATAAGGTACACTAAAAATATTGATGTTATAAAAGGAACAAAAAGGACAAAATGTTGGCTTCGTCAAGTCATCATATGCTGAAAAATACAGGGAAAAAACATAATGTTCAAATCAAAAATGACAGAAAAATTTCATGTTTGCACAACCTCTTCAATGGTGCTCAGCGATGTCCTAAACTTTCTCAGTTGATGAGCCGAATGCTTTCTATATTGTTTATGAATCCTCTGGAGAACTGCTCCTTGGTGTGGTGTCCCAATGTGTGAACGCTTTCGGAAGGTTGAAGGTTGACTCTTTATGACAGTTTCTTTGGACTTCATACTTTGGGTCAACTTGTTCTTTTGTAACACTGAGTCGTCTTCCACCCAGCTTTTTTTCTGCTTAGTCTTGGCTTTTGCAGGCTTGGTTTCAACAACATTTTCAACATCATTCTCCTGTGTCAAATGAAACCATTAGAGTAAATAATGGAATGTTACATTTTCTGCAAGTCAATGCAATATATCAAGGTTTATGAACAAACTGGAAAAAGTGGCATCTCTTCATTTATCAAGGATAATAATAATTCTGCTGAAATAATAATAATAAACTATAATAATAATAAGAAGAAGAAGAACAATAATTAGTAAGGGATACTTGTGAACAAACTACATTTTTTTTGACACAGTCTCGTCACATTAACATAACTCAAAACTTGAATAAGCTACACTAAAAATATTGATGTTATAACGAAGAAAAATGACAATGTTGGCTTTGTCAAGTCATCATATGCTGAAGAAATACAGGGGAAATTAGATGTTCAAATAAAAAATGCTAGAAAAAAGTTCATGTTTGCAAAACCTCTTCTATGGTGCTCATCAGTGTCCTGAACTCTCTCAGCAGACCCTCCGAGTCCTTTCCATATTCTTTATAGATCCTCTGGAGAGCTGCCACAATCATCTGACTATGATGCAGTCTCTCTTGACTAGCCTTGAGCTCAGACTGCAGTGACTTCCTTTCTTTCTCCCACTGCTTAATTTGTTCAGTTTCATTTTCTACATTTGATATTTTACATGTATCCATGTTTCCAGTCTGTTCTTGTTACCTAGAGAGAGACATGTTTAAAAGTTTGATTTCAGTCTTTCTTTTTGTAAGAAAGGTCTTATGCATGTAAGAAGAATACAGATCATAAATGAAAACTATTATATTTAATTTGGCCCCTGCTAGCATGCCTGTCTCCCTGTCTCATGTTATTGTTTCATTTTCTGCATTCCTGTTCCAGTCTTGTTAACTGTTCTTTGTTAGCCCTCATGTATATGTGAATTAAAACCCTTGGTTTTCCCCTGTTAGTGCTAGTCTTTGTAATTCCTAGCCTCAGTCTCTTATCCATCCCTCTTTGTTCTCTGTAGTTGTATGTAATAAGCCCTGTCGTGCTTGTTCTGCTCGTGTTTCTTAGCCTGCTCGTGTAGTTTGTGTTCCTTATTGTGGCCCGTTTGCCTATTCTCTATCGTGTGTTTTTTCTCGTTTGTTTACTATGTATTCCCGGACTCTCCGCACTGGCTCATTGACCCTGGACTGTGACTATGACTCTGATTATAGATTTGCCCTTAAAATATCTCGCTCTTCTCAGCGTACGCGTCCGCCTCGTGACCGCTCCACGTTACATAATTAAAAAGGTGTTGACCATATATATTATTCATAAATCTTTCTTATAATCGTAATCGCTTTAACCGCTTATTGGTAATACATTTTTGTTAACCGAAAGGCTCGTGATAGGTATATTTATTCCTTTTAAATCCTTTTTGAAATGTAAAGAGTTTATGTCAGCATCGTTTGGAACGCTTCCGCACCAGCCGGCAATTTTAAAGACTTACCTTAAGATTCTCTTGAGATATTGTGGAGTCCCTTTTAACGCATTTCAGAAGAGTCTGTAATTGTATTGTTGTCTTCTCGCTAGGTTACATACTTCTTCGCAGCCCCAGTTTATTATCTACCTATTACGACGTAATAATATTGTTTGTTCCATTTAAAATCAGCTCCGCTTAATTCTTAGGCACAGTCCCAATGTTATTTCAAACACCTAGAAACGTTTCTCTTTCACCACGGTGTCTTCTGGTCAGATTTTAGAAAACTTTTTAAAGACTATTATGCTATTATAAATGTAATTTGAGACCATATTTGAGTTGAGAATATATAAAAAAGAAATTATTTTTGAATAACTGAAATATTATTTTGTAAACATGGTCTTTGAGTAACAGATATTTTCAGACTAATGCTGAAGACTCATCATTTTGAAGAATGGTATGTGAACACTGAATAAACTAAGTGGACACTGACACAAAAATCTGACCAAAAAATATAGCTAGCTAGCTAAATTAGGCAGACTCAAAAACACTGAAACAGCAGGGTCTTGAAAATTCACCAGAGCACTGCTATAATTTTTTTTAAATTATAGGCTATTTTTGTTGTTTTGCTTTTTTGTTTATATAGGCATGTGGTTTGGCCAGCCACATGCAGTGGGAGGACCTCCGTTTGTGGCACACACCTGTACCTCGTTTCGTCTGTGTGTATTAAACTCATGTCAGTCATGTCATGTTTATATATTAATAAATATATATATGCGGACCACCACGCATTACAGAAATCGGCACTCGGGCCACCCCGCATTACAGAAATCATTTGGAAGCCACAAAAGCTAGCTCTTAGTGGTGAGATGAGCTGATTGAAAGCTTTTGTGGAAGCACTAGTTTCTAATGAAAAATACTATTTAAATTTCGAAGTGCAGTGAACCATTTTCTGCTTTCTCCCACATGTTGAATTTTTCTTCTCCATTCAGATGGGGTTTTTTTTCACTTTGAAAAACATCCTATACACCTATACACACAGTAGCTATCACTATATATATATGTATATATCCGTCCAACATGCATAGGAGCTATCACTTTTTTGCTTGCCCCAGTCTGAATTGACATATTTATATAATTACAAAAAAACAGCGGTTACACTACACTAAAATCACTAAACATAATTCAGTTCAAATCAAATCAAAGATAATTTGTCACATACATAGTCATACGCAGTATAACTGGCAGTGAAATGCCTTTGGTGACTGCTCTGCCCGTAAACCAAGGAGCGATACAGAAAAATATACAGATCAGTGTAATGTAAGGTTAAACTGAAATAAATCCTAAAATGTATTTGTAAAGGAAGGAAAATAAAGCCTAAAATATAAAATAGAATTTGTCTGGGTAAAAAATAAACACGATTATGATTATATACAAATTACAATTTAAAAATTTTCCAGTTCAGTGTGAAGTTGTGCTATATAGCGCAGTGCAAATAGCAAAATATGGGTGTGTAAGAGTGTGTATGATGTTATAGTGAACAATGGTCCAGTCCAGTGGGGGAATCCAGTGAATGAAGATTAGTCCCATCAGTTGCCCTGGTTCAGAGCCCGAAAGGCCTGTGGGAAGAAGCTCCTCCTCAGTCTCTCTGTGTTAGTCTTCAGGGAGCGAAAGCACTTCCCTGACCTCAACAGGGAGAAGAGCCTATTGTCAGGATGGGTGGGGTCCTTCATAATCCTCCTGGCCTTGGTCTGGCACCACTTGTAATAGATGGTCTAATTACTAATTGGTATAGATTCATATAATGGGCATTTTTAAAATCATATATATTTAAGAATAAATAATTTAACATCAACATAAATTTCATTTTTATTTGACCCTTAGATTAGGGGAGGCTCTAGGCAACTGCCACAGTGTTATATTGTAGTGGGTAATGTTTCAGCCTCTCCAGTGTGGGACCGGGATTCAATCCCCATCCCAGCAAGTGCTCTATACTATACCAATTAGAGTTTTTGGACAAGAATACTAACACTACACTTACCTACCTCTGCAACATGATTGAAAATTGTAAATTGCTCTGGATAAAAGTGTCTGTCAAATGCTTAAAAAGTAAAAAAAAAATTAAATATCAGTAATCGTGATGCTTACAAAACATTCCACAAATTACCTAGAATAGGTTTATAATAGATACAAACGCTGCAAAATAATAATGGAGACCTATTATACCCCTTTATATTCCCTGGGGTCTTAATGAAATATGTATGACGTGATTGGCTAAATACTTCTAGGATCAATCACCACAGCACCCTTCTCAGCCTGTTAAAACAGCCCTGTTAGAACAACCAGTTTGAATGCCTGTGCCTTTAAATGACAATAAGCCACTGCTCAAACCCACCCCTTCCCCCCAGCCCCTCTTCTACTTGAACCCTGAGAGAAAGTCTGTATTCAAAATAGCCTACTGCATACTACTTGCATACTGACCCAAAAGATCTGGTCATGTCCTGGAATATTTGGCCCCAAATTAATATGGCGTATGAATTATGGGACCAAAATACATTTTCCAGTACGCGAAAGATACCTGGATGTCTAATTCCACCAAATATTCCAGGACATGACCAGATCTTTTGGGTGTACTGCATCCAGTCATGCAACAGTGGCGAAAAATCTTACCCAAGTGTATGGAACCATCATACATTAATGTAGCCTTGTAGTATGCTTTGCATTTCTTGCATACTGGATACTATACTGCTTACTACTACAGGGACCAGTATACAGTATATACTGAGTGCAGTATACAGCATGTTGTAGGCTCTTTTGAACAGAACCAAACATTACTGCAAGAGAAATTATAGGGGTGCAGCCATACAGTGATGTGAAAAAGTGTTTGCCCCCTTCCTGATATCTTATTTTTGTACACGTTTGTCACACTTACTGTTTCAGATCATCAAACAACTTTAAATATTAGCCAAAGATAACACAAGTAAACAGAAAAGGCAGGTTTTAAATGAAGGCTTTTATTATTAAGGGGAAAAAAATCCAAATTTATCCACTGCACACCTCTCTTGCCTCAGTTAAGATCAGTGTTCATGACTCCACCATAAGAAAGAGACTGGGCAAAATGGCCTGCATGGCAGAGTTCCAAGACGAAAACCACTGCTGAGCAAAAAGAATATAAAGGTTTGTCTCAGTTTTGCCAGAAAACATCTTGATGATTGTGGAGGAGATCCCCAAGACTTTGGGGAAAATACTCTGTGGACTGACGAGACAAAAGTTGAACTTTTTGAAAGGTGTATGTCCCATTACATCTGGCGTAAAAGTAACACAGCATTTCAGAAATGGAACATCATACCAACAGTAAAATATGGTGGTGGTAGTGTGATGGTCTGGGGCTGTTTTGCTGCTTCAGGACCTGGAAGACTTGCTGTGGTAAATGGGACCATGAATTCTGCTGTCTACCAAAAAATCCTGAAGGAGAATGTCCAGCTATCCATTCGTGACCTCAAGCTGAAACGCACTTGGGTTCTGCAGCAGGACAATGATCCAAAACACACCAGCAAGTCCACCTCTGAATGGCTTAAGAAAAACAAAATGAAGACTCTGGAGTGGCCTAGTCAAAGTCCTGACCTGAATCCGATTGAGATGCTGTGGCATGACCTTAAAAAAGCGGTTCATGCTCAAAAACGCTCCAATAAGGCTGAATTACAACAACTCTGCAAAGATGAGTGGCCCAAAATTCCTCCACAGTGCTATAAAAGACTCATTGCCAATTATGATTGCATAACTGAAATGCTTGATTGCAGTTGTTGCTGCTAAGGGTGGCCCAACCAGTTATTAGGTTTGGGGGGCAATCATTTTTTCACACAGGGCCATGTAGGTTTGGATTTTTTCCCCATTAATAATAAAAACCTTCATTTAAAAACTGTATTTTGTGTTTACTTGTGTTATCTTTGTCTAATATTTAAATTTGTTTGATGATCGGAAACATTAAGTGTGACAAACATGCAAAAAAAGATCAGAAGGGGGCAAACACTTTTTCACACCACTGTATATGTCTTAACCAAAGTCAGCTCCTGAGTTGTCAAACTTCATTCTACACACACTGACATATATATGTACACACTGCAAAGCATGCCCACATGCTAAATTACAGACGGTTGTAAAACACATTTTCCTCTAGCATTACATGCTAATGTTGCTAACACATAAGTGGAACACAACTGCAACCTTGTTGCATTTACTCTCACATTATTCACCTGTTGATAAAGTTCATCTGTCACAAATTCAACTAATAAATTGATAGGATTTGTGTTATTGTGGATCCTGCAACAAATAACCCAAGAAACACCAATAATATCTTTAAAATTATATTTATAACCTCAGCGTTAAAGTTAGCTAGTGCTAAATGACCAAAGAAACACATAGCTAGAATAATAATTTTTAAAAATAAGTTACTTACATTTCCCTTATCTGCACTTTAGCTTTGCACAGTTGATATTGATCCCAAAACTTAGCCCTGTATTATACTAACCCAGGCAGGTAAAGCATTTTGACACAAAGTTGTTAGTACACACATACAGGTTTTTGTTGATGGTAGCTGGGACATTGCCATCAAAAATAAACTTTATCCACTCAGATCTTCTGTCCTCTGTTGCTGGGGGCCAGTGTAGCATTTTGTGTCAGCCTGTGTAACAGAGCAATTCCCGTACTTAGCTCTTAATTTCAATATAATGATATTGGGTCTGGCGTGTGTGAGAGAAAAAATGGCTACCTTTGTAAAAGTAGTTCTCAAACCATGGGTAGAGATACTCAGATTGGGGGCAGTATAATGCTAATGACTGCCCTCTTGTTATAAAAACGGGAGCCAAATCTGAATGGCTGTTTTAGCCTGTTTTCTGATGTAGGCTGCCTGTAAAGTGGACTTGGTTGTCTTATCTCACAATTTGTGGTTTGGTAGGCACTCAAAAGATACCCAAACGGATTGTTTAAACATTTTACAGTTTAAATGAAAGTTATTTCTTCATCATATACATTTTTCAAAACATATTATTAAAGATTAAAAAAAACCGTAAACCTCCCTTTTTAATGATCAAACTTTTATTTACTTTCACTTGATAGCATTTATTATGCATGTGGGGGGGGGGGGGGGGGGGAGCAATACAGTGACAGTGCTTGTCTATTTGGCCATGCTGGGATCAGACTGGTCATTCTATTTGACTTTTCTTCCTCCTTTCCTTAATTTGTGGTGGGTTTCATTTTCTTCATCATTCTGCAGCTCCTTTTCTGCCTTTTTCTTTCTTTTTCATCATTTTCCCTGTTTTTTCAGCTAACCAACTCTTATATGATTTTTTTTCTTTATTCGCTTTGTGATTTTCATTTGTTTCTCTTCCTCCTTTCTCTTTCTTTCAAGTTCTTTTTCTGCTCACTAAACCTCAGGACAAGTTCACAAAATTGCCTCTTTATCTGCTGAACAAAGTTCTTCTTTTTAAATGTTATCTCATACATCTCTTCTTTGTTCTTCTCTTTGGCCCTCATTATACCTTCATCAACTGTTCTTATTTCTTCTTTCTTCTGCTCCTTCTTACTTTGTATCAAAGCTTGCTTTTGCAATTTTAAGACATTTTCTTCTCTTTTTCTCTCATCCCAAACTGCTTCTTTTTGCTGGTTGTCATGAAGTGATGCATAGGATGTGGAAGGCTTTTCATCATCAATCACTGGGGCTGGGCCCTCTTTACAGTTAAGCAGTGCCCATAGCAAAAGGGAGGCCTTATGCTTTTCTTCTTGTGGTGTCCCAAGATGTAGTGAACTAAGTGAAGAAACACCCATCTTACACAGATTCCTTTTAGGGAGAGCTGAAGACTGATCAGTCTTGGCTTCAGCAGTCTTGGCTTCAACAACTGCTTCAACATCAGTTTCCTGTGTCAAATGAGACCAGTAGAGGAAATAATGGACCATTACATTTTCTGCAAGTCAATACAATCAATCAAGGTTTATGAACAAACTGGAAAAAGGTGCATCTATTAATTTGTCAAGGATAATAATAATTATGTTGAAATAATATTAATAGTATTATTATTGTTGTTGTTGTTGTTATTATTTATATTATTAACAACAACAACCTGAAAGGACACTTGTGAACAAACCACATTTTCTTGACACAGCCTGCTCAAATTAACATAACTGAAAACTTGAATAAGGTACACTAAAAATATTGATGTTATAAAAGGAACAAAAAGGACAAAATGTTGGCTTCGTCAAGTCATCATATGCTGAAAAATACAGGGAAAAAACATAATGTTCAAATCAAAAATGACAGAAAAAGTTCATGTTTGCACAACCTCTTCAATGGTGCTCAGCGATGTCCTAAACTTTCTCAGTTGATGAGCCGAATGCTTTCTATATTGTTTACGAATCCTCTGGAGAACTGCTCCTTGGTGTGGTGTCCCAATTTGTGAATGCTTTTGGAAGGTTGAAGGTTGACTCTTTATGACAGTTTCTTTGGACTTCATACTTTGGATCAACTTGTTCTTTTGTAACACTGAGTCGTCTTCCACCCAGCTTTTTTTCTGCTTAGTCTTGGCTTTTGCAGGCTTGGTTTCAACAACATTTTCAACATCATTCTCCTGTGTCAAATGAAACCAGTAGAGTAAATAATGGAATGTTACATTTTCTGCAAGTCAATGCAATATATCAAGGTTTATGAACAAACTGGAAAAAGTGGCATCTCTTCATTTATCAAGGATAATAATAATTCTGCTGAAATAATAATAATAAACTATAATAAGAATAATAATAAGAAGAACAATAATTAGTAAGGGATACTTGTGAACAAACTACATTTTTTTTGACACAGTCTCGTCACATTAACATAACTCAAAACTTGAATAAGCTACACTAAAAATATTGATGTTATAACGAAGAAAAATGACAAAATGTTGGCTTTGTCAAGTCATCATATGCTGAAGAAATACAGGGGAAATTAGATGTTCAAATAAAAAATGCTAGAAAAAAGTTCATGTTTGCAAAACCTCTTCTATGGTGCTCATCAGTGTCCTGAACTCTCTCAGCAGACCCTCCGAGTCCTTTCCATATTCTTTATAGATCCTCTGGAGAGCTGCCACAATCATCTGACTATGATGCAGTCTCCCTTGACAAGCCTTGAGCTCAGACTGCAGTGACTTCCTTTCTTTCTCCCACTGCTTAATTTGTTCAGTTTCATTTTCTACATTTGATATTTTACATGTATCCATGTTTCCAGTCTGTTCTTGTTACCTAGAGAGAGACATGTTTAAAAGTTTGATTTCAGTCTTTCTTTTTGTAAGAAAGGTCTTATGCATGTAAGAAGAATACAGATCATAAATGAAAACTATTATATTTAATTTGGCCCCTGCTAGCATGCCTGTCTCCATCGATTCCCTGTCTCATGTTATTGTTTCATTTTCTGCATTCCTGTTCCAGTCTTGTTAACTGTTCTTTGTTAGCCCTCATGTATATGTGAATTAAAACCCTTGGTTTTCCCCTGTTAGTGCTAGTCTTTGTAATTCCTAGCCTCAGTCTCTTATCCATCCCTCTTTGTTCTCTGTAGTTGTATGTAATAAGCCCTGTCGTGCTTGTTCTGCTCGTGTTTCTTAGCCTGCTCGTGTAGTTTGTGTTCCTTATTGTGGCCTGTTTGCCTATTCTCTATCGTGTGTTTTTTCTCGTTTGTTTACTATGTATTCCCGGACTCTCCGCACTGGCTCATTGACCCTGGACTGTGACTATGTCTCTGATTATAGATTTGCCCTTAATAAATCTCGCTCTTCTCAGCGTACGCGTCCGCCTCGTGACCGCTCCACGTTACATAATTAAAAAGGTGTTGACCATATGTATTATTCATAAATCTTTCTTATAATCGTAATCACTTTAACCGCTTATTGGTAATACATTTTTGTTAACCGAAAGGCTCGTGATAGGTATATTTATTCCTTTTAAATCCTTTTTGAAATGTAAAGAGTTTATGTCAGCATCGTTTGGAACGCTTCCGCACCAGCCGGCAATTTTAAAGACTTACCTTAAGATTCTCTTGAGATATTGTGGAGTAACTTTTAACGCATTTCAGAAGAGTTGCATTTCAGAAGAGTCTGTAATTGTATTGTTGTCTTCTCGCTAGGTTACATACTTCTTCGCAGCCCCAGTTTATTATCTACCTATTACGACGTAATAATAGTTTGTTCCATTTAAAATCAGCTCCGCTTAATTCTTAGGCACAGTCCCAATGTTATTTCAAACACCTAGAAACGTTTCCCTTTCACCACGGTGTCTTCTGGTCAGATTTTAGAAAACTTTTTAAAGACTATTATGCTATTTTAAATGTAATTTGAGACCATATTTGAGTTGAGAATATACAAAAAGGAAATTATTTTTGAATAACAAATATTATTTTGTAAACATGGTCTTTGAGTAACAGATATTTTCAGACTAATGCTGAAGACTCATCATTTTGAAGAATGGTATGTGAACACTGAATAAACTAAGTGGACACTGACACAAAAATCTGACCAAAAAATATAGCTAGCTAGCTAAATTAGGCAGACTCAAAAACACTGAAACAGCAGGGTCTTGAAAACTCACCAGAGCACTGCTATAATTTTTTTTAAATTATAGGCTATTTTTGTTGTTTTGCTTTTTTGTTTATATAGGCATGTGGTTTGGCCAGCCACATGCAGTGGGAGGACCTCCGTTTGTGGCACACACCTGTACCTCGTTTCGTCTGTGTGTATTTAAACTCATGTCAGTCATGTCATGTTTATATATTAATAAATATATATATGCGGACCACCACGCATTACAGAAATCGGCACTCGGGCCACCCCGCATTACAGAAATCATTTGGAAGCCACAAAAGCTAGCTCTTAGTGGTGAGATGAGCTGATTGAAAGCTTTTGTGGAAGCACTAGTTTCTAATGAAAAATACTATTTAAATTTCGAAGTGCAGTGAACCATTTTCTACTTTCTCCCACATGTTGAATTTTTCTTCTCCAGATGGTTTTTTTTTCACTTTGAAAAACATCCTATACACCTATACACACAGTAGCTATCACTATATATATATATATATATATATCTCCATCCAACATGCATAGGAGCTATCACTTTTTTGCTTGCCCCAGTCTGAATTGACATATTTATATAATTACAAAAAAACAGGGGTTACACTACACTAAAATCACTAAACATAATTTAGTTCAAATCAAATCAAAGATAATTTGTCACATACATAGTCATACGCAGTATAACTGGCAGTGAAATGCCTTTGGTGACTGCTCTTCCCGTAAACCAAAGAGCGATACAGAAAAATATACAGATCAGTGTAATGTAAGGTTAAACTGAATAAATCCTAAAATGTATTTGTAAAGGAAGGAAAATAAAGCCTAAAATATAAAATAGATTTTGTCTGGGTAAAAAATAAACACGATTATGATTATATACAAATTACAATTTAAAAATTTTCCAGTTCAGTGTGAAGTTGTGCTATATAGCGCA
Organism: Electrophorus electricus; assembly: GCF_041902795.1. Classification (NCBI taxonomy): domain Eukaryota; kingdom Metazoa; phylum Chordata; class Actinopteri; order Gymnotiformes; family Gymnotidae; genus Electrophorus; species Electrophorus electricus. Next base: position 15,816,494 of record NC_137502.1, read on the forward strand.
GTGCAAATAGCAAAATATGGGTGTGTAAGAGTGTGTATGATGTTATAGTGAACAATGGTCCAGTCCAGTGGGGGAATCCAGTGAATGAAGATTAGTCCCATCAGTTGCCCTGGTTCAGAGCCCGAAAGGCCTGTGGGAAGAAGCTCCTCCTCAGTCTCTCTGTGTTAGTCTTCAGGGAGCGAAAGCACTTCCCTGACCTCAACAGGGAGAAGAGCCTATTGTCAGGATGGGTGGGGTCCTTCATAATCCTCCTGGCCTTGGTCTGGCACCACTTGTAATAGATGGTCTAATTACTAATTGGTATAGATTCATATAATGGGCATTTTTAAAATCATATACATTTAAGAATAAATAATTTAACATCAACATAAATTTCATTTTTATTTGACCCTTAGATTAGGGGAGGCTCTAGGCAACTGCCTCAGTGTTATATTGTAGTGGGTAATGTTTCAGCCTCTCCAGTGTGGGACCGGGATTCAATCCCCATCCCAGCAAGTGCTCTATACTATACCAATTAGAGTTTTTGGACAAGAATACTAACACTACACTTACCTACCTCTGCAACATGATTGAAAATTGTAAATTGCTCTGGATAAAAGTGTCTGTCAAATGCTTAAAAAGTAAAAAAAATTAAATATCAGTAATCGTGATGCTTACAAAACATTCCACAAATTACCTAGAATAGGTTTATAATAGATACAAACGCTGCAAAATAATAATGGAGATACCCCTTTATATTCCCTGGGGTCTTAATGAAATATGTATGACGTGATTGGCTAAATACTTCTAGGATCAATCACCACAGCACCCTTCTCAGCCTGTTAAAACAGCCCTGTTAGAACAACCAGTTTGAATGCCTGTGCCTTTAAATGACAATAAGCCACTGCTCAAACCCACCCCTTCCCCCCAGCCCCTCTTCTACTTGAACCCTGAGAGAAAGTCTGTATTCAAAATAGCCTACTGCATACTACTTGCATACTGACCAAAAAGATCTGGTCATGTCCTGGAATATTTGGCCCCAAATTAATATGGTGTATGAATTATGGGACCAAAATACATTTTCCAGTACGCGAAAGATACCTGGTTGTCTAATTCCACCAAATATTCCAGGACATGACCAGATCTTTTGGGTGTACTGCATCCAGTCATGCAACAGTGGCGAAAAATCTTACCCAAGTGTATGGAACCATCATACATTAATGTAGCCTTGTAGTATGCTTTGCATTTCTTGCATACTGGATACTATACTGCTTACTACTACAGGGACCAGTATACAGTATATACTGAGTGCAGTATACAGCATGTTGTAGGCTCTTTTGAACAGAACCAAATATTACTGCAAGAGAAATTATAGGGGTGCAGCCATACAGTGATGTGAAAAAGTGTTTGCCCCCTTCCTGATATCTTATTTTTGTACACGTTTGTCACACTTACTGTTTCAGATCATCAAACAACTTTAAATATTAGCCAAAGATAACACAAGTAAACAGAAAAGGCAGGTTTTAAATGAAGGCTTTTATTATTAAGGGGAAAAAAATCCAAATTTATCCACTGCACACCTCTCTTGCCTCAGTTAAGATCAGTGTTCATGACTCCACCATAAGAAAGAGACTGGGCAAAATGGCCTGCATGGCAGAGTTCCAAGACGAAAACCACTGCTGAGCAAAAAGAATATAAAGGTTTGTCTCAGTTTTGCCAGAAAACATCTTGATGATTGTGGAGGAGATCCCCAAGACTTTTGGGAAAATACTCTGTGGACTGACGAGACAAAAGTTGAACTTTTTGAAAGGTGTATGTCCCATTACATCTGGCGTAAAAGTAACACAGCATTTCAGAAATGGAACATCATACCAACAGTAAAATATGGTGGTGGTAGTGTGATGGTCTGGGGCTGTTTTGCTGCTTCAGGACCTGGAAGACTTGCTGTGGTAAATGGGACCATGAATTCTGCTGTCTACCAAAAAATCCTGAAGGAGAATGTCCAGCTATCCATTCGTGACCTCAAGCTGAAACGCACTTGGGTTCTGCAGCAGGACAATGATCCAAAACACACCAGCAAGTCCACCTCTGAATGGCTTAAGAAAAACAAAATGAAGACTCTGGAGTGGCCTAGTCAAAGTCCTGACCTGAATCCGATTGAGATGCTGTGGCATGACCTTAAAAAAGCGGTTCATGCTCAAAAACCCTCCAATAAGGCTGAATTACAACAACTCTGCAAAGATGAGTGGCCCAAAATTCCTCCACAGTGCTATAAAAGACTCATTGCCAATTATGATTGCATAACTGAAATGCTTGATTGCAGTTGTTGCTGCTAAGGGTGGCCCAACCAGTTATTAGGTTTGGGGGGCAATCATTTTTTCACACAGGGCCATGTAGGTTTGGATTTTTTCCCCATTAATAATAAAAACCTTCATTTAAAAACTGTATTTTGTGTTTACTTGTGTTATCTTTGTCTAATATTTAAATTTGTTTGATGATCGGAAACATTAAGTGTGACAAACATGCAAAAAAAGATCAGAAGGGGGCAAACACTTTTTCACACCACTGTATATGTCTTAACCAAAGTCAGCTCCTGAGTTGTCAAACTTCATTCTACACACACTGACATATATATGTACACACTGCAAAGCATGCCCACATGCTAAATTACAGACGGTTGTAAAACACATTTTCCTCTAGCATTACATGCTAATGTTGCTAACACATAAGTGGAACACAACTGCAACCTTGTTACATTTACTCTCACATTATTCACCTGTTGATAAAGTTCATCTGTCACAAATTCAACTAATAAATTGATAGGATTTGTGTTATTGTGGATCCTGCAACAAATAACCCAAGAAACACCAATAATATCTTTAAAATTATATTTATAACCTCAGCGTTAAAGTTAGCTAGTGCTAAATGACCAAAGAAACACATAGCTAGAATAATAATTTTTTAAAATAAGTTACTTACATTTCCCTTATCTGCACTTTAGCTTTGCACAGTTGATATTGATCCCAAAACTTAGCCCTGTATTATACTAACCCAGGCAGGTAAAGCATTTTGACACAAAGTTGTTAGTACACACATACAGGTTTTTGTTGATGGTAGCTGGGACATTGCCATCAAAAATAAACTTTATCCACTCAGATCTTCTGTCCTCTGTTGCTGGGGGCCAGTGTAGCATTTTGTGTCAGCCTGTGTAACAGAGCAATTCCCGTACTTAGCTCTTAATTTCAATATAATGATATTGGGTCTGGCGTGTGTGAGAGAAAAAATGGCTACCTTTGTAAAAGTAGTTCTCAAACCATGGGTAGAGATACTCAGATTGGGGGCAGTATAATGCTAATGACTGCCCTCTTGTTATAAAAACGGGAGCCAAATCTGAATGGCTGTTTTAGCCTGTTTTCTGATGTAGGCTGCCTGTAAAGTGGACTTGGTTGTCTTATCTCACAATTTGTGGTTTGGTAGGCACTCAAAAGATACCCAAACGGATTGTTTAAACATTTTACAGTTTAAATGAAAGTTATTTCTTCATCATATACATTTTTCAAAACATATTATTAAAGATTAAAAAAACCCCGTAAACCTCCCTTTTTAATGATCAAACTTTTATTTACTTTCACTTGATAGCATTTAATATGCATGTGGGGGGGGGGGGGGGGGGAGCAATACAGTGACAGTGCTTGTCTATTTGGCCATGCTGGGATCAGACTGGTCATTCTATTTGACTTTTCTTCCTCCTTTCCTTAATTTGTGGTGGGTTTCATTTTCTTCATCATTCTGCAGCTCCTTTTCTGCCTTTTTCTTTCTTTTTCATCATTTTCCCTGTTTTTTCAGCTAACCAACTCTTATATGATTTTTTTTCTTTATTCGCTTTGTGATTTTCATTTGTTTCTCTTCCTCCTTTCTCTTTCTTTCAAGTTCTTTTTCTGCTCACTAAACCTCAGGACAAGTTCAGAAAATTGCCTCTTTATCTGCTGAACAAAGTTCTTCTTTTTAAATGTTATCTCATACATCTCTTCTTTGTTCTTCTCTTTGGCCCTCATTATACCTTCATCAACTGTTCTTATTTCTTCTTTCTTCTGCTCCTTCTTACTTTGTATCAAAGCTTGCTTTTGCAATTTTAAGACATTTTCTTCTCTTTTTCTCTCATCCCAAACTGCTTCTTTTTGCTGGTTGTCATGAAGTGATGCATAGGATGTGGAAGGCTTTTCATCATCAATCACTGGGGCTGGGCCCTCTTTACAGTTAAGCAGTGCCCATAGCAAAAGGGAGGCCTTATGCTTTTCTTCTTGTGGTGTCCCAAGATGTAGTGAACTAAGTGAAGAAACACCCATCTTACACAGATTCCTTTTAGGGAGAGCTGAAGACTGATCAGTCTTGGCTTCAGCAGTCTTGGCTTCAACAACTGCTTCAACATCAGTTTCCTGTGTCAAATGAGACCAGTAGAGGAAATAATGGACCATTACATTTTCTGCAAGTCAATACAATCAATCAAGGTTTATGAACAAACTGGAAAAAGGTGCATCTATTAATTTGTCAAGGATAATAATAATTATGTTGAAATAATATTAATAGTATTATTATTGTTGTTGTTGTTGTTGTTATTTATATTATTAACAACAACAACCTGAAAGGACACTTGTGAACAAACCACATTTTCTTGACACAGCCTGCTCAAATTAACATAACTGAAAACTTGAATAAGGTACACTAAAAATATTGATGTTATAAAAGGAACAAAAAGGACAAAATGTTGGCTTCGTCAAGTCATCATATGCTGAAAAATACAGGGAAAAAACATAATGTTCAAATCAAAAATGACAGAAAAAGTTCATGTTTGCACAACCTCTTCAATGGTGCTCAGCGATGTCCTAAACTTTCTCAGTTGATGAGCCGAATGCTTTCTATATTGTTTACGAATCCTCTGGAGAACTGCTCCTTGGTGTGGTGTCTCAATTTGTGAATGCTTTTGGAAGGTTGAAGGTTGACTCTTTATGACAGTTTCTTTGGACTTCATACTTTGGATCAACTTGTTCTTTTGTAACACTGAGTCGTCTTCCACCCAGCTTTTTTTCTGCTTAGTCTTGGCTTTTGCAGGCTTGGTTTCAACAACATTTTCAACATCATTCTCCTGTGTCAAATGAAACCAGTAGAGTAAATAATGGAATGTTACATTTTCTGCAAGTCAATGCAATATATCAAGGTTTATGAACAAACTGGAAAAAGTGGCATCTCTTCATTTATCAAGGATAATAATAATTCTGCTGAAATAATAATAATAAACTATAATAAGAATAATAATAAGAAGAACAATAATTAGTAAGGGATACTTGTGAACAAACTACATTTTTTTTGACACAGTCTCGTCACATTAACATAACTCAAAACTTGAATAAGCTACACTAAAAATATTGATGTTATAACGAAGAAAAATGACAAAATGTTGGCTTTGTCAAGTCATCATATGCTGAAGAAATACAGGGGAAATTAGATGTTCAAATAAAAAATGCTAGAAAAAAGTTCATGTTTGCAAAACCTCTTCTATGGTGCTCATCAGTGTCCTGAACTCTCTCAGCAGACCCTCCGAGTCCTTTCCATATTCTTTATAGATCCTCTGGAGAGCTGCCACAATCATCTGACTATGATGCAGTCTCTCTTGACAAGCCTTGAGCTCAGACTGCAGTGACTTCCTTTCTTTCTCCCACTGCTTAATTTGTTCAGTTTCATTTTCTACATTTGATATTTGACATGTATCCATGTTTCCAGTCTGTTCTTGTTACCTAGAGAGAGACATGTTTAAAAGTTTGATTTCAGTCTTTCTTTTTGTAAGAAAGGTCTTATGCATGTAAGAAGAATACAGATCATAAATGAAAACTATTATATTTAATTTGGCCCCTGCTAGCATGCCTGTCTCCATCGATTCCCTGTCTCATGTTATTGTTTCATTTTCTGCATTCCTGTTCCAGTCTTGTTAACTGTTCTTTGTTAGCCCTCATGTATATGTGAATTAAAACCCTTGGTTTTCCCCTGTTAGTGCTAGTCTTTGTAATTCCTAGCCTCAGTCTCTTATCCATCCCTCTTTGTTCTCTGTAGTTGTATGTAATAAGCCCTGTCGTGCTTGTTCTGCTCGTGTTTCTTAGCCTGCTCGTGTAGTTTGTGTTCCTTATTGTGGCCTGTTTGCCTATTCTCTATCGTGTGTTTTTTCTCGTTTGTTTACTATGTATTCCCGGACTCTCCGCACTGGCTCATTGACCCTGGACTGTGACTATGACTCTGATTATAGATTTGCCCTTAATAAATCTCGCTCTTCTCAGCGTACGCGTCCGCCTCGTGACCGCTCCACGTTACATAATTAAAAAGGTGTTGACCATATGTATTATTCATAAATCTTTCTTATAATCGTAATCACTTTAACCGCTTATTGGTAATACATTTTTGTTAACCGAAAGGCTCGTGATAGGTATATTTATTCCTTTTAAATCCTTTTTGAAATGTAAAGAGTTTATGTCAGCATCGTTTGGAACGCTTCCGCACCAGCCGGCAATTTTAAAGACTTACCTTAAGATTCTCTTGAGATATTGTGGAGTAACTTTTAACGCATTTCAGAAGAGTTGCATTTCAGAAGAGTCTGTAATTGTATTGTTGTCTTCTCGCTAGGTTACATACTTCTTCGCAGCCCCAGTTTATTATCTACCTATTACGACGTAATAATAGTTTGTTCCATTTAAAATCAGCTCCGCTTAATTCTTAGGCACAGTCCCAATGTTATTTCAAACACCTAGAAACGTTTCCCTTTCACCACGGTGTCTTCTGGTCAGATTTTAGAAAACTTTTTAAAGACTATTATGCTATTTTAAATGTAATTTGAGACCATATTTGAGTTGAGAATATACAAAAAGGAAATTATTTTTGAATAACAAATATTATTTTGTAAACATGGTCTTTGAGTAACAGATATTTTCAGACTAATGCTGAAGACTCATCATTTTGAAGAATGGTATGTGAACACTGAATAAACTAAGTGGACACTGACACAAAAATCTGACCAAAAAATATAGCTAGCTAGCTAAATTAGGCAGACTCAAAAACACTGAAACAGCAGGGTCTTGAAAACTCACCAGAGCACTGCTATAATTTTTTTTAAATTATAGGCTATTTTTGTTGTTTTGCTTTTTTGTTTATATAGGCATGTGGTTTGGCCAGCCACATGCAGTGGGAGGACCTCCGTTTGTGGCACACACCTGTACCTCGTTTCGTCTGTGTGTATTTAAACTCATGTCAGTCATGTCATGTTTATATATTAATAAATATATATATATGCGGACCACCACGCATTACAGAAATCGGCACTCGGGCCACCCCGCATTACAGAAATCATTTGGAAGCCACAAAAGCTAGCTCTTAGTGGTGAGATGAGCTGATTGAAAGCTTTTGTGGAAGCACTAGTTTCTAATGAAAAATACTATTTAAATTTCGAAGTGCAGTGAACCATTTTCTACTTTCTCCCACATGTTGAATTTTTCTTCTCCAGATGGTTTTTTTTTCACTTTGAAAAACATCCTATACACCTATACACACAGTAGCTATCACTATATATATATATATATATATATATATATATATATATATATATATATCTCCATCCAACATGCATAGGAGCTATCACTTTTTTGCTTGCCCCAGTCTGAATTGACATATTTATATAATTACAAAAAAACAGGGGTTACACTACACTAAAATCACTAAACATAATTTAGTTCAAATCAAATCAAAGATAATTTGTCACATACATAGTCATACGCAGTATAACTGGCAGTGAAATGCCTTTGGTGACTGCTCTTCCCGTAAACCAAAGAGCGATACAGAAAAATATACAGATCAGTGTAATGTAAGGTTAAACTGAATAAATCCTAAAATGTATTTGTAAAGGAAGGAAAATAAAGCCTAAAATATAAAATAGATTTTGTCTGGGTAAAAAATAAACACGATTATGATTATATACAAATTACAATTTAAAAATTTTCCAGTTCAGTGTGAAGTTGTGCTATATAGCGCAGTGCAAATAGCAAAATATGGGTGTGTAAGAGTGTGTATGATGTTATAGTGAACAATGGTCCAGTCCAGTGGGGGAATCCAGTGAATGAAGATTAGTCCCATCAGTTGCCCTGGTTCAGAGCCCGAAAGGCCTGTGGGAAGAAGCTCCTCCTCAGTCTCTCTGTGTTAGTCTTCAGGGAGTGAAAGCACTTCCCTGACCTCAACAGGGAGAAGAGCCTATTGTCAGGATGGGTGGGGTCCTTCATAATCCTCCTGGCCTTAGTCTGGCACCACTTGTAATAGATGGTCTAATTACTAATTGGTATAGATTCATATAATGGGCATTTTTAAAATCATATACATTTAAGAATAAATAATTTAACATCAACATAAATTTCATTTTTATTTGACCCTTAGATTAGGGGAGGCTCTAGGCAACTGCCTCAGTGTTATATTGTAGTGGGTAATGTTTCAGCCTCTCCAGTGTGGGACCGGGATTCAATCCCCATCCCAGCAAGTGCTCTATACTATACCAATTAGAGTTTTTGGACAAGAATACTAACACTACACTTACCTACCTCTGCAACATGATTGAAAATTGTAAATTGCTCTGGATAAAAGTGTCTGTCAAATGCTTAAAAAGTAAAAAAAATTAAATATCAGTAATCGTGATGCTTACAAAACATTCCACAAATTACCTAGAATAGGTTTATAATAGATACAAACGCTGCAAAATAATAATGGAGATACCCCTTTATATTCCCTGGGGTCTTAATGAAATATGTATGACGTGATTGGCTAAATACTTCTAGGATCAATCACCACAGCACCCTTCTCAGCCTGTTAAAACAGCCCTGTTAGAACAACCAGTTTGAATGCCTGTGCCTTTAAATGTCAATAAGCCACTGCTCAAACCCACCCCTTCCCCCCAGCCCCTCTTCTACTTGAACCCTGAGAGAAAGTCTGTATTCAAAATAGCCTACTGCATACTACTTGCATACTGACCCAAAAGATCTGGTCATGTCCTGGAATATTTGGCCCCAAATTAATATGGTGTATGAATTATGGGACCAAAATACATTTTCCAGTACGCGAAAGATACCTGGTTGTCTAATTCCACCAAATATTCCAGGACATGACCAGATCTTTTGGGTGTACTGCATCCAGTCATGCAACAGTGGCGAAAAATCTTACCCAAGTGTATGGAACCATCATACATTAATGTAGCCTTGTAGTATGCTTTGCATTTCTTGCATACTGGATACTATACTGCTTACTACTACAGGGACCAGTATACAGTATATACTGAGTGCAGTATACAGCATGTTGTAGGCTCTTTTGAACAGAACCAAACATTACTGCAAGAGAAATTATAGGGGTGCAGCCATACAGTGATGTGAAAAAGTGTTTGCCCCCTTCCTGATATCTTATTTTTGTACACGTTTGTCACACTTACTGTTTCAGATCATCAAACAAGTTTAAATATTAGCCAAAGATAACACAAGTAAACAGAAAAGGCAGGTTTTAAATGAAGGCTTTTATTATTAAGGGGAAAAAAATCCAAATTTATCCACTGCACACCTCTCTTGCCTCAGTTAAGATCAGTGTTCATGACTCCACCATAAGAAAGAGACTGGGCAAAATGGCCTGCATGGCAGAGTTCCAAGACGAAAACCACTGCTGAGCAAAAAGAATATAAAGGTTTGTCTCAGTTTTGCCAGAAAACATCTTGATGATTGTGGAGGAGATCCCCAAGACTTTTGGGAAAATACTCTGTGGACTGACGAGACAAAAGTTGAACTTTTTGAAAGGTGTATGTCCCATTACATCTGGCGTAAAAGTAACACAGCATTTCAGAAATGGAACATCATACCAACAGTAAAATATGGTGGTGGTAGTGTGATGGTCTGGGGCTGTTTTGCTGCTTCAGGACCTGGAAGACTTGCTGTGGTAAATGGGACCATGAATTCTGCTGTCTACCAAAAAATCCTGAAGGAGAATGTCCAGCTATCCATTCGTGACCTCAAGCTGAAACGCACTTGGGTTCTGCAGCAGGACAATGATCCAAAACACACCAGCAAGTCCACCTCTGAATGGCTTAAGAAAAACAAAATGAAGACTCTGGAGTGGCCTAGTCAAAGTCCTGACCTGAATCCGATTGAGATGCTGTGGCATGACCTTAAAAAAGCGGTTCATGCTCAAAAACGCTCCAATAAGGCTGAATTACAACAACTCTGCAAAGATGAGTGGCCCAAAATTCCTCCACAGTGCTATAAAAGACTCATTGCCAATTATGATTGCATAACTGAAATGCTTGATTGCAGTTGTTGCTGCTAAGGGTGGCCCAACCAGTTATTAGGTTTGGGGGGCAATCATTTTTTCACACAGGGCCATGTAGGTTTGGATTTTTTCCCCATTAATAATAAAAACCTTCATTTAAAAACTATATTTTGTGTTTACTTGTGTTATCTTTGTCTAATATTTAAATTTGTTTGATGATCGGAAACATTAAGTGTGACAAACATGCAAAAAAAGATCAGAAGGGGGCAAACACTTTTTCACACCACTGTATATGTCTTAACCAAAGTCAGCTCCTGAGTTGTCAAACTTCATTCTACACACACTGACATATATATGTACACACTGCAAAGCATGCCCACATGCTAAATTACAGACGGTTGTAAAACACATTTTCCTCTAGCATTACATGCTAATGTTGCTAACACATAAGTGGAACACAACTGCAACCTTGTTACATTTACTCTCACATTATTCACCTGTTGATAAAGTTCATCTGTCACAAATTCAACTAATAAATTGATAGGATTTGTGTTATTGTGGATCCTGCAACAAATAACCCAAGAAACACCAATAATATCTTTAAAATTATATTTATAACCTCAGCGTTAAAGTTAGCTAGTGCTAAATGACCAAAGAAACACATAGCTAGAATAATAATTTTTAAAAATAAGTTACTTACATTTCCCTTATCTGCACTTTAGCTTTGCACAGTTGATATTGATCCCAAAACTTAGCCCTGTATTATACTAACCCAGGCAGGTAAAGCATTTTGACACAAAGTTGTTAGTACACACATACAGGTTTTTGTTGATGGTAGCTGGGACATTGCCATCAAAAATAAACTTTATCCACTCAGATCTTCTGTCCTCTGTTGCTGGGGGCCAGTGTAGCATTTTGTGTCAGCCTGTGTAACAGAGCAATTCCCGTACTTAGCTCTTAATTTCAATATAATGATATTGGGTCTGGCGTGTGTGAGAGAAAAAATGGCTACCTTTGTAAAAGTAGTTCTCAAACCATGGGTAGAGATACTCAGATTGGGGGCAGTATAATGCTAATGACTGCCCTCTTGTTATAAAAACGGGAGCCAAATCTGAATGGCTGTTTTAGCCTGTTTTCTGATGTAGGCTGCCTGTAAAGTGGACTTGGTTGTCTTATCTCACAATTTGTGGTTTGGTAGGCACTCAAAAGATACCCAAACGGATTGTTTAAACATTTTACAGTTTAAATGAAAGTTATTTCTTCATCATATACATTTTTCAAAACATATTATTAAAGATTAAAAAAACCCCGTAAACCTCCCTTTTTAATGATCAAACTTTTATTTACTTTCACTTGATAGCATTTAATATGCATGTGGGGGGGGGGGGGGGAGCAATACAGTGACAGTGCTTGTCTATTTGGCCATGCTGGGATCAGACTGGTCATTCTATTTGACTTTTCTTCCTCCTTTCCTTAATTTGTGGTGGGTTTCATTTTCTTCATCATTCTGCAGCTCCTTTTCTGCCTTTTTCTTTCTTTTTCATCATTTTCCCTGTTTTTTCAGCTAACCAACTCTTATATGATTTTTTTTCTTTATTCGCTTTGTGATTTTCATTTGTTTCTCTTCCTCCTTTCTCTTTCTTTCAAGTTCTTTTTCTGCTCACTAAACCTCAGGACAAGTTCAGAAAATTGCCTCTTTATCTGCTGAACAAAGTTCTTCTTTTTAAATGTTATCTCATACATCTCTTCTTTGTTCTTCTCTTTGGCCCTCATTATACCTTCATCAACTGTTCTTATTTCTTCTTTCTTCTGCTCCTTCTTACTTTGTATCAAAGCTTGCTTTTGCAATTTTAAGACATTTTCTTCTCTTTTTCTCTCATCCCAAACTGCTTCTTTTTGCTGGTTGTCATGAAGTGATGCATAGGATGTGGAAGGCTTTTCATCATCAATCACTGGGGCTGGGCCCTCTTTACAGTTAAGCAGTGCCCATAGCAAAAGGGAGGCCTTATGCTTTTCTTCTTGTGGTGTCCCAAGATGTAGTGAACTAAGTGAAGAAACACCCATCTTACACAGATTCCTTTTAGGGAGAGCTGAAGACTGATCAGTCTTGGCTTCAGCAGTCTTGGCTTCAACAACTGCTTCAACATCAGTTTCCTGTGTCAAATGAGACCAGTAGAGGAAATAATGGACCATTACATTTTCTGCAAGTCAATACAATCAATCAAGGTTTATGAACAAACTGGAAAAAGGTGCATCTATTAATTTGTCAAGGATAATAATAATTATGTTGAAATAATATTAATAGTATTATTATTGTTGTTGTTGTTGTTGTTATTTATATTATTAACAACAACAACCTGAAAGGACACTTGTGAACAAACCACATTTTCTTGACACAGCCTGCTCAAATTAACATAACTGAAAACTTGAATAAGGTACACTAAAAATATTGATGTTATAAAAGGAACAAAAAGGACAAAATGTTGGCTTCGTCAAGTCATCATATGCTGAAAAATACAGGGAAAAAACATAATGTTCAAATCAAAAATGACAGAAAAAGTTCATGTTTGCACAACCTCTTCAATGGTGCTCAGCGATGTCCTAAACTTTCTCAGTTGATGAGCCGAATGCTTTCTATATTGTTTACGAATCCTCTGGAGAACTGCTCCTTGGTGTGGTGTCCCAATTTGTGAATGCTTTTGGAAGGTTGAAGGTTGACTCTTTATGACAGTTTCTTTGGACTTCATACTTTGGATCAACTTGTTCTTTTGTAACACTGAGTCGTCTTCCACCCAGCTTTTTTTCTGCTTAGTCTTGGCTTTTGCAGGCTTGGTTTCAACAACATTTTCAACATCATTCTCCTGTGTCAAATGAAACCAGTAGAGTAAATAATGGAATGTTACATTTTCTGCAAGTCAATGCAATATATCAAGGTTTATGAACAAACTGGAAAAAGTGGCATCTCTTCATTTATCAAGGATAATAATAATTCTGCTGAAATAATAATAATAAACTATAATAAGAATAATAATAAGAAGAACAATAATTAGTAAGGGATACTTGTGAACAAACTACATTTTTTTTGACACAGTCTCGTCACATTAACATAACTCAAAACTTGAATAAGCTACACTAAAAATATTGATGTTATAACGAAGAAAAATGACAAAATGTTGGCTTTGTCAAGTCATCATATGCTGAAGAAATACAGGGGAAATTAGATGTTCAAATAAAAAATGCTAGAAAAAAGTTCATGTTTGCAAAACCTCTTCTATGGTGCTCATCAGTGTCCTGAACTCTCTCAGCAGACCCTCCGAGTCCTTTCCATATTCTTTATAGATCCTCTGGAGAGCTGCCACAATCATCTGACTATGATGCAGTCTCTCTTGACAAGCCTTGAGCTCAGACTGCAGTGACTTCCTTTCTTTCTCCCACTGCTTAATTTGTTCAGTTTCATTTTCTACATTTGATATTTGACATGTATCCATGTTTCCAGTCTGTTCTTGTTACCTAGAGAGAGACATGTTTAAAAGTTTGATTTCAGTCTTTCTTTTTGTAAGAAAGGTCTTATGCATGTAAGAAGAATACAGATCATAAATGAAAACTATTATATTTAATTTGGCCCCTGCTAGCATGCCTGTCTCCATCGATTCCCTGTCTCATGTTATTGTTTCATTTTCTGCATTCCTGTTCCAGTCTTGTTAACTGTTCTTTGTTAGCCCTCATGTATATGTGAATTAAAACCCTTGGTTTTCCCCTGTTAGTGCTAGTCTTTGTAATTCCTAGCCTCAGTCTCTTATCCATCCCTCTTTGTTCTCTGTAGTTGTATGTAATAAGCCCTGTCGTGCTTGTTCTGCTCGTGTTTCTTAGCCTGCTCGTGTAGTTTGTGTTCCTTATTGTGGCCTGTTTGCCTATTGTCTATCGTGTGTTTTTTCTCGTTTGTTTACTATGTATTCCCGGACTCTCCGCACTGGCTCATTGACCCTGGACTGTGACTATGACTCTGATTATAGATTTGCCCTTAATAAATCTCGCTCTTCTCAGCGTACGCGTCCGCCTCGTGACCGCTCCACGTTACATAATTAAAAAGGTGTTGACCATATGTATTATTCATAAATCTTTCTTATAATCGTAATCACTTTAACCGCTTATTGGTAATACATTTTTGTTAACCGAAAGGCTCGTGATAGGTATATTTATTCCTTTTAAATCCTTTTTGAAATGTAAAGAGTTTATGTCAGCATCGTTTGGAACGCTTCCGCACCAGCCGGCAATTTTAAAGACTTACCTTAAGATTCTCTTGAGATATTGTGGAGTAACTTTTAACGCATTTCAGAAGAGTTGCATTTCAGAAGAGTCTGTAATTGTATTGTTGTCTTCTCGCTAGGTTACATACTTCTTCGCAGCCCCAGTTTATTATCTACCTATTACGACGTAATAATAGTTTGTTCCATTTAAAATCAGCTCCGCTTAATTCTTAGGCACAGTCCCAATGTTATTTCAAACACCTAGAAACGTTTCCCTTTCACCACGGTGTCTTCTGGTCAGATTTTAGAAAACTTTTTAAAGACTATTATGCTATTTTAAATGTAATTTGAGACCATATTTGAGTTGAGAATATACAAAAAGGAAATTATTTTTGAATAACAAATATTATTTTGTAAACATGGTCTTTGAGTAACAGATATTTTCAGACTAATGCTGAAGACTCATCATTTTGAAGAATGGTATGTGAACACTGAATAAACTAAGTGGACACTGACAGAAAAATCTGACCAAAAAATATGGCTAGCTAGCTAAATTAGGCAGACTCAAAAACACTGAAACAGCAGGGTCTTGAAAACTCACCAGAGCACTGCTATAATTTTTTTTAAATTATAGGCTATTTTTGTTGTTTTGCTTTTTTGTTTATATAGGCATGTGGTTTGGCCAGCCACATGCAGTGGGAGGACCTCCGTTTGTGGCACACACCTGTACCTCGTTTCGTCTGTGTGTATTTAAACTCATGTCAGTCATGTCATGTTTATATATTAATAAATATATATATATGCGGACCACCACGCATTACAGAAATCGGCACTCGGGCCACCCCGCATTACAGAAATCATTTGGAAGCCACAAAAGCTAGCTCTTAGTGGTGAGATGAGCTGATTGAAAGCTTTTGTGGAAGCACTAGTTTCTAATGAAAAATACTATTTAAATTTCGAAGTGCAGTGAACCATTTTCTACTTTCTCCCACATGTTGAATTTTTCTTCTCCAGATGGTTTTTTTTTCACTTTGAAAAACATCCTATACACCTATACACACAGTAGCTATCACTATATATATATATATATATATATATATATATATATATATATATATATATATATATATATATATATCTCCATCCAACATGCATAGGAGCTATCACTTTTTTGCTTGCCCCAGTCTGAATTGACATATTTATATAATTACAAAAAAACAGGGGTTACACTACACTAAAATCACTAAACATAATTTAGTTCAAATCAAATCAAAGATAATTTGTCACATACATAGTCATACGCAGTATAACTGGCAGTGAAATGCCTTTGGTGACTGCTCTTCCCGTAAACCAAAGAGCGATACAGAAAAATATACAGATCAGTGTAATGTAAGGTTAAACTGAATAAATCCTAAAATGTATTTGTAAAGGAAGGAAAATAAAGCCTAAAATATAAAATAGATTTTGTCTGGGTAAAAAATAAACACGATTATGATTATATACAAATTACAATTTAAAAATTTTCCAGTTCAGTGTGAAGTTGTGCTATATAGCGCAGTGCAAATAGCAAAATATGGGTGTGTAAGAGTGTGTATGATGTTATAGTGAACAATGGTCCAGTCCAGTGGGGGAATCCAGTGAATGAAGATTAGTCCCATCAGTTGCCCTGGTTCAGAGCCCGAAAGGCCTGTGGGAAGAAGCTCCTCCTCAGTCTCTCTGTGTTAGTCTTCAGGGAGTGAAAGCACTTCCCTGACCTCAACAGGGAGAAGAGCCTATTGTCAGGATGGGTGGGGTCCTTCATAATCCTCCTGGCCTTAGTCTGGCACCACTTGTAATAGATGGTCTAATTACTAATTGGTATAGATTCATATAATGGGCATTTTTAAAATCATATACATTTAAGAATAAATAATTTAACATCAACATAAATTTCATTTTTATTTGACCCTTAGATTAGGGGAGGCTCTAGGCAACTGCCTCAGTGTTATATTGTAGTGGGTAATGTTTCAGCCTCTCCAGTGTGGGACCGGGATTCAATCCCCATCCCAGCAAGTGCTCTATACTATACCAATTAGAGTTTTTGGACAAGAATACTAACACTACACTTACCTACCTCTGCAACATGATTGAAAATTGTAAATTGCTCTGGATAAAAGTGTCTGTCAAATGCTTAAAAAGTAAAAAAAATTAAATATCAGTAATCGTGATGCTTACAAAACATTCCACAAATTACCTAGAATAGGTTTATAATAGATACAAACGCTGCAAAATAATAATGGAGATACCCCTTTATATTCCCTGGGGTCTTAATGAAATATGTATGACGTGATTGGCTAAATACTTCTAGGATCAATCACCACAGCACCCTTCTCAGCCTGTTAAAACAGCCCTGTTAGAACAACCAGTTTGAATGCCTGTGCCTTTAAATGTCAATAAGCCACTGCTCAAACCCACCCCTTCCCCCCAGCCCCTCTTCTACTTGAACCCTGAGAGAAAGTCTGTATTCAAAATAGCCTACTGCATACTACTTGCATACTGACCCAAAAGATCTGGTCATGTCCTGGAATATTTGGCCCCAAATTAATATGGTGTATGAATTATGGGACCAAAATACATTTTCCAGTACGCGAAAGATACCTGGTTGTCTAATTCCACCAAATATTCCAGGACATGACCAGATCTTTTGGGTGTACTGCATCCAGTCATGCAACAGTGGCGAAAAATCTTACCCAAGTGTATGGAACCATCATACATTAATGTAGCCTTGTAGTATGCTTTGCATTTCTTGCATACTGGATACTATACTGCTTACTACTACAGGGACCAGTATACAGTATATACTGAGTGCAGTATACAGCATGTTGTAGGCTCTTTTGAACAGAACCAAACATTACTGCAAGAGAAATTATAGGGGTGCAGCCATACAGTGATGTGAAAAAGTGTTTGCCCCCTTCCTGATATCTTATTTTTGTACACGTTTGTCACACTTACTGTTTCAGATCATCAAACAAGTTTAAATATTAGCCAAAGATAACACAAGTAAACAGAAAAGGCAGGTTTTAAATGAAGGCTTTTATTATTAAGGGGAAAAAAATCCAAATTTATCCACTGCACACCTCTCTTGCCTCAGTTAAGATCAGTGTTCATGACTCCACCATAAGAAAGAGACTGGGCAAAATGGCCTGCATGGCAGAGTTCCAAGACGAAAACCACTGCTGAGCAAAAAGAATATAAAGGTTTGTCTCAGTTTTGCCAGAAAACATCTTGATGATTGTGGAGGAGATCCCCAAGACTTTTGGGAAAATACTCTGTGGACTGACGAGACAAAAGTTGAACTTTTTGAAAGGTGTATGTCCCATTACATCTGGCGTAAAAGTAACACAGCATTTCAGAAATGGAACATCATACCAACAGTAAAATATGGTGGTGGTAGTGTGATGGTCTGGGGCTGTTTTGCTGCTTCAGGACCTGGAAGACTTGCTGTGGTAAATGGGACCATGAATTCTGCTGTCTACCAAAAAATCCTGAAGGAGAATGTCCAGCTATCCATTCGTGACCTCAAGCTGAAACGCACTTGGGTTCTGCAGCAGGACAATGATCCAAAACACACCAGCAAGTCCACCTCTGAATGGCTTAAGAAAAACAAAATGAAGACTCTGGAGTGGCCTAGTCAAAGTCCTGACCTGAATCCGATTGAGATGCTGTGGCATGACCTTAAAAAAGCGGTTCATGCTCAAAAACGCTCCAATAAGGCTGAATTACAACAACTCTGCAAAGATGAGTGGCCCAAAATTCCTCCACAGTGCTATAAAAGACTCATTGCCAATTATGATTGCATAACTGAAATGCTTGATTGCAGTTGTTGCTGCTAAGGGTGGCCCAACCAGTTATTAGGTTTGGGGGGCAATCATTTTTTCACACAGGGCCATGTAGGTTTGGATTTTTTCCCCATTAATAATAAAAACCTTCATTTAAAAACTGTATTTTGTGTTTACTTGTGTTATCTTTGTCTAATATTTAAATTTGTTTGATGATCGGAAACATTAAGTGTGACAAACATGCAAAAAAAGATCAGAAGGGGGCAAACACTTTTTCACACCACTGTATATGTCTTAACCAAAGTCAGCTCCTGAGTTGTCAAACTTCATTCTACACACACTGACATATATATGTACACACTGCAAAGCATGCCCACATGCTAAATTACAGACGGTTGTAAAACACATTTTCCTCTAGCATTACATGCTAATGTTGCTAACACATAAGTGGAACACAACTGCAACCTTGTTACATTTACTCTCACATTATTCACCTGTTGATAAAGTTCATCTGTCACAAATTCAACTAATAAATTGATAGGATTTGTGTTATTGTGGATCCTGCAACAAATAACCCAAGAAACACCAATAATATCTTTAAAATTATATTTATAACCTCAGCGTTAAAGTTAGCTAGTGCTAAATGACCAAAGAAACACATAGCTAGAATAATAATTTTTAAAAATAAGTTACTTACATTTCCCTTATCTGCACTTTAGCTTTGCACAGTTGATATTGATCCCAAAACTTAGCCCTGTATTATACTAACCCAGGCAGGTAAAGCATTTTGACACAAAGTTGTTAGTACACACATACAGGTTTTTGTTGATGGTAGCTGGGACATTGCCATCAAAAATAAACTTTATCCACTCAGATCTTCTGTCCTCTGTTGCTGGGGGCCAGTGTAGCATTTTGTGTCAGCCTGTGTAACAGAGCAATTCCCGTACTTAGCTCTTAATTTCAATATAATGATATTGGGTCTGGCGTGTGTGAGAGAAAAAATGGCTACCTTTGTAAAAGTAGTTCTCAAACCATGGGTAGAGATACTCAGATTGGGGGCAGTATAATGCTAATGACTGCCCTCTTGTTATAAAAACGGGAGCCAAATCTGAATGGCTGTTTTAGCCTGTTTTCTGATGTAGGCTGCCTGTAAAGTGGACTTGGTTGTCTTATCTCACAATTTGTGGTTTGGTAGGCACTCAAAAGATACCCAAACGGATTGTTTAAACATTTTACAGTTTAAATGAAAGTTATTTCTTCATCATATACATTTTTCAAAACATATTATTAAAGATTAAAAAAAAACGTAAACCTCCCTTTTTAATGATCAAACTTTTATTTACTTTCACTTGATAGCATTTAATATGCATGTGGGGGGCGGGGGGAGCAATACAGTGACAGTGCTTGTCTATTTGGCCATGCTGGGATCAGACTGGTCATTCTATTTGACTTTTCTTCCTCCTTTCCTTAATTTGTGGTGGGTTTCATTTTCTTCATCATTCTGCAGCTCCTTTTCTGCCTTTTTCTTTCTTTTTCATCATTTTCCCTGTTTTTTCAGCTAACCAACTCTTATATGATTTTTTTTCTTTATTCGCTTTGTGATTTTCATTTGTTTCTCTTCCTCCTTTCTCTTTCTTTCAAGTTCTTTTTCTGCTCACTAAACCTCAGGACAAGTTCACAAAATTGCCTCTTTATCTGCTGAACAAAGTTCTTCTTTTTAAATGTTATCTCATACATCTCTTCTTTGTTCTTCTCTTTGGCCCTCGTTATACCTTCATCAACTGTTCTTATTTCTTCTTTCTTCTGCTCCTTCTTACTTTGTATCAAAGCTTGCTTTTGCAATTTTAAGACATTTTCTTCTCTTTTTCTCTCATCCCAAACTGCTTCTTTTTGCTGGTTGTCATGAAGTGATGCATAGGATGTGGAAGGCTTTTCATCATCAATCACTGGGGCTGGGCCCTCTTTACAGTTAAGCAGTGCCCATAGCAAAAGGGAGGCCTTATGCTTTTCTTCTTGTGGTGTCCCAAGATGTAGTGAACTAAGTGAAGAAACACCCATCTTACACAGATTCCTTTTAGGGAGAGCTGAAGACTGATCAGTCTTGGCTTCAGCAGTCTTGGCTTCAACAACTGCTTCAACATCAGTTTCCTGTGTCAAATGAGACCAGTAGAGGAAATAATGGACCATTACATTTTCTGCAAGTCAATACAATCAATCAAGGTTTATGAACAAACTGGAAAAAGGTGCATCTATTAATTTGTCAAGGATAATAATAATTATGTTGAAATAATATTAATAGTATTATTATTGTTGTTGTTGTTGTTATTATTTATATTATTAACAACAACAACCTGAAAGGACACTTGTGAACAAACCACATTTTCTTGACACAGCCTGCTCAAATTAACATAACTGAAAACTTGAATAAGGTACACTAAAAATATTGATGTTATAAAAGGAACAAAAAGGACAAAATGTTGGCTTCGTCAAGTCATCATATGCTGAAAAATACAGGGAAAAAACATAATGTTCAAATCAAAAATGACAGAAAAAGTTCATGTTTGCACAACCTCTTCAATGGTGCTCAGCGATGTCCTAAACTTTCTCAGTTGATGAGCCGAATGCTTTCTATATTGTTTACGAATCCTCTGGAGAACTGCTCCTTGGTGTGGTGTCCCAATTTGTGAATGCTTTTGGAAGGTTGAAGGTTGACTGTTTATGACAGTTTCTTTGGACTTCATACTTTGGGTCAACTTGTTCTTTTGTAACACTGAGTCGTCTTCCACCCAGCTTTTTTTCTGCTTAGTCTTGGCTTTTGCAGGCTTGGTTTCAACAACATTTTCAACATCATTCTCCTGTGTCAAATGAAACCAGTAGAGTAAATAATGGAATGTTACATTTTCTGCAAGTCAATGCAATATATCAAGGTTTATGAACAAACTGGAAAAAGTGGCATCTCTTCATTTATCAAGGATAATAATAATTCTGCTGAAATAATAATAATAAACTATAATAAGAATAATAATAAGAAGAACAATAATTAGTAAGGGATACTTGTGAACAAACTACATTTTTTTTGACACAGTCTCGTCACATTAACATAACTCAAAACTTGAATAAGGTACACTAAAAATATTGATGTTATAACGAAGAAAAATGACAAAATGTTGGCTTTGTCAAGTCATCATATGCTGAAGAAATACAGGGGAAATTAGATGTTCAAATAAAAAATGCTAGAAAAAAGTTCATGTTTGCAAAACCTCTTCTATGGTGCTCATCAGTGTCCTGAACTCTCTCAGCAGACCCTCCGAGTCCTTTCCATATTCTTTATAGATCCTCTGGAGAGCTGCCACAATCATCTGACTATGATGCAGTCTCTCTTGACAAGCCTTGAGCTCAGACTGCAGTGACTTCCTTTCTTTCTCCCACTGCTTAATTTGTTCATTTTCATTTTCTACATTTGATATTTTACATGTATCCATGTTTCCAGTCTGTTCTTGTTACCTAGAGAGAGACATGTTTAAAAGTTTGATTTCAGTCTTTCTTTTTGTAAGAAAGGTCTTATGCATGTAAGAAGAATACAGATCATAAATGAAAACTATTATATTTAATTTGGCCCCTGCTAGCATGCCTGTCTCCATCGATTCCCTGTCTCATGTTATTGTTTCATTTTCTGCATTCCTGTTCCAGTCTTGTTAACTGTTCTTTGTTAGCCCTCATGTATATGTGAATTAAAACCCTTGGTTTTCCCCTGTTAGTGCTAGTCTTTGTAATTCCTAGCCTCAGTCTCTTATCCATCCCTCTTTGTTCTCTGTAGTTGTATGTAATAAGCCCTGTCGTGCTTGTTCTGCTCGTGTTTCTTAGCCTGCTCGTGTAGTTTGTGTTCCTTATTGTGGCCTGTTTGCCTATTCTCTATCGTGTGTTTTTTCTCGTTTGTTTACTATGTATTCCCGGACTCTCCGCACTGGCTCATTGACCCTGGACTGTGACTATGACTCTGATTATAGATTTGCCCTTAATAAATCTCGCTCTTCTCAGCGTACGCGTCCGCCTCGTGACCGCTCCACGTTACATAATTAAAAAGGTGTTGACCATATGTATTATTCATAAATCTTTCTTATAATCGTAATCACTTTAACCGCTTATTGGTAATACATTTTTGTTAACCGAAAGGCTCGTGATAGGTATATTTATTCCTTTTAAATCCTTTTTGAAATGTAAAGAGTTTATGTCAGCATCGTTTGGAACGCTTCCGCACCAGCCGGCAATTTTAAAGACTTACCTTAAGATTCTCTTGAGATATTGTGGAGTAACTTTTAACGCATTTCAGAAGAGTTGCATTTCAGAAGAGTCTGTAATTGTATTGTTGTCTTCTCGCTAGGTTACATACTTCTTCGCAGCCCCAGTTTATTATCTACCTATTACGACGTAATAATAGTTTGTTCCATTTAAAATCAGCTCCGCTTAATTCTTAGGCACAGTCCCAATGTTATTTCAAACACCTAGAAACGTTTCCCTTTCACCACGGTGTCTTCTGGTCAGATTTTAGAAAACTTTTTAAAGACTATTATGCTATTTTAAATGTAATTTGAGACCATATTTGAGTTGAGAATATACAAAAAGGAAATTATTTTTGAATAACAAATATTATTTTGTAAACATGGTCTTTGAGTAACAGATATTTTCAGACTAATGCTGAAGACTCATCATTTTGAAGAATGGTATGTGAACACTGAATAAACTAAGTGGACACTGACAGAAAAATCTGACCAAAAAATATGGCTAGCTAGCTAAATTAGGCAGACTCAAAAACACTGAAACAGCAGGGTCTTGAAAACTCACCAGAGCACTGCTATAATTTTTTTTAAATTATAGGCTATTTTTGTTGTTTTGCTTTTTTGTTTATATAGGCATGTGGTTTGGCCAGCCACATGCAGTGGGAGGACCTCCGTTTGTGGCACACACCTGTACCTCGTTTCGTCTGTGTGTATTTAAACTCATGTCAGTCATGTCATGTTTATATATTAATAAATATATATATATGCGGACCACCACGCATTACAGAAATCGGCACTCGGGCCACCCCGCATTACAGAAATCATTTGGAAGCCACAAAAGCTAGCTCTTAGTGGTGAGATGAGCTGATTGAAAGCTTTTGTGGAAGCACTAGTTTCTAATGAAAAATACTATTTAAATTTCGAAGTGCAGTGAACCATTTTCTACTTTCTCCCACATGTTGAATTTTTCTTCTCCAGATGGTTTTTTTTTCACTTTGAAAAACATCCTATACACCTATACACACAGTAGCTATCACTATATATATATATATATATATATATATATATATATATATATATATATATATATATATATATATATCTCCATCCAACATGCATAGGAGCTATCACTTTTTTGCTTGCCCCAGTCTGAATTGACATATTTATATAATTACAAAAAAACAGGGGTTACACTACACTAAAATCACTAAACATAATTTAGTTCAAATCAAATCAAAGATAATTTGTCACATACATAGTCATACGCAGTATAACTGGCAGTGAAATGCCTTTGGTGACTGCTCTTCCCGTAAACCAAAGAGCGATACAGAAAAATATACAGATCAGTGTAATGTAAGGTTAAACTGAATAAATCCTAAAATGTATTTGTAAAGGAAGGAAAATAAAGCCTAAAATATAAAATAGATTTTGTCTGGGTAAAAAATAAACACGATTATGATTATATACAAATTACAATTTAAAAATTTTCCAGTTCAGTGTGAAGTTGTGCTATATAGCGCAGTGCAAATAGCAAAATATGGGTGTGTAAGAGTGTGTATGATGTTATAGTGAACAATGGTCCAGTCCAGTGGGGGAATCCAGTGAATGAAGATTAGTCCCATCAGTTGCCCTGGTTCAGAGCCCGAAAGGCCTGTGGGAAGAAGCTCCTCCTCAGTCTCTCTGTGTTAGTCTTCAGGGAGTGAAAGCACTTCCCTGACCTCAACAGGGAGAAGAGCCTATTGTCAGGATGGGTGGGGTCCTTCATAATCCTCCTGGCCTTAGTCTGGCACCACTTGTAATAGATGGTCTAATTACTAATTGGTATAGATTCATATAATGGGCATTTTTAAAATCATATACATTTAAGAATAAATAATTTAACATCAACATAAATTTCATTTTTATTTGACCCTTAGATTAGGGGAGGCTCTAGGCAACTGCCTCAGTGTTATATTGTAGTGGGTAATGTTTCAGCCTCTCCAGTGTGGGACCGGGATTCAATCCCCATCCCAGCAAGTGCTCTATACTATACCAATTAGAGTTTTTGGACAAGAATACTAACACTACACTTACCCACCTCTGCAACATGATTGAAAATTGTAAATTGCTCTGGATAAAAGTGTCTGTCAAATGCTTAAAAAGTAAAAAAAATTAAATATCAGTAATCGTGATGCTTACAAAACATTCCACAAATTACCTAGAATAGGTTTATAATAGATACAAACGCTGCAAAATAATAATGGAGATACCCCTTTATATTCCCTGGGGTCTTAATGAAATATGTATGACGTGATTGGCTAAATACTTCTAGGATCAATCACCACAGCACCCTTCTCAGCCTGTTAAAACAGCCCTGTTAGAACAACCAGTTTGAATGCCTGTGCCTTTAAATGTCAATAAGCCACTGCTCAAACCCACCCCTTCCCCCCAGCCCCTCTTCTACTTGAACCCTGAGAGAAAGTCTGTATTCAAAATAGCCTACTGCATACTACTTGCATACTGACCCAAAAGATCTGGTCATGTCCTGGAATATTTGGCCCCAAATTAATATGGTGTATGAATTATGGGACCAAAATACATTTTCCAGTACGCGAAAGATACCTGGTTGTCTAATTCCACCAAATATTCCAGGACATGACCAGATCTTTTGGGTGTACTGCATCCAGTCATGCAACAGTGGCGAAAAATCTTACCCAAGTGTATGGAACCATCATACATTAATGTAGCCTTGTAGTATGCTTTGCATTTCTTGCATACTGGATACTATACTGCTTACTACTACAGGGACCAGTATACAGTATATACTGAGTGCAGTATACAGCATGTTGTAGGCTCTTTTGAACAGAACCAAACATTACTGCAAGAGAAATTATAGGGGTGCAGCCATACACTGATGTGAAAAAGTGTTTGCCCCCTTCCTGATATCTTATTTTTGTACACGTTTGTCACACTTACTGTTTCAGATCATCAAACAAGTTTAAATATTAGCCAAAGATAACACAAGTAAACAGAAAAGGCAGGTTTTAAATTAAGGCTTTTATTATTAAGGGGAAAAAAATCCAAATTTATCCACTGCACACCTCTCTTGCCTCAGTTAAGATCAGTGTTCATGACTCCACCATAAGAAAGAGACTGGGCAAAATGGCCTGCATGGCAGAGTTCCAAGACGAAAACCACTGCTGAGCAAAAAGAATATAAAGGCTTGTCTCAGTTTTGCCAGAAAACATCTTGATGATTGTGGAGGAGATCCCCAAGACTTTTGGGAAAATACTCTGTGGACTGACGAGACAAAAGTTGAACTTTTTGAAAGGTGTATGTCCCATTACATCTGGCGTAAAAGTAACACAGCATTTCAGAAATGGAACATCATACCAACAGTAAAATATGGTGGTGGTAGTGTGATGGTCTGGGGCTGTTTTGCTGCTTCAGGGCCTGGAAGACTTGCTGTGGTAAATGGGACCATGAATTCTGCTGTCTACCAAAAAATCCTGAAGGAGAATGTCCAGCTATCCATTCGTGACCTCAAGCTGAAACGCACTTGGGTTCTGCAGCAGGACAATGATCCAAAACACACCAGCAAGTCCACCTCTGAATGGCTTAAGAAAAACAAAATGAAGACTCTGGAGTGGCCTAGTCAAAGTCCTGACCTGAATCCGATTGAGATGCTGTGGCATGACCTTAAAAAAGCGGTTCATGCTCAAAAACGCTCCAATAAGGCTGAATTACAACAACTCTGCAAAGATGAGTGGCCCAAAATTCCTCCACAGTGCTATAAAAGACTCATTGTCAATTATGATTGCATAACTGAAATGCTTGATTGCAGTTGTTGCTGCTAAGGGTGGCCCAACCAGTTATTAGGTTTGGGGGGCAATCATTTTTTCACACAGGGCCATGTAGGTTTGGATTTTTTCCCCATTAATAATAAAAACCTTCATTTAAAAACTGTATTTTGTGTTTACTTGTGTTATCTTTTTCTAATATTTAAATTTGTTTGATGATCGGAAACATTAAGTGTGACAAACATGCAAAAAAAGATCAGAAGGGGGCAAACACTTTTTCACACCACTGTATATGTCTTAACCAAAGTCAGCTCCTGAGTTGTCAAACTTCATTCTACACACACTGACATATATATGTACACACTGCAAAGCATGCCCACATGCTAAATTACAGACGGTTGTAAAACACATTTTCCTCTAGCATTACATGCTAATGTTGCTAACACATAAGTGGAACACAACTGCAACCTTGTTACATTTACTCTCACATTATTCACCTGTTGATAAAGTTCATCTGTCACAAATTCAACTAATAAATTGATAGGATTTGTGTTATTGTGGATCCTGCAACAAATAACCCAAGAAACACCAATAATATCTTTAAAATTATATTTATAACCTCAGCGTTAAAGTTAGCTAGTGCTAAATGACCAAAGAAACACATAGCTAGAATAATAATTTTTTAAAATAAGTTACTTACATTTCCCTTATCTGCACTTTAGCTTTGCACAGTTGATATTGATCCCAAAACTTAGCCCTGTATTATACTAACCCAGGCAGGTAAAGCATTTTGACACAAAGTTGTTAGTACACACATACAGGTTTTTGTTGATGGTAGCTGGGACATTGCCATCAAAAATAAACTTTATCCACTCAGATCTTCTGTCCTCTGTTGCTGGGGGCCAGTGTAGCATTTTGTGTCAGCCTGTGTAACAGAGCAATTCCCGTACTTAGCTCTTAATTTCAATATAATGATATTGGGTCTGGCGTGTGTGAGAGAAAAAATGGCTACCTTTGTAAAAGTAGTTCTCAAACCATGGGTAGAGATACTCAGATTGGGTGCAGTATAATGCTAATGACTGCCCTCTTGTTATAAAAACGGGAGCCAAATCTGAATGGCTGTTTTAGCCTGTTTTCTGATGTAGGCTGCCTGTAAAGTGGACTTGGTTGTCTTATCTCACAATTTGTGGTTTGGTAGGCACTCAAAAGATACCCAAACGGATTGTTTAAACATTTTACAGTTTAAATGAAAGTTATTTCTTCATCATATACATTTTTCAAAACATATTATTAAAGATTAAAAAAAAAACCGTAAACCTCCCTTTTTAATGATCAAACTTTTATTTACTTTCACTTGGTAGCATTTATT
This sequence comes from Electrophorus electricus, assembly GCF_041902795.1. Lineage (NCBI taxonomy): Eukaryota > Metazoa > Chordata > Actinopteri > Gymnotiformes > Gymnotidae > Electrophorus > Electrophorus electricus. The sequence continues at coordinate 15,844,289 of NC_137502.1, forward strand.
ATGCATGTGGGGGGGGGGGGGGAGCAATACAGTGACAGTGCTTGTCTATTTGGCCATGCTGGGATCAGACTGGTCATTCTATTTGACTTTTCTTCCTCCTTTCCTTAATTTGTGGTGGGTTTCATTTTCTTCATCATTCTGCAGCTCCTTTTCTGCCGTTTTCTTTCTTTTTCATCATTTTCCCTGTTTTTTCAGCTAACCAACTCTTATATGATTTTTTTTCTTTATTCGCTTTGTGATTTTCATTTGTTTCTCTTCCTCCTTTCTCTTTCTTTCAAGTTCTTTTTCTGCTCACTAAACCTCAGGACAAGTTCACAAAATTGCCTCTTTATCTGCTGAACAAAGTTCTTCTTTTTAAATGTTATCTCATACATCTCTTCTTTGTTCTTCTCTTTGGCCCTCGTTATACCTTCATCAACTGTTCTTATTTCTTCTTTCTTCTGCTCCTTCTTACTTTGTATCAAAGCTTGCTTTTGCAATTTTAAGACATTTTCTTCTCTTTTTCTCTCATCCCAAACTGCTTCTTTTTGCTGGTTGTCATGAAGTGATGCATAGGATGTGGAAGGCTTTTCATCATCAATCACTGGGGCTGGGCCCTCTTTACAGTTAAGCAGTGCCCATAGCAAAAGGGAGGCCTTATGCTTTTCTTCTTGTGGTGTCCCAAGATGTAGTGAACTAAGTGAAGAAACACCCATCTTACACAGATTCCTTTTAGGGAGAGCTGAAGACTGATCAGTCTTGGCTTCAGCAGTCTTGGCTTCGACAACTACTTCAACATCATTTTCGCAAGCTGCTTTTTTTTGCTTATTGTCATGAAGTGATGCATAGGATGTGGAAGGCTTTTCATCATCAATTTCATCATCAGTCTTGGCTTCAACAACTGCTTCAACATCAGTTTCCTGTGTCAAATGAGACCAGTAGAGGAAATAATGGACCATTACATTTTCTGCAAGTCAATACAATCAATCAAGGTTTATGAACAAACTGGAAAAAGGTGCATCTATTAATTTGTCAAGGATAATAATAATTATGTTGAAATAATAATAATAGTAGTATTATTGTTGTTGTTGTTGTTGTTGTTGTTATTATTTATATTATTAACAACAACAACCTGAAAGGACACTTGTGAACAAACCACATTTTCTTGACACAGCCTGCTCAAATTAACATAACTGAAAACTTGAATAAGGTACACTAAAAATATTGATGTTATAAAAGGAACAAAAAGGACAAAATGTTGGCTTCGTCAAGTCATCATATGCTGAAAAATACAGGGAAAAAACATAATGTTCAAATAAAAAATGACAGAAAAATTTCATGTTTGCACAACCTCTTCAATGGTGCTCAGCGATGTCCTAAACTTTCTCAGTTGATGAGCCGAATGCTTTCTATATTGTTTATGAATCCACTGGAGAACTGCTCCTTGGTGTGGTGTCCCAATGTGTGAACGCTTTCGGAAGGTTGAAGGTTGACTGTTTATGACAGTTTCTTTGGACTTCATACTTTGGGTCAACTTGTTCTTTTGTAACACTGAGTCGTCTTCCACCCAGCTTTTTTTCTGCTTAGTCTTGGCTTTTGCAGGCTTGGTTTCAACAACATTTTCAACATCATTCTCCTGTGTCAAATGAAACCATTAGAGTAAATAATGGAATGTTACATTTTCTGCAAGTCAATGCAATATATCAAGGTTTATGAACAAACTGGAAAAAGTGGCATCTCTTCATTTATCAAGGATAATAATAATTCTGCTGAAATAATAATAAAAAACTATAATAATAATAATAAGAAGAAGAAGAAGAACAATAATTAGTAAGGGATACTTGTGAACAAACTACATTTTTTTTGACACAGTCTCGTCACATTAACATAACTCAAAACTTGAATAAGGTACACTAAAAATATTGATGTTATAACAAGAAAAAAATGACAAAATGTTGGCTTTGTCAAGTCATCATATGCTGAAGAAATACAGGGGAAATTAGATGTTCAAATAAAAAATGCTAGAAAAAAGTTCATGTTTGCAAAACCTCTTCTATGGTGCTCATCAGTGTCCTGAACTCTCTCAGCAGACCCTCCGAGTCCTTTCCATATTCTTTATAGATCCTCTGGAGAGCTGTCACAATCATCTGGCTATGATGCAGTCTCTCTTGACAAGCCTTGAGGTCAGACTGCAGTGACTTCCTTCTTCTCCACTGCTTAATTTGTTCAGTTTCATTTTCTACATTTGATATTTTACATGTATCCATGTTTCCAGTCTGTTCTTGTTACCTAGAGAGAGACATGTTTAAAAGTTTGATTTCAGTCTTTCTTTTTGTAAGAAAGGTCTTATGCATGTAAGAAGAATACAGATCATAAATGAAAACTATTATATTTAATTTGGCCCTTGCTAGCATGCCTGTCTCCCTGTCTCATGTTATTGTTTCATTTTCTGCATTCCTGTTCCAGTCTTGTTAACTGTTCTTTGTTAGCCATCATGTATATGTGAATTAAAACCCTTGGTTTTCCCCTGTTAATGCTAGTCTTTGTAATTCCTAGCCTCAGTCTCTTATCCATCCCTCTTTGTTCTCTGTAGTTGTATGCAATAAGCCCTGTCGTGCTTGTTCTGCTCGTGTTTCTTAGCCTGCTCGTGTAGTTTGTGTTCCTTATTGTGGCCTGTTTGCCTATTCTCTATCGTGTGTTTTTTCTCGTTTGTTTACTATGTATTCCCGGACTCTCCGCACTGGCTCATTGACCCTGGACTGTGACTATGACTCTGATTATAGATTTGCCCTTAAAATATCTCGCTCTTCTCAGCGTACGCGTCCGCCTCGTGACCGCTCCACGTTACATAATTAAAAAGGTGTTGACCATATATATTATTCATAAATCTTTTCTTATAATCGTAATCGCTTTAACCGCTTATTGGTAATACATTTTTGTTAACCGAAAGGCTCGTGATAGGTATATTTATTCCTTTTAAATCCTTTTTGAAATGTAAAGAGTTTATGTCAGCATCGTTTGGAACGCTTCCGCACCAGCCGGCAATTTTAAAGACTTACCTTAAGATTCTCTTGAGATATTGTGGAGTCCCTTTTAACGCATTTCAGAAGAGTCTGTAATTGTATTGTTGTCTTCTCGCTAGGTTACATACTTCTTCGCAGCCCCAGTTTATTATCTACCTATTACGACGTAATAATATTGTTTGTTCCATTTAAAATCAGCTCCGCTTAATTCTTAGGCACAGTCCCAATGTTATTTCAAACACCTAGAAACGTTTCTCTTTCACCACGGTGTCTTCTGGTCAGATTTTAGAAAACTTTTTAAAGACTATTATGCTATTATAAATGTAATTTGAGACCATATTTGAGTTGAGAATATATAAAAAAGAAATTATTTTTGAATAACTGAAATATTATTTTGTAAACATGGTCTTTGAGTAACAGATATTTTCAGACTAATGCTGAAGACTCATCATTTTGAAGAATGGTATGTGAACACTGAATAAACTAAGTGGACACTGACACAAAAATCTGACCAAAAAATATAGCTAGCTAGCTAAATTAGGCAGACTCAAAAACACTGAAACAGCAGGGTCTTGAAAACTCACCAGAGCACTGCTATAATTTTTTTTTAAATTATAGGCTATTTTTGTTGTTTTGCTTTTTTGTTTATATAGGCATGTGGTTTGGCCAGCCACATGTAGTGGGAGGACCTCCGTTTGTGGCACACACCTGTACCTCGTTTCGTCTGTGTGTATTAAACTCATGTCAGTCATGTCATGTTTATATATTAATAAATATATATATGCGGACCACCACGCATTACAGAAATCGGCACTCGGGCCACCCCGCATTACAGAAATCATTTGGAAGCCACAAAAGCTAGCTCTTAGTGGTGAGATGAACTGATTGAAAGCTTTTGTGGAAGCACTAGTTTCTAATGAAAAATACTATTTAAATTTCGAAGTGCAGTGAACCATTTTCTGCTTTCTCCCACATGTTGAATTTTTCTTCTCCATTCAGATGGGGTTTTTTTTTCACTTTGAAAAACATCCTATACACCTATACACACAGTAGCTATCACTATATATATATATATCCGTCCAACATGCATAGGAGCTATCACTTTTTTGCTTGCCCCAGTCTGAATTGACATATTTATATAATTACAAAAAAACAGCGGTTACACTACACTAAAATCACTAAACATAATTCAGTTCAAATCAAATCAAAGATAATTTGTCACATACATAGTCATACGCAGTATAACTGGCAGTGAAATGCCTTTGGTGACTGCTCTGCCCGTAAACCAAGGAGCGATACAGAAAAATATACAGATCAGTGTAATGTAAGGTTAAACTGAAATAAATCCTAAAATGTATTTGTAAAGGAAGGAAAATAAAGCCTAAAATATAAAATAGAATTTGTCTGGGTAAAAAATAAACACGATTATGATTATATACAAATTACAATTTAAAAATTTTCCAGTTCAGTGTGAAGTTGTGCTATATAGCGCAGTGCAAATAGCAAAATATGGGTGTGTAAGAGTGTGTATGATGTTATAGTGAACAATGGTCCAGTCCAGTGGGGGAATCCAGTGAATGAAGATTAGTCCCATCAGTTGCCCTGGTTCAGAGCCCGAAAAGCCTGTGTGAAGAAGCTCCTCCTCAGTCTCTCTGTGTTAGTCTTCAGGGAGCGAAAGCACTTCCCTGACCTCAACAGGGAGAAGAGCCTATTGTCAGGATGGGTGGGGTCCTTCATAATCCTCCTGGCCTTGGTCTGGCACCACTTGTAATAGATGGTCTAATTACTAATTGGTATAGATTCATATAATGGGCATTTTTAAAATCATATATATTTAAGAATAAATAATTTAACATCAACATAAATTTCATTTTTATTTGACCCTTAGATTAGGGGAGGCTCTAGGCAACTGCCTCAGTGTTATATTGTAGTGGGTAATGTTTCAGCCTCTCCAGTGTGGGACCGGGATTCAATCCCCATCCCAGCAAGTGCTCTATACTATACCAATTAGAGTTTTTGGACAAGAATACTAACACTACACTTACCTACCTCTGCAACATGATTGAAAATTGTAAATTGCTCTGGATAAAAGTGTCTGTCAAATGCTTAAAAAGTAAAAAAAATTAAATATCAGTAATCGTGATGCTTACAAAACATTCCACAAATTACCTAGAATAGGTTTATAATAGATACAAACGCTGCAAAATAATAATGGAGACCTATTATACCCCTTTATATTCCCTGGGGTCTTAATGAAATATGTATGACGTGATTGGCTAAATACTTCTAGGATCAATCACCACAGCACCCTTCTCAGGCTGTTAAAACAGCCCTGTTAGAACAACCAGTTTGAATGCCTGTGCCTTTAAATGACAATAAGCCACTGCTCAAACCCACCCCTTCCCCCCAGCCCCTCTTCTACTTGAACCCTGAGAGAAAGTCTGTATTCAAAATAGCCTACTGCATACTACTTGCATACTGACCCAAAAGATCTGGTCATGTCCTGGAATATTTGGCCCCAAATTAATATGGTGTATGAATTATGGGACCAAAATACATTTTCCAGTATGCGAAAGATACCTGGATGTCTAATTCCACCAAATATTCCAGGACATGACCAGATCTTTTGGGTGTACTGCATCCAGTCATGCAACAGTGGCGAAAAATCTTACCCAAGTGTATGGAACCATCATACATTAATGTAGCCTTGTAGTATGCTTTGCATTTCTTGCATACTGGATACTATACTGCTTACTACTACAGGGACCAGTATACAGTATATACTGAGTGCAGTATACAGCATGTTGTAGGCTCTTTTGAACAGAACCAAACATTACTGCAAGAGAAATTATAGGGGTGCAGCCATACAGTGATGTGAAAAAGTGTTTGCCCCCTTCCTGATATCTTATTTTTGTACACGTTTGTCACACTTACTGTTTCAGATCATCAAACAAGTTTAAATATTAGCCAAAGATAACACAAGTAAACAGAAAAGGCAGGTTTTAAATGAAGGCTTTTATTATTAAGGGGAAAAAAATCCAAATTTATCCACTGCACACCTCTCTTGCCTCAGTTAAGATCAGTGTTCATGACTCCACCATAAGAAAGAGACTGGGCAAAATGGCCTGCATGGCAGAGTTCCAAGACGAAAACCACTGCTGAGCAAAAAGAATATAAAGGCTTGTCTCAGTTTTGCCAGAAAACATCTTGATGATTGTGGAGGAGATCCCCAAGACTTTTGGGAAAATACTCTGTGGACTGACGAGACAAAAGTTGAACTTTTTGAAAGGTGTATGTCCCATTACATCTGGCGTAAAAGTAACACAGCATTTCAGAAATGGAACATCATACCAACAGTAAAATATGGTGGTGGTAGTGTGATGGTCTGGGGCTGTTTTGCTGCTTCAGGGCCTGGAAGACTTGCTGTGGTAAATGGGACCATGAATTCTGCTGTCTACCAAAAAATCCTGAAGGAGAATGTCCAGCTATCCATTCGTGACCTCAAGCTGAAACGCACTTGGGTTCTGCAGCAGGACAATGATCCAAAACACACCAGCAAGTCCACCTCTGAATGGCTTAAGAAAAACAAAATGAAGACTCTGGAGTGGCCTAGTCAAAGTCCTGACCTGAATCCGATTGAGATGCTGTGGCATGACCTTAAAAAAGCGGTTCATGCTCAAAAACGCTCCAATAAGGCTGAATTACAACAACTCTGCAAAGATGAGTGGCCCAAAATTCCTCCACAGTGCTATAAAAGACTCATTGTCAATTATGATTGCATAACTGAAATGCTTGATTGCAGTTGTTGCTGCTAAGGGTGGCCCAACCAGTTATTAGGTTTGGGGGGCAATCATTTTTTCACACAGGGCCATGTAGGTTTGGATTTTTTCCCCATTAATAATAAAAACCTTCATTTAAAAACTGTATTTTGTGTTTACTTGTGTTATCTTTTTCTAATATTTAAATTTGTTTGATGATCGGAAACATTAAGTGTGACAAACATGCAAAAAAAGATCAGAAGGGGGCAAACACTTTTTCACACCACTGTATATGTCTTAACCAAAGTCAGCTCCTGAGTTGTCAAACTTCATTCTACACACACTGACATATATATGTACACACTGCAAAGCATGCCCACATGCTAAATTACAGACGGTTGTAAAACACATTTTCCTCTAGCATTACATGCTAATGTTGCTAACACATAAGTGGAACACAACTGCAACCTTGTTACATTTACTCTCACATTATTCACCTGTTGATAAAGTTCATCTGTCACAAATTCAACTAATAAATTGATAGGATTTGTGTTATTGTGGATCCTGCAACAAATAACCCAAGAAACACCAATAATATCTTTAAAATTATATTTATAACCTCAGCGTTAAAGTTAGCTAGTGCTAAATGACCAAAGAAACACATAGCTGGAATAATAATTTTTTAAAAGAAGTTACTTACATTTCCCTTATCTGCACTTTAGCTTTGCACAGTTGATATTGATCCCAAAACTTAGCCCTGTATTATACTAACCCAGGCAGGTAAAGCATTTTGACACAAAGTTGTTAGTACACACATACAGGTTTTTGTTGATGGTAGCTGGGACATTGCCATCAAAAATAAACTTTATCCACTCAGATCTTCTGTCCTCTGTTGCTGGGGGCCAGTGTAGCATTTTGTGTCAGCCTGTGTAACAGAGCAATTCCCGTACTTAGCTCTTAATTTCAATATAATGATATTGGGTCTGGCGTGTGTGAGAGAAAAAATGGCTACCTTTGTAAAAGTAGTTCTCAAACCATGGGTAGAGATACTCAGATTGGGTGCAGTATAATGCTAATGACTGCCCTCTTGTTATAAAAACGGGAGCCAAATCTGAATGGCTGTTTTAGCCTGTTTTCTGATGTAGGCTGCCTGTAAAGTGGACTTGGTTGTCTTATCTCACAATTTGTGGTTTGGTAGGCACTCAAAAGATACCCAAACGGATTGTTTAAACATTTTACAGTTTAAATGAAAGTTATTTCTTCATCATATACATTTTTCAAAACATATTATTAAAGATTAAAAAAAAAACCGTAAACCTCCCTTTTTAATGATCAAACTTTTATTTACTTTCACTTGGTAGCATTTATTATGCATGTGGGGGGGGGGGGGGGAGCAATACAGTGACAGTGCTTGTCTATTTGGCCATGCTGGGATCAGACTGGTCATTCTATTTGACTTTTCTTCCTCCTTTCCTTAATTTGTGGTGGGTTTCATTTTCTTCATCATTCTGCAGCTCCTTTTCTGCCGTTTTCTTTCTTTTTCATCATTTTCCCTGTTTTTTCAGCTAACCAACTCTTATATGATTTTTTTTCTTTATTCGCTTTGTGATTTTCATTTGTTTCTCTTCCTCCTTTCTCTTTCTTTCAAGTTCTTTTTCTGCTCACTAAACCTCAGGACAAGTTCACAAAATTGCCTCTTTATCTGCTGAACAAAGTTCTTCTTTTTAAATGTTATCTCATACATCTCTTCTTTGTTCTTCTCTTTGGCCCTCGTTATACCTTCATCAACTGTTCTTATTTCTTCTTTCTTCTGCTCCTTCTTACTTTGTATCAAAGCTTGCTTTTGCAATTTTAAGACATTTTCTTCTCTTTTTCTCTCATCCCAAACTGCTTCTTTTTGCTGGTTGTCATGAAGTGATGCATAGGATGTGGAAGGCTTTTCATCATCAATCACTGGGGCTGGGCCCTCTTTACAGTTAAGCAGTGCCCATAGCAAAAGGGAGGCCTTATGCTTTTCTTCTTGTGGTGTCCCAAGATGTAGTGAACTAAGTGAAGAAACACCCATCTTACACAGATTCCTTTTAGGGAGAGCTGAAGACTGATCAGTCTTGGCTTCAGCAGTCTTGGCTTCGACAACTACTTCAACATCATTTTCGCAAGCTGCTTTTTTTTGCTTATTGTCATGAAGTGATGCATAGGATGTGGAAGGCTTTTCATCATCAATTTCATCATCAGTCTTGGCTTCAACAACTGCTTCAACATCAGTTTCCTGTGTCAAATGAGACCAGTAGAGGAAATAATGGACCATTACATTTTCTGCAAGTCAATACAATCAATCAAGGTTTATGAACAAACTGGAAAAAGGTGCATCTATTAATTTGTCAAGGATAATAATAATTATGTTGAAATAATAATAATAGTAGTATTATTGTTGTTGTTGTTGTTGTTATTATTTATATTATTAACAACAACAACCTGAAAGGACACTTGTGAACAAACCACATTTTCTTGACACAGCCTGCTCAAATTAACATAACTGAAAACTTGAATAAGGTACACTAAAAATATTGATGTTATAAAAGGAACAAAAAGGACAAAATGTTGGCTTCGTCAAGTCATCATATGCTGAAAAATACAGGGAAAAAACATAATGTTCAAATAAAAAATGACAGAAAAATTTCATGTTTGCACAACCTCTTCAATGGTGCTCAGCGATGTCCTAAACTTTCTCAGTTGATGAGCCGAATGCTTTCTATATTGTTTATGAATCCACTGGAGAACTGCTCCTTGGTGTGGTGTCCCAATGTGTGAACGCTTTCGGAAGGTTGAAGGTTGACTGTTTATGACAGTTTCTTTGGACTTCATACTTTGGGTCAACTTGTTCTTTTGTAACACTGAGTCGTCTTCCACCCAGCTTTTTTTCTGCTTAGTCTTGGCTTTTGCAGGCTTGGTTTCAACAACATTTTCAACATCATTCTCCTGTGTCAAATGAAACCATTAGAGTAAATAATGGAATGTTACATTTTCTGCAAGTCAATGCAATATATCAAGGTTTATGAACAAACTGGAAAAAGTGGCATCTCTTCATTTATCAAGGATAATAATAATTCTGCTGAAATAATAATAAAAAACTATAATAATAATAATAAGAAGAAGAAGAAGAACAATAATTAGTAAGGGATACTTGTGAACAAACTACATTTTTTTTGACACAGTCTCGTCACATTAACATAACTCAAAACTTGAATAAGGTACACTAAAAATATTGATGTTATAACAAGAAAAAAATGACAAAATGTTGGCTTTGTCAAGTCATCATATGCTGAAGAAATACAGGGGAAATTAGATGTTCAAATAAAAAATGCTAGAAAAAAGTTCATGTTTGCAAAACCTCTTCTATGGTGCTCATCAGTGTCCTGAACTCTCTCAGCAGACCCTCCGAGTCCTTTCCATATTCTTTATAGATCCTCTGGAGAGCTGTCACAATCATCTGGCTATGATGCAGTCTCTCTTGACAAGCCTTGAGGTCAGACTGCAGTGACTTCCTTTCTTTCTCCCACTGCTTAATTTGTTCAGTTTCATTTTCTACATTTGATATTTTACATGTATCCATGTTTCCAGTCTGTTCTTGTTACCTAGAGAGAGACATGTTTAAAAGTTTGATTTCAGTCTTTCTTTTTGTAAGAAAGGTCTTATGCATGTAAGAAGAATACAGATCATAAATGAAAACTATTATATTTAATTTGGCCCTTGCTAGCATGCCTGTCTCCCTGTCTCATGTTATTGTTTCATTTTCTGCATTCCTGTTCCAGTCTTGTTAACTGTTCTTTGTTAGCCATCATGTATATGTGAATTAAAACCCTTGGTTTTCCCCTGTTAATGCTAGTCTTTGTAATTCCTAGCCTCAGTCTCTTATCCATCCCTCTTTGTTCTCTGTAGTTGTATGCAATAAGCCCTGTCGTGCTTGTTCTGCTCGTGTTTCTTAGCCTGCTCGTGTAGTTTGTGTTCCTTATTGTGGCCTGTTTGCCTATTCTCTATCGTGTGTTTTTTCTCGTTTGTTTACTATGTATTCCCGGACTCTCCGCACTGGCTCATTGACCCTGGACTGTGACTATGACTCTGATTATAGATTTGCCCTTAAAATATCTCGCTCTTCTCAGCGTACGCGTCCGCCTCGTGACCGCTCCACGTTACATAATTAAAAAGGTGTTGACCATATATATTATTCATAAATCTTTCTTATAATCGTAATCGCTTTAACCGCTTATTGGTAATACATTTTTGTTAACCGAAAGGCTCGTGATAGGTATATTTATTCCTTTTAAATCCTTTTTGAAATGTAAAGAGTTTATGTCAGCATCGTTTGGAACGCTTCCGCACCAGCCGGCAATTTTAAAGACTTACCTTAAGATTCTCTTGAGATATTGTGGAGTCCCTTTTAACGCATTTCAGAAGAGTCTGTAATTGTATTGTTGTCTTCTCGCTAGGTTACATACTTCTTCGCAGCCCCAGTTTATTATCTACCTATTACGACGTAATAATATTGTTTGTTCCATTTAAAATCAGCTCCGCTTAATTCTTAGGCACAGTCCCAATGTTATTTCAAACACCTAGAAACGTTTCTCTTTCACCACGGTGTCTTCTGGTCAGATTTTAGAAAACTTTTTAAAGACTATTATGCTATTATAAATGTAATTTGAGACCATATTTGAGTTGAGAATATATAAAAAAGAAATTATTTTTGAATAACTGAAATATTATTTTGTAAACATGGTCTTTGAGTAACAGATATTTTCAGACTAATGCTGAAGACTCATCATTTTGAAGAATGGTATGTGAACACTGAATAAACTAAGTGGACACTGACACAAAAATCTGACCAAAAAATATAGCTAGCTAGCTAAATTAGGCAGACTCAAAAACACTGAAACAGCAGGGTCTTGAAAACTCACCAGAGCACTGCTATAATTTTTTTTTAAATTATAGGCTATTTTTGTTGTTTTGCTTTTTTGTTTATATAGGCATGTGGTTTGGCCAGCCACATGTAGTGGGAGGACCTCCGTTTGTGGCACACACCTGTACCTCGTTTCGTCTGTGTGTATTAAACTCATGTCAGTCATGTCATGTTTATATATTAATAAATATATATATGCGGACCACCACGCATTACAGAAATCGGCACTCGGGCCACCCCGCATTACAGAAATCATTTGGAAGCCACAAAAGCTAGCTCTTAGTGGTGAGATGAACTGATTGAAAGCTTTTGTGGAAGCACTAGTTTCTAATGAAAAATACTATTTAAATTTCGAAGTGCAGTGAACCATTTTCTGCTTTCTCCCACATGTTGAATTTTTCTTCTCCATTCAGATGGGGTTTTTTTTTCACTTTGAAAAACATCCTATACACCTATACACACAGTAGCTATCACTATATATATATATATCCGTCCAACATGCATAGGAGCTATCACTTTTTTGCTTGCCCCAGTCTGAATTGACATATTTATATAATTACAAAAAAACAGCGGTTACACTACACTAAAATCACTAAACATAATTCAGTTCAAATCAAATCAAAGATAATTTGTCACATACATAGTCATACGCAGTATAACTGGCAGTGAAATGCCTTTGGTGACTGCTCTGCCCGTAAACCAAGGAGCGATACAGAAAAATATACAGATCAGTGTAATGTAAGGTTAAACTGAAATAAATCCTAAAATGTATTTGTAAAGGAAGGAAAATAAAGCCTAAAATATAAAATAGAATTTGTCTGGGTAAAAAATAAACACGATTATGATTATATACAAATTACAATTTAAAAATTTTCCAGTTCAGTGTGAAGTTGTGCTATATAGCGCAGTGCAAATAGCAAAATATGGGTGTGTAAGAGTGTGTATGATGTTATAGTGAACAATGGTCCAGTCCAGTGGGGGAATCCAGTGAATGAAGATTAGTCCCATCAGTTGCCCTGGTTCAGAGCCCGAAAAGCCTGTGTGAAGAAGCTCCTCCTCAGTCTCTCTGTGTTAGTCTTCAGGGAGCGAAAGCACTTCCCTGACCTCAACAGGGAGAAGAGCCTATTGTCAGGATGGGTGGGGTCCTTCATAATCCTCCTGGCCTTGGTCTGGCACCACTTGTAATAGATGGTCTAATTACTAATTGGTATAGATTCATATAATGGGCATTTTTAAAATCATATATATTTAAGAATAAATAATTTAACATCAACATAAATTTCATTTTTATTTGACCCTTAGATTAGGGGAGGCTCTAGGCAACTGCCTCAGTGTTATATTGTAGTGGGTAATGTTTCAGCCTCTCCAGTGTGGGACCGGGATTCAATCCCCATCCCAGCAAGTGCTCTATACTATACCAATTAGAGTTTTTGGACAAGAATACTAACACTACACTTACCTACCTCTGCAACATGATTGAAAATTGTAAATTGCTCTGGATAAAAGTGTCTGTCAAATGCTTAAAAAGTAAAAAAAATTAAATATCAGTAATCGTGATGCTTACAAAACATTCCACAAATTACCTAGAATAGGTTTATAATAGATACAAACGCTGCAAAATAATAATGGAGACCTATTATACCCCTTTATATTCCCTGGGGTCTTAATGAAATATGTATGACGTGATTGGCTAAATACTTCTAGGATCAATCACCACAGCACCCTTCTCAGGCTGTTAAAACAGCCCTGTTAGAACAACCAGTTTGAATGCCTGTGCCTTTAAATGACAATAAGCCACTGCTCAAACCCACCCCTTCCCCCCAGCCCCTCTTCTACTTGAACCCTGAGAGAAAGTCTGTATTCAAAATAGCCTACTGCATACTACTTGCATACTGACCCAAAAGATCTGGTCATGTCCTGGAATATTTGGCCCCAAATTAATATGGTGTATGAATTATGGGACCAAAATACATTTTCCAGTATGCGAAAGATACCTGGATGTCTAATTCCACCAAATATTCCAGGACATGACCAGATCTTTTGGGTGTACTGCATCCAGTCATGCAACAGTGGCGAAAAATCTTACCCAAGTGTATGGAACCATCATACATTAATGTAGCCTTGTAGTATGCTTTGCATTTCTTGCATACTGGATACTATACTGCTTACTACTACAGGGACCAGTATACAGTATATACTGAGTGCAGTATACAGCATGTTGTAGGCTCTTTTGAACAGAACCAAACATTACTGCAAGAGAAATTATAGGGGTGCAGCCATACAGTGATGTGAAAAAGTGTTTGCCCCCTTCCTGATATCTTATTTTTGTACACGTTTGTCACACTTACTGTTTCAGATCATCAAACAAGTTTAAATATTAGCCAAAGATAACACAAGTAAACAGAAAAGGCAGGTTTTAAATGAAGGCTTTTATTATTAAGGGGAAAAAAATCCAAATTTATCCACTGCACACCTCTCTTGCCTCAGTTAAGATCAGTGTTCATGACTCCACCATAAGAAAGAGACTGGGCAAAATGGCCTGCATGGCAGAGTTCCAAGACGAAAACCACTGCTGAGCAAAAAGAATATAAAGGCTTGTCTCAGTTTTGCCAGAAAACATCTTGATGATTGTGGAGGAGATCCCCAAGACTTTTGGGAAAATACTCTGTGGACTGACGAGACAAAAGTTGAACTTTTTGAAAGGTGTATGTCCCATTACATCTGGCGTAAAAGTAACACAGCATTTCAGAAATGGAACATCATACCAACAGTAAAATATGGTGGTGGTAGTGTGATGGTCTGGGGCTGTTTTGCTGCTTCAGGGCCTGGAAGACTTGCTGTGGTAAATGGGACCATGAATTCTGCTGTCTACCAAAAAATCCTGAAGGAGAATGTCCAGCTATCCATTCGTGACCTCAAGCTGAAACGCACTTGGGTTCTGCAGCAGGACAATGATCCAAAACACACCAGCAAGTCCACCTCTGAATGGCTTAAGAAAAACAAAATGAAGACTCTGGAGTGGCCTAGTCAAAGTCCTGACCTGAATCCGATTGAGATGCTGTGGCATGACCTTAAAAAAGCGGTTCATGCTCAAAAACGCTCCAATAAGGCTGAATTACAACAACTCTGCAAAGATGAGTGGCCCAAAATTCCTCCACAGTGCTATAAAAGACTCATTGTCAATTATGATTGCATAACTGAAATGCTTGATTGCAGTTGTTGCTGCTAAGGGTGGCCCAACCAGTTATTAGGTTTGGGGGGCAATCATTTTTTCACACAGGGCCATGTAGGTTTGGATTTTTTCCCCATTAATAATAAAAACCTTCATTTAAAAACTGTATTTTGTGTTTACTTGTGTTATCTTTTTCTAATATTTAAATTTGTTTGATGATCGGAAACATTAAGTGTGACAAACATGCAAAAAAAGATCAGAAGGGGGCAAACACTTTTTCACACCACTGTATATGTCTTAACCAAAGTCAGCTCCTGAGTTGTCAAACTTCATTCTACACACACTGACATATATATGTACACACTGCAAAGCATGCCCACATGCTAAATTACAGACGGTTGTAAAACACATTTTCCTCTAGCATTACATGCTAATGTTGCTAACACATAAGTGGAACACAACTGCAACCTTGTTACATTTACTCTCACATTATTCACCTGTTGATAAAGTTCATCTGTCACAAATTCAACTAATAAATTGATAGGATTTGTGTTATTGTGGATCCTGCAACAAATAACCCAAGAAACACCAATAATATCTTTAAAATTATATTTATAACCTCAGCGTTAAAGTTAGCTAGTGCTAAATGACCAAAGAAACACATAGCTGGAATAATAATTTTTTAAAAGAAGTTACTTACATTTCCCTTATCTGCACTTTAGCTTTGCACAGTTGATATTGATCCCAAAACTTAGCCCTGTATTATACTAACCCAGGCAGGTAAAGCATTTTGACACAAAGTTGTTAGTACACACATACAGGTTTTTGTTGATGGTAGCTGGGACATTGCCATCAAAAATAAACTTTATCCACTCAGATCTTCTGTCCTCTGTTGCTGGGGGCCAGTGTAGCATTTTGTGTCAGCCTGTGTAACAGAGCAATTCCCGTACTTAGCTCTTAATTTCAATATAATGATATTGGGTCTGGCGTGTGTGAGAGAAAAAATGGCTACCTTTGTAAAAGTAGTTCTCAAACCATGGGTAGAGATACTCAGATTGGGTGCAGTATAATGCTAATGACTGCCCTCTTGTTATAAAAACGGGAGCCAAATCTGAATGGCTGTTTTAGCCTGTTTTCTGATGTAGGCTGCCTGTAAAGTGGACTTGGTTGTCTTATCTCACAATTTGTGGTTTGGTAGGCACTCAAAAGATACCCAAACGGATTGTTTAAACATTTTACAGTTTAAATGAAAGTTATTTCTTCATCATATACATTTTTCAAAACATATTATTAAAGATTAAAAAAAAAACCGTAAACCTCCCTTTTTAATGATCAAACTTTTATTTACTTTCACTTGGTAGCATTTATTATGCATGTGGGGGGGGGGGGGGGAGCAATACAGTGACAGTGCTTGTCTATTTGGCCATGCTGGGATCAGACTGGTCATTCTATTTGACTTTTCTTCCTCCTTTCCTTAATTTGTGGTGGGTTTCATTTTCTTCATCATTCTGCAGCTCCTTTTCTGCCGTTTTCTTTCTTTTTCATCATTTTCCCTGTTTTTTCAGCTAACCAACTCTTATATGATTTTTTTTCTTTATTCGCTTTGTGATTTTCATTTGTTTCTCTTCCTCCTTTCTCTTTCTTTCAAGTTCTTTTTCTGCTCACTAAACCTCAGGACAAGTTCACAAAATTGCCTCTTTATCTGCTGAACAAAGTTCTTCTTTTTAAATGTTATCTCATACATCTCTTCTTTGTTCTTCTCTTTGGCCCTCGTTATACCTTCATCAACTGTTCTTATTTCTTCTTTCTTCTGCTCCTTCTTACTTTGTATCAAAGCTTGCTTTTGCAATTTTAAGACATTTTCTTCTCTTTTTCTCTCATCCCAAACTGCTTCTTTTTGCTGGTTGTCATGAAGTGATGCATAGGATGTGGAAGGCTTTTCATCATCAATCACTGGGGCTGGGCCCTCTTTACAGTTAAGCAGTGCCCATAGCAAAAGGGAGGCCTTATGCTTTTCTTCTTGTGGTGTCCCAAGATGTAGTGAACTAAGTGAAGAAACACCCATCTTACACAGATTCCTTTTAGGGAGAGCTGAAGACTGATCAGTCTTGGCTTCAGCAGTCTTGGCTTCGACAACTACTTCAACATCATTTTCGCAAGCTGCTTTTTTTTGCTTATTGTCATGAAGTGATGCATAGGATGTGGAAGGCTTTTCATCATCAATTTCATCATCAGTCTTGGCTTCAACAACTGCTTCAACATCAGTTTCCTGTGTCAAATGAGACCAGTAGAGGAAATAATGGACCATTACATTTTCTGCAAGTCAATACAATCAATCAAGGTTTATGAACAAACTGGAAAAAGGTGCATCTATTAATTTGTCAAGGATAATAATAATTATGTTGAAATAATAATAATAGTAGTATTATTGTTGTTGTTGTTGTTGTTATTATTTATATTATTAACAACAACAACCTGAAAGGACACTTGTGAACAAACCACATTTTCTTGACACAGCCTGCTCAAATTAACATAACTGAAAACTTGAATAAGGTACACTAAAAATATTGATGTTATAAAAGGAACAAAAAGGACAAAATGTTGGCTTCGTCAAGTCATCATATGCTGAAAAATACAGGGAAAAAACATAATGTTCAAATAAAAAATGACAGAAAAATTTCATGTTTGCACAACCTCTTCAATGGTGCTCAGCGATGTCCTAAACTTTCTCAGTTGATGAGCCGAATGCTTTCTATATTGTTTATGAATCCACTGGAGAACTGCTCCTTGGTGTGGTGTCCCAATGTGTGAACGCTTTCGGAAGGTTGAAGGTTGACTGTTTATGACAGTTTCTTTGGACTTCATACTTTGGGTCAACTTGTTCTTTTGTAACACTGAGTCGTCTTCCACCCAGCTTTTTTTCTGCTTAGTCTTGGCTTTTGCAGGCTTGGTTTCAACAACATTTTCAACATCATTCTCCTGTGTCAAATGAAACCATTAGAGTAAATAATGGAATGTTACATTTTCTGCAAGTCAATGCAATATATCAAGGTTTATGAACAAACTGGAAAAAGTGGCATCTCTTCATTTATCAAGGATAATAATAATTCTGCTGAAATAATAATAAAAAACTATAATAATAATAATAAGAAGAAGAAGAAGAACAATAATTAGTAAGGGATACTTGTGAACAAACTACATTTTTTTTGACACAGTCTCGTCACATTAACATAACTCAAAACTTGAATAAGGTACACTAAAAATATTGATGTTATAACAAGAAAAAAATGACAAAATGTTGGCTTTGTCAAGTCATCATATGCTGAAGAAATACAGGGGAAATTAGATGTTCAAATAAAAAATGCTAGAAAAAAGTTCATGTTTGCAAAACCTCTTCTATGGTGCTCATCAGTGTCCTGAACTCTCTCAGCAGACCCTCCGAGTCCTTTCCATATTCTTTATAGATCCTCTGGAGAGCTGTCACAATCATCTGGCTATGATGCAGTCTCTCTTGACAAGCCTTGAGGTCAGACTGCAGTGACTTCCTTTCTTTCTCCCACTGCTTAATTTGTTCAGTTTCATTTTCTACATTTGATATTTTACATGTATCCATGTTTCCAGTCTGTTCTTGTTACCTAGAGAGAGACATGTTTAAAAGTTTGATTTCAGTCTTTCTTTTTGTAAGAAAGGTCTTATGCATGTAAGAAGAATACAGATCATAAATGAAAACTATTATATTTAATTTGGCCCTTGCTAGCATGCCTGTCTCCCTGTCTCATGTTATTGTTTCATTTTCTGCATTCCTGTTCCAGTCTTGTTAACTGTTCTTTGTTAGCCATCATGTATATGTGAATTAAAACCCTTGGTTTTCCCCTGTTAATGCTAGTCTTTGTAATTCCTAGCCTCAGTCTCTTATCCATCCCTCTTTGTTCTCTGTAGTTGTATGCAATAAGCCCTGTCGTGCTTGTTCTGCTCGTGTTTCTTAGCCTGCTCGTGTAGTTTGTGTTCCTTATTGTGGCCTGTTTGCCTATTCTCTATCGTGTGTTTTTTCTCGTTTGTTTACTATGTATTCCCGGACTCTCCGCACTGGCTCATTGACCCTGGACTGTGACTATGACTCTGATTATAGATTTGCCCTTAAAATATCTCGCTCTTCTCAGCGTACGCGTCCGCCTCGTGACCGCTCCACGTTACATAATTAAAAAGGTGTTGACCATATATATTATTCATAAATCTTTCTTATAATCGTAATCGCTTTAACCGCTTATTGGTAATACATTTTTGTTAACCGAAAGGCTCGTGATAGGTATATTTATTCCTTTTAAATCCTTTTTGAAATGTAAAGAGTTTATGTCAGCATCGTTTGGAACGCTTCCGCACCAGCCGGCAATTTTAAAGACTTACCTTAAGATTCTCTTGAGATATTGTGGAGTCCCTTTTAACGCATTTCAGAAGAGTCTGTAATTGTATTGTTGTCTTCTCGCTAGGTTACATACTTCTTCGCAGCCCCAGTTTATTATCTACCTATTACGACGTAATAATATTGTTTGTTCCATTTAAAATCAGCTCCGCTTAATTCTTAGGCACAGTCCCAATGTTATTTCAAACACCTAGAAACGTTTCTCTTTCACCACGGTGTCTTCTGGTCAGATTTTAGAAAACTTTTTAAAGACTATTATGCTATTATAAATGTAATTTGAGACCATATTTGAGTTGAGAATATATAAAAAAGAAATTATTTTTGAATAACTGAAATATTATTTTGTAAACATGGTCTTTGAGTAACAGATATTTTCAGACTAATGCTGAAGACTCATCATTTTGAAGAATGGTATGTGAACACTGAATAAACTAAGTGGACACTGACACAAAAATCTGACCAAAAAATATAGCTAGCTAGCTAAATTAGGCAGACTCAAAAACACTGAAACAGCAGGGTCTTGAAAACTCACCAGAGCACTGCTATAATTTTTTTTTAAATTATAGGCTATTTTTGTTGTTTTGCTTTTTTGTTTATATAGGCATGTGGTTTGGCCAGCCACATGTAGTGGGAGGACCTCCGTTTGTGGCACACACCTGTACCTCGTTTCGTCTGTGTGTATTAAACTCATGTCAGTCATGTCATGTTTATATATTAATAAATATATATATGCGGACCACCACGCATTACAGAAATCGGCACTCGGGCCACCCCGCATTACAGAAATCATTTGGAAGCCACAAAAGCTAGCTCTTAGTGGTGAGATGAACTGATTGAAAGCTTTTGTGGAAGCACTAGTTTCTAATGAAAAATACTATTTAAATTTCGAAGTGCAGTGAACCATTTTCTGCTTTCTCCCACATGTTGAATTTTTCTTCTCCATTCAGATGGGGTTTTTTTTTCACTTTGAAAAACATCCTATACACCTATACACACAGTAGCTATCACTATATATATATATATCCGTCCAACATGCATAGGAGCTATCACTTTTTTGCTTGCCCCAGTCTGAATTGACATATTTATATAATTACAAAAAAACAGCGGTTACACTACACTAAAATCACTAAACATAATTCAGTTCAAATCAAATCAAAGATAATTTGTCACATACATAGTCATACGCAGTATAACTGGCAGTGAAATGCCTTTGGTGACTGCTCTGCCCGTAAACCAAGGAGCGATACAGAAAAATATACAGATCAGTGTAATGTAAGGTTAAACTGAAATAAATCCTAAAATGTATTTGTAAAGGAAGGAAAATAAAGCCTAAAATATAAAATAGAATTTGTCTGGGTAAAAAATAAACACGATTATGATTATATACAAATTACAATTTAAAAATTTTCCAGTTCAGTGTGAAGTTGTGCTATATAGCGCAGTGCAAATAGCAAAATATGGGTGTGTAAGAGTGTGTATGATGTTATAGTGAACAATGGTCCAGTCCAGTGGGGGAATCCAGTGAATGAAGATTAGTCCCATCAGTTGCCCTGGTTCAGAGCCCGAAAAGCCTGTGTGAAGAAGCTCCTCCTCAGTCTCTCTGTGTTAGTCTTCAGGGAGCGAAAGCACTTCCCTGACCTCAACAGGGAGAAGAGCCTATTGTCAGGATGGGTGGGGTCCTTCATAATCCTCCTGGCCTTGGTCTGGCACCACTTGTAATAGATGGTCTAATTACTAATTGGTATAGATTCATATAATGGGCATTTTTAAAATCATATATATTTAAGAATAAATAATTTAACATCAACATAAATTTCATTTTTATTTGACCCTTAGATTAGGGGAGGCTCTAGGCAACTGCCTCAGTGTTATATTGTAGTGGGTAATGTTTCAGCCTCTCCAGTGTGGGACCGGGATTCAATCCCCATCCCAGCAAGTGCTCTATACTATACCAATTAGAGTTTTTGGACAAGAATACTAACACTACACTTACCTACCTCTGCAACATGATTGAAAATTGTAAATTGCTCTGGATAAAAGTGTCTGTCAAATGCTTAAAAAGTAAAAAAAATTAAATATCAGTAATCGTGATGCTTACAAAACATTCCACAAATTACCTAGAATAGGTTTATAATAGATACAAACGCTGCAAAATAATAATGGAGACCTATTATACCCCTTTATATTCCCTGGGGTCTTAATGAAATATGTATGACGTGATTGGCTAAATACTTCTAGGATCAATCACCACAGCACCCTTCTCAGGCTGTTAAAACAGCCCTGTTAGAACAACCAGTTTGAATGCCTGTGCCTTTAAATGACAATAAGCCACTGCTCAAACCCACCCCTTCCCCCCAGCCCCTCTTCTACTTGAACCCTGAGAGAAAGTCTGTATTCAAAATAGCCTACTGCATACTACTTGCATACTGACCCAAAAGATCTGGTCATGTCCTGGAATATTTGGCCCCAAATTAATATGGTGTATGAATTATGGGACCAAAATACATTTTCCAGTATGCGAAAGATACCTGGATGTCTAATTCCACCAAATATTCCAGGACATGACCAGATCTTTTGGGTGTACTGCATCCAGTCATGCAACAGTGGCGAAAAATCTTACCCAAGTGTATGGAACCATCATACATTAATGTAGCCTTGTAGTATGCTTTGCATTTCTTGCATACTGGATACTATACTGCTTACTACTACAGGGACCAGTATACAGTATATACTGAGTGCAGTATACAGCATGTTGTAGGCTCTTTTGAACAGAACCAAACATTACTGCAAGAGAAATTATAGGGGTGCAGCCATACAGTGATGTGAAAAAGTGTTTGCCCCCTTCCTGATATCTTATTTTTGTACACGTTTGTCACACTTACTGTTTCAGATCATCAAACAAGTTTAAATATTAGCCAAAGATAACACAAGTAAACAGAAAAGGCAGGTTTTAAATGAAGGCTTTTATTATTAAGGGGAAAAAAATCCAAATTTATCCACTGCACACCTCTCTTGCCTCAGTTAAGATCAGTGTTCATGACTCCACCATAAGAAAGAGACTGGGCAAAATGGCCTGCATGGCAGAGTTCCAAGACGAAAACCACTGCTGAGCAAAAAGAATATAAAGGCTTGTCTCAGTTTTGCCAGAAAACATCTTGATGATTGTGGAGGAGATCCCCAAGACTTTTGGGAAAATACTCTGTGGACTGACGAGACAAAAGTTGAACTTTTTGAAAGGTGTATGTCCCATTACATCTGGCGTAAAAGTAACACAGCATTTCAGAAATGGAACATCATACCAACAGTAAAATATGGTGGTGGTAGTGTGATGGTCTGGGGCTGTTTTGCTGCTTCAGGGCCTGGAAGACTTGCTGTGGTAAATGGGACCATGAATTCTGCTGTCTACCAAAAAATCCTGAAGGAGAATGTCCAGCTATCCATTCGTGACCTCAAGCTGAAACGCACTTGGGTTCTGCAGCAGGACAATGATCCAAAACACACCAGCAAGTCCACCTCTGAATGGCTTAAGAAAAACAAAATGAAGACTCTGGAGTGGCCTAGTCAAAGTCCTGACCTGAATCCGATTGAGATGCTGTGGCATGACCTTAAAAAAGCGGTTCATGCTCAAAAACGCTCCAATAAGGCTGAATTACAACAACTCTGCAAAGATGAGTGGCCCAAAATTCCTCCACAGTGCTATAAAAGACTCATTGTCAATTATGATTGCATAACTGAAATGCTTGATTGCAGTTGTTGCTGCTAAGGGTGGCCCAACCAGTTATTAGGTTTGGGGGGCAATCATTTTTTCACACAGGGCCATGTAGGTTTGGATTTTTTCCCCATTAATAATAAAAACCTTCATTTAAAAACTGTATTTTGTGTTTACTTGTGTTATCTTTTTCTAATATTTAAATTTGTTTGATGATCGGAAACATTAAGTGTGACAAACATGCAAAAAAAGATCAGAAGGGGGCAAACACTTTTTCACACCACTGTATATGTCTTAACCAAAGTCAGCTCCTGAGTTGTCAAACTTCATTCTACACACACTGACATATATATGTACACACTGCAAAGCATGCCCACATGCTAAATTACAGACGGTTGTAAAACACATTTTCCTCTAGCATTACATGCTAATGTTGCTAACACATAAGTGGAACACAACTGCAACCTTGTTACATTTACTCTCACATTATTCACCTGTTGATAAAGTTCATCTGTCACAAATTCAACTAATAAATTGATAGGATTTGTGTTATTGTGGATCCTGCAACAAATAACCCAAGAAACACCAATAATATCTTTAAAATTATATTTATAACCTCAGCGTTAAAGTTAGCTAGTGCTAAATGACCAAAGAAACACATAGCTAGAATAATAATTTTTTAAAATAAGTTACTTACATTTCCCTTATCTGCACTTTAGCTTTGCACAGTTGATATTGATCCCAAAACTTAGCCCTGTATTATACTAACCCAGGCAGGTAAAGCATTTTGACACAAAGTTGTTAGTACACACATACAGGTTTTTGTTGATGGTAGCTGGGACATTGCCATCAAAAATAAACTTTATCCACTCAGATCTTCTGTCCTCTGTTGCTGGGGGCCAGTGTAGCATTTTGTGTCAGCCTGTGTAACAGAGCAATTCCCGTACTTAGCTCTTAATTTCAATATAATGATATTGGGTCTGGCGTGTGTGAGAGAAAAAATGGCTACCTTTGTAAAAGTAGTTCTCAAACCATGGGTAGAGATACTCAGATTGGGGGCAGTATAATGCTAATGACTGCCCTCTTGTTATAAAAACGGGAGCCAAATCTGAATGGCTGTTTTAGCCTGTTTTCTGATGTAGGCTGCCTGTAAAGTGGACTTGGTTGTCTTATCTCACAATTTGTGGCTTAGTAGGCACTCAAAAGATACCAAAACGGATTGTTTAAACATTTTACAGTTTAAATGAAAGTTATTTCTTCATCATATACATTTTTCAAAACATATTATTAAAGATTAAAAAAAACCCGTAAACCTCCCTTTTTAATGATCAAACTTTTATTTACTTTCACTTGATAGCATTTAATATGCATGTGGGGGGGGGGGGGGGGGGGGAGCAATACAGTGACAGTGCTTGTCTATTTGGCCATGCTGGGATCAGACTGGTCATTCTATTTGACTTTTCTTCCTCCTTTCCTTAATTTGTGGTGGGTTTCATTTTCTTCATCATTCTGCAGCTCCTTTTCTGCCTTTTTCTTTCTTTTTCATCATTTTCCCTGTTTTTTCAGCTAACCAACTCTTATATGATTTTTTTTCTTTATTCGCTTTGTGATTTTCATTTGTTTCTCTTCCTCCTTTCTCTTTCTTTCAAGTTCTTTTTCTGCTCACTAAACCTCAGGACAAGTTCAGAAAATTGCCTCTTTATCTGCTGAACAAAGTTCTTCTTTTTAAATGTTATCTCATACATCTCTTCTTTGTTCTTCTCTTTGGCCCTCATTATACCTTCATTAACTGTTCTTCTTTCTTCTTTCTTCTGCTCCTTCTTACTTTGTATCAAAGCTTGCTTTTGCAATTTTAAGACATTTTCTTCTCTTTTTCTCTCATCCCAAACTGCTTCTTTTTGCTGGTTGTCATGAAGTGATGCATAGGATGTGGAAGGCTTTTCATCATCAATCACTGGGGCTGGGCCCTCTTTACAGTTAAGCAGTGCCCATAGCAAAAGGGAGGCCTTATGCTTTTCTTCTTGTGGTGTCCCAAGATGTAGTGAACTAAGTGAAGAAACACCCATCTTACACAGATTCCTTTTAGGGAGAGCTGAAGACTGATCAGTCTTGGCTTCAGCAGTCTTGGCTTCAACAACTGCTTCAACATCAGTTTCCTGTGTCAAATGAGACCAGTAGAGGAAATAATGGACCATTACATTTTCTGCAAGTCAATACAATCAATCAAGGTTTATGAACAAACTGGAAAAAGGTGCATCTATTAATTTGTCAAGGATAATAATAATTATGTTGAAATAATATTAATAGTATTATTATTGTTGTTGTTGTTGTTGTTATTTATATTATTAACAACAACAACCTGAAAGGACACTTGTGAACAAACCACATTTTCTTGACACAGCCTGCTCAAATTAACATAACTGAAAACTTGAATAAGGTACACTAAAAATATTGATGTTATAAAAGGAACAAAAAGGACAAAATGTTGGCTTCGTCAAGTCATCATATGCTGAAAAATACAGGGAAAAAACATAATGTTCAAATCAAAAATGACAGAAAAAGTTCATGTTTGCACAACCTCTTCAATGGTGCTCAGCGATGTCCTAAACTTTCTCAGTTGATGAGCCGAATGCTTTCTATATTGTTTACGAATCCTCTGGAGAACTGCTCCTTGGTGTGGTGTCCCAATTTGTGAATGCTTTTGGAAGGTTGAAGGTTGACTCTTTATGACAGTTTCTTTGGACTTCATACTTTGGATCAACTTGTTCTTTTGTAACACTGAGTCGTCTTCCACCCAGCTTTTTTTCTGCTTAGTCTTGGCTTTTGCAGGCTTGGTTTCAACAACATTTTCAACATCATTCTCCTGTGTCAAATGAAACCAGTAGAGTAAATAATGGAATGTTACATTTTCTGCAAGTCAATGCAATATATCAAGGTTTATGAACAAACTGGAAAAAGTGGCATCTCTTCATTTATCAAGGATAATAATAATTCTGCTGAAATAATAATAATAAACTATAATAAGAATAATAATAAGAAGAACAATAATTAGTAAGGGATACTTGTGAACAAACTACATTTTTTTTGACACAGTCTCGTCACATTAACATAACTCAAAACTTGAATAAGCTACACTAAAAATATTGATGTTATAACGAAGAAAAATGACAAAATGTTGGCTTTGTCAAGTCATCATATGCTGAAGAAATACAGGGGAAATTAGATGTTCAAATAAAAAATGCTAGAAAAAAGTTCATGTTTGCAAAACCTCTTCTATGGTGCTCATCAGTGTCCTGAACTCTCTCAGCAGACCCTCCGAGTCCTTTCCATATTCTTTATAGATCCTCTGGAGAGCTGCCACAATCATCTGACTATGATGCAGTCTCTCTTGACAAGCCTTGAGCTCAGACTGCAGTGACTTCCTTTCTTTCTCCCACTGCTTAATTTGTTCAGTTTCATTTTCTACATTTGATATTTTACATGTATCCATGTTTCCAGTCTGTTCTTGTTACCTAGAGAGAGACATGTTTAAAAGTTTGATTTCAGTCTTTCTTTTTGTAAGAAAGGTCTTATGCATGTAAGAAGAATACAGATCATAAATGAAAACTATTATATTTAATTTGGCCCCTGCTAGCATGCCTGTCTCCATCGATTCCCTGTCTCATGTTATTGTTTCATTTTCTGCATTCCTGTTCCAGTCTTGTTAACTGTTCTTTGTTAGCCCTCATGTATATGTGAATTAAAACCCTTGGTTTTCCCCTGTTAGTGCTAGTCTTTGTAATTCCTAGCCTCAGTCTCTTATCCATCCCTCTTTGTTCTCTGTAGTTGTATGTAATAAGCCCTGTCGTGCTTGTTCTGCTCGTGTTTCTTAGCCTGCTCGTGTAGTTTGTGTTCCTTATTGTGGCCTGTTTGCCTATTCTCTATCGTGTGTTTTTTCTCGTTTGTTTACTATGTATTCCCGGACTCTCCGCACTGGCTCATTGACCCTGGACTGTGACTATGACTCTGATTATAGATTTGCCCTTAATAAATCTCGCTCTTCTCAGCGTACGCGTCCGCCTCGTGACCGCTCCACGTTACATAATTAAAAAGGTGTTGACCATATGTATTATTCATAAATCTTTCTTATAATCGTAATCACTTTAACCGCTTATTGGTAATACATTTTTGTTAACCGAAAGGCTCGTGATAGGTATATTTATTCCTTTTAAATCCTTTTTGAAATGTAAAGAGTTTATGTCAGCATCGTTTGGAACGCTTCCGCACCAGCCGGCAATTTTAAAGACTTACCTTAAGATTCTCTTGAGATATTGTGGAGTAACTTTTAACGCATTTCAGAAGAGTTGCATTTCAGAAGAGTCTGTAATTGTATTGTTGTCTTCTCGCTAGGTTACATACTTCTTCGCAGCCCCAGTTTATTATCTACCTATTACGACGTAATAATAGTTTGTTCCATTTAAAATCAGCTCCGCTTAATTCTTAGGCACAGTCCCAATGTTATTTCAAACACCTAGAAACGTTTCCCTTTCACCACGGTGTCTTCTGGTCAGATTTTAGAAAACTTTTTAAAGACTATTATGCTATTTTAAATGTAATTTGAGACCATATTTGAGTTGAGAATATACAAAAAGGAAATTATTTTTGAATAACAAATATTATTTTGTAAACATGGTCTTTGAGTAACAGATATTTTCAGACTAATGCTGAAGACTCATCATTTTGAAGAATGGTATGTGAACACTGAATAAACTAAGTGGACACTGACACAAAAATCTGACCAAAAAATATAGCTAGCTAGCTAAATTAGGCAGACTCAAAAACACTGAAACAGCAGGGTCTTGAAAACTCACCAGAGCACTGCTATAATTTTTTTTAAATTATAGGCTATTTTTGTTGTTTTGCTTTTTTGTTTATATAGGCATGTGGTTTGGCCAGCCACATGCAGTGGGAGGACCTCCGTTTGTGGCACACACCTGTACCTCGTTTCGTCTGTGTGTATTTAAACTCATGTCAGTCATGTCATGTTTATATATTAATAAATATATATACGCGGACCACCACGCATTACAGAAATCGGCACTCGGGCCAACCCGCATTACAGAAATCATTTGGAAGCCACAAAAGCTAGCTCTTAGTGGTGAGATGAGCTGATTGAAAGCTTTTGTGGAAGCACTAGTTTCTAATGAAAAATACTATTTAAATTTCAAAGTGCAGTGAACCATTTTCTGCTTTCTCCCACATGTTGAATTTTTCTTCTCCATTCAGATGGTTTTTTTTTCACTTTGAAAAACATCCTATACACCTATACACACAGTAGCTATCACTATATATATCCATCCAACATGCATAGGAGCTATCACTTTTTTGCTTGCCCCAGTCTGAATTGACATATTTATATAATTACAAAAAAACAGGGGTTAAACTACACTAAAATCACTAAACATAATTCAGTTCAAATCAAATCAAAGATAATTTGTCACATACATAGTCATACGCAGTATAACTGGCAGTGAAATGCCTTTGGTGACTGCTCTGCCCGTAAACCAAGAAGCGATACAGAAAAATATACAGATCAGTGTAATGTAAGGTTAAACTGAATAAATCCTAAAATGTATTTGTAAAGGAAGGAAAATAAAGCCTAAAATATAAAATAGATTTTGTCTGGATAAAAAATAAACACGATTATGATTATATACAAATTACAATTTAAAAATTTTCCAGTTCAGTGTGAAGTTGTGCTATATAGCACAGTGCAAATAGCAAAATATGGGTGTGTAAGAGTGTGTATGATGTTATAGTGAACAATGGTCCAGTCCAGTGGGGGAATCCAGTGAATGAAGATTAGTCCCATCA
The DNA here is from genome assembly GCF_041902795.1 of Electrophorus electricus. Taxonomy (NCBI): domain Eukaryota; kingdom Metazoa; phylum Chordata; class Actinopteri; order Gymnotiformes; family Gymnotidae; genus Electrophorus; species Electrophorus electricus. Next base: position 15,873,157 of record NC_137502.1, read on the forward strand.
GTTGCCCTGGTTCAGAGCCCGAAAGGCCTGTGTGAAGAAGCTCCTCCTCAGTCTCTCTGTGTTAGTCTTCAGGGAGCGAAAGCACTTCCCTGACCTCAACAGGGAGAAGAGCCTATTGTCAGGATGGGTGGGGTCCTTCATAATCCTCCTGGCCTTGGTCTGGCACCACTTGTAATAGATGGTCTAATTACTAATTGGTATAGATTTATATAATGGGCCTTTTTAAAATCATATATATTTAAGAATAAATAATTTAACATCAACATAAATTTCATTTTTATTTGACCCTTAGATTAGGGGAGGCTCTAGGCAACTGCCTCAGTGTTATATTGTAGTGGGTAATGTTTCAGCCTCTCCAGTGTGGGACCGGGATTCAATCCCCATCCCAGCAAGTGCTCTATACTATACCAATTAGAGTTTTTGGACAAGAATACTAACACTACACTTACCTAACTCTGCAACATGATTGAAAATTGTAAATTGCTCTGGATAAAAGTGTCTGTCAAATGCTTAAAAAGTAAAAAAAATTAAATATCAGTAATCGTGATGCTTACAAAACATTCCACAAATTACCTAGAATAGGTTTATAATAGATACAAATGCTGCAAAATAATAATGGAGACCTATTATACCCCTTTATATTCCCTGGGGTCTTAATGAAATATGTATGACGTGATTGGCTAAATACTTCTAGGATCAATCACCACAGCACCCTTCTCAGCCTGTTAAAACAGCCCTGTTAGAACAACCAGTTTGAATGCCTGTGCCTTTAAATGTCAATAAGCCACTGCTCAAACCCACCCCTTCCCCCCAGCCCCTCTTCTACTTGAACCCTGAGAGAAAGTCTGTATTCAAAATAGCCTACTGCATACTACTTGCATACTGACCCAAAAGATCTGGTCATGTCCTGGAATATTTGGCCCCAAATTAATATGGTGTATGAATTATGGGACCAAAATACATTTTCCAGTACGCGAAAGATACCTGGATGTCTAATTCCACCAAATATTCCAGGACATGACCAGATCTTTTGGGTGTACTGCATCCAGTCATGCAACAGTGGCGAAAAATCTTACCCAAGTGTATGGAACCATCATACATTAATGTAGCCTTGTAGTATGCTTTGCATTTCTTGCATACTGGATACTATACTGCTTACTATTACAGGGACCAGTATACAGTATATACTGAGTGCAGTATACAGCATGTTGTAGGCTCTTTTGAACAGAACCAAACATTACTGCAAGAGAAATTATAGGGGTGCAGCCATACAGTGATGTGAAAAAGTGTTTGCCCCCTTCCTGATATCTTATTTTTGTACACGTTTGTCACACTTACTGTTTCAGATCATCAAACAAGTTTAAATATTAGCCAAAGATAACACAAGTAAACAGAAAAGGCAGGTTTTAAATGAAGGCTTTTATTATTAAGGGGAAAAAAATCCAAATTTATCCACTGCACACCTCTCTTGCCTCAGTTAAGATCAGTGTTCATGACTCCACCATAAGAAAGAGACTGGGCAAAATGGCCTGCATGGCAGAGTTCCAAGACGAAAACCACTGCTGAGCAAAAAGAATATAAAGGTTTGTCTCAGTTTTGCCAGAAAACATCTTGATGATTGTGGAGGAGATCCCCAAGACTTTTGGGAAAATACTCTGTGGACTGACGAGACAAAAGTTGAACTTTTTGAAAGGTGTATGTCCCATTACATCTGGCGTAAAAGTAACACAGCATTTCAGAAATGGAACATCATACCAACAGTAAAATATGGTGGTGGTAGTGTGATGGTCTGGGGCTGTTTTGCTGCTTCAGGACCTGGAAGACTTGCTGTGGTAAATGGGACCATGAATTCTGCTGTCTACCAAAAAATCCTGAAGGAGAATGTCCAGCTATCCATTCGTGACCTCAAGCTGAAACGCACTTGGGTTCTGCAGCAGGACAATGATCCAAAACACACCAGCAAGTCCACCTCTGAATGGCTTAAGAAAAACAAAATGAAGACTCTGGAGTGGCCTAGTCAAAGTCCTGACCTGAATCCGATTGAGATGCTGTGGCATGACCTTAAAAAAGCGGTTCATGCTCAAAAACCCTCCAATAAGGCTGAATTACAACAACTCTGCAAAGATGAGTGGCCCAAAATTCCTCCATAGTGCTATAAAAGACTCATTGCCAATTATGATTGCATAACTGAAATGCTTCATTGCAGTTGTTGCTGCTAAGGGTGGCCCAACCAGTTATTAGGTTTGGGGGGCAATCATTTTTTCACACAGGGCCATGTAGGTTTAGATTTTTTCCCCATTAATAATAAAAACCTTCATTTAAAAACTGTATTTTGTGTTTACTTGTGTTGTCTTTGTCTAATATTTAAATTAGTTTGATGATCGGAAACATTAAGTGTGACAAACATGCAAAAAAAGATCAGAAGGGGGCAAACACTTTTTCACACCACTGTATATGTCTTAACCAAAGTCAGCTCCTGAGTTGTCAAACTTCATTCTACACACACTGACATATATATGTACACACTGCAAAGCATGCCCACCTGCTAAACTACAGACGGCTGTAAAACACATTTTCCTCTAGCATTACATGCTAATGTTGCTAACACATAAGTGGAACACAACTGCAACCTTGTTACATTTACTCTCACATTATTCACCTGTTGATAAAGTTCATCTGTCACAAATTCAACTAATAAATTGATAGGATTTGTGTTATTGTGGATCCTGCAACAAATAACCCAAGAAACACCAATAATATCTTTAAAATTATATTTATAACCTCAGCGTTAAAGTTAGCTAGTGCTAAATGACCAAAGAAACACATAGCTAGAATAATAATTTTTTAAAATAAGTTACTTACATTTCCCTTATCTGCACTTTAGCTTTGCAGTTGATATTGATCCCAAAACTTAGCCCTGTATTATACTAACCCAGGCAGGTAAAGCATTTTGACACAAAGTTGTTAGTACACACATACAGGTTTTTGTTGATGGTAGCTGGGACATTGCCATCAAAAATAAACTTTATCCACTCAGATCTTCTGTCCTCTGTTGCTGGGGGCCAGTGTAGCATTTTGTGTCAGCCTGTGTAACAGAGCAATTCCCGTACATAGCTCTTAATTTCAATATAATGATATTGGGTCTGGCGTGTGTGAGAGAAAAAATGGCTACCTTTGTAAAAGTAGTTCTCAAACCATGGGTAGAGATACTCAGATTGGGGGCAGTATAATGCTAATGACTGCCCTCTTGTTATAAAAACGGGAGCCAAATCTGAATGGCTGTTTTAGCCTGTTTTCTGATGTAGGCTGCCTGTAAAGTGGACTTGGTTGTCTTATCTCACAATTTGTGGTTTGGTAGGCACTCAAAAGATACCCAAACGGATCGTTTAAACATTTTACAGTTTAAATGAAAGTTATTTCTTCATCATATACATTTTTCAAAACATATTATTAAAGATTAAAAAAAACCGTAAACCTCCCTTTTTAATGATCAAACTTTTATTTACTTTCACTTGATAGCATTTATTATGCATGTGGGGGGGGGGGAGCAATACAGTGACAGTGCTTGTCTATTTGGCCATGCTGGGATCAGACTGGTCATTCTATTTGACTTTTCTTCCTCCTTTCCTTAATTTGTGGTGGGTTTCATTTTCTTCATCATTCTGCAGCTCCTTTTCTGCCTTTTTCTTTCTTTTTCATCATTTTCCCTGTTTTTTCAGCTAACCAACTCTTATATGATTTTTTTTCTTTATTCGCTTTGTGATTTTCATTTGTTTCTCTTCCTCCTTTCTCTTTCTTTCAAGTTCTTTTTCTGCTCACTAAACCTCAGGACAAGTTCACAAAATTGCCTCTTTATCTGTTGAACAAAGTTCTTCTTTTTAAATGTTATCTCATACATCTCTTCTTTGTTCTTCTCTTTGGCCCTCGTTATACCTTCATCAACTGTTCTTATTTCTTCTTTCTTCTGCTCCTTCTTACTTTGTATCAAAGCTTGCTTTTGCAATTTTAAGACATATTCTTCTCTTTTTCTCTCATCCCAAACTGCTTCTTTTTGCTGGTTGTCATGAAGTGATGCATAGGATGTGGAAGGCTTTTCATCATCAATCACTGGGGCTGGGCCCTCTTTACAGTTAAGCAGTGCCCATAGCAAAAGGGAGGCCTTATGCTTTTCTTCTTGTGGTGTCCCAAGATGTAGTGAACTAAGTGAAGAAACACCCATCTTACACAGATTCCTTTTAGGGAGAGCTGAAGACTGATCAGTCTTGGCTTCAGCAGTCTTGGCTTCGACAACTACTTCAACATCATTTTCGCAAGCTGCTTTTTTTTGCTTATTGTCATGAAGTGATGCATAGGATGTGGAAGGCTTTTCATCATCAATTTCATCATCAGTCTTGGCTTCAACAACTGCTTCAACATCAGTTTCCTGTGTCAAATGAGACCAGTAGAGGAAATAATGGACCATTACATTTTCTGCAAGTCAATACAATCAATCAAGGTTTATGAACAAACTGGAAAAAGGTGCATCTATTAATTTGTCAAGGATAATAATAATTATGTTGAAATAATAATAATAGTATTATTATTGTTGTTGTTGTTGTTGTTGTTATTATTTATATTATTAACAACAACAACCTGAAAGGACACTTGTGAACAAACCACATTTTCTTGACACAGCCTGCTCAAATTAACATAACTGAAAACTTGAATAAGGTACACTAAAAATATTGATGTTATAAAAGGAACAAAAAGGACAAAATGTTGGCTTCGTCAAGTCATCATATGCTGAAAAATACAGGGAAAAAACATAATGTTCAAATCAAAAATGACAGAAAAATTTCATGTTTGCACAACCTCTTCAATGGTGCTCAGCGATGTCCTAAACTTTCTCAGTTGATGAGCCGAATGCTTTCTATATTGTTTATGAATCCTCTGGAGAACTGCTCCTTGGTGTGGTGTCCCAATGTGTGAACGCTTTCGGAAGGTTGAAGGTTGACTCTTTATGACAGTTTCTTTGGACTTCATACTTTGGGTCAACTTGTTCTTTTGTAACACTGAGTCGTCTTCCACCCAGCTTTTTTTCTGCTTAGTCTTGGCTTTTGCAGGCTTGGTTTCAACAACATTTTCAACATCATTCTCCTGTGTCAAATGAAACCATTAGAGTAAATAATGGAATGTTACATTTTCTGCAAGTCAATGCAATATATCAAGGTTTATGAACAAACTGGAAAAAGTGGCATCTCTTCATTTATCAAGGATAATAATAATTCTGCTGAAATAATAATAAAAAACTATAATAATAATAATAAGAAGAAGAAGAACAATAATTAGTAAGGGATACTTGTGAACAAACTACATTTTTTTGACACAGTCTCGTCACATTAACATAACTCAAAACTTGAATAAGGTACACTAAAAATATTGATGTTATAACAAGAAAAAAATGACAAAATGTTGGCTTTGTCAAGTCATCATATGCTGAAGAAATACAGGGGAAATTAGATGTTCAAATAAAAAATGCTAGAAAAAAGTTCATGTTTGCAAAACCTCTTCTATGGTGCTCATCAGTGTCCTGAACTCTCTCAGCAGACCCTCCGAGTCCTTTCCATATTCTTTATAGATCCTCTGGAGAGCTGCCACAATCATCTGGCTATGATGCAGTCTCTCTTGACAAGCCTTGAGGTCAGACTGCAGTGACTTCCTTTCTTTCTCCCACTGCTTAATTTGTTCAGTTTCATTTTCTACATTTGATATTTTACATGTATCCATGTTTCCAGTCTGTTCTTGTTACCTAGAGAGAGACATGTTTAAAAGTTTGATTTCAGTCTTTCTTTTTGTAAGAAAGGTCTTATGCATGTAAGAAGAATTCAGATCATAAATGAAAACTATTATATTTAATTTGGCCCCTGCTAGCATGCCTGTCTCCATCGATTCCCTGTCTCATGTTATTGTTTCATTTTCTGCATTCCTGTTCCAGTCTTGTTAACTGTTCTTTGTTAGCCCTCATGTATATGTGAATTAAAACCCTTGGTTTTCCCCTGTTAGTGCTAGTCTTTGTAATTCCTAGCCTCAGTCTCTTATCCATCCCTCTTTGTTCTCTGTAGTTGTATGTAATAAGCCCTGTCGTGCTTGTTCTGCTCGTGTTTCTTAGCCTGCTCGTGTAGTTTGTGTTCCTTATTGTGGCCTGTTTGCCTATTCTCTATCGTGTGTTTTTTCTCGTTTGTTTACTATGTATTCCCGGACTCTCCGCACTGGCTCATTGACCCTGGACTGTGACTATGACTCTGATTATAGATTTGCCCTTAAAATATCTCGCTCTTCTCAGCGTACGCGTCCGCCTCGTGACCGCTCCACGTTACATAATTAAAAAGGTGTTGACCATATATATTATTCATAAATCTTTCTTATAATCATAATCGCTTTAACCGCTTATTGGTAATACATTTTTGTTAACCGAAAGGCTCGTGATAGGTATATTTATTCCTTTTAAATCCTTTTTGAAATGTAAAGAGTTTATGTCAGCATCGTTTGGAACGCTTCCGCACCAGCCGGCAATTTTAAAGACTTACCTTAAGATTCTCTTGAGATATTGTGGAGTCCCTTTTAACGCATTTCAGAAGAGTCTGTAATTGTATTGTTGTCTTCTCGCTAGGTTACATACTTCTTCGCAGCCCCAGTTTATTATCTACCTATTACGACGTAATAATATTGTTTGTTCCATTTAAAATCAGCTCCGCTTAATTCTTAGGCACAGTCCCAATGTTATTTCAAACACCTAGAAACGTTTCTCTTTCACCACGGTGTCTTCTGGTCAGATTTTAGAAAACTTTTTAAAGACTATTATGCTATTATAAATGTAATTTGAGACCATATTTGAGTTGAGAATATATAAAAAAGAAATTATTTTTGAATAACTGAAATATTATTTTGTAAACATGGTCTTTGAGTAACAGATATTTTCAGACTAATGCTGAAGACTCATCATTTTGAAGAATGGTATGTGAACACTGAATAAACTAAGTGGACACTGACACAAAAATCTGACCAAAAAATATAGCTAGCTAGCTAAATTAGGCAGACTCAAAAACACTGAAACAGCAGGGTCTTGAAAACTCACCAGAGCACTGCTATAATTTTTTTTAAATTATAGGCTATTTTTGTTGTTTTGCTTTTTTGTTTATATAGGCATGTGGTTTGGCCAGCCACATGCAGTGGGAGGACCTCCGTTTGTGGCACACACCTGTACCTCGTTTCGTCTGTGTGTATTTAAACTCATGTCAGTCATGTCATGTTTATATATTAATAAATATATATACGCGGACCACCACGCATTACAGAAATCGGCACTCGGGCCACCCCGCATTACAGAAATCATTTGGAAGCCACAAAAGCTAGCTCTTAGTGGTGAGATGAGCTGATTGAAAGCTTTTGTGGAAGCACTAGTTTCTAATGAAAAATACTATTTAAATTTCGAAGTGCAGTGAACCATTTTCTGCTTTCTCCCACATGTTGAATTTTTCTTCTCCATTCAGATGTTTTTTTTTTCACTTTGAAAAACATCCTATACACCTATACACACAGTAGCTATCACTATATATATCCATCCAACATGCATAGGAGCTATCACTTTTTTGCTTGCCCCAGTCTGAATTGACATATTTATATAATTACAAAAAAACAGGGGTTAAACTACACTAAAATCACTAAACATAATTCAGTTCAAATCAAATCAAAGATAATTTGTCACATACATAGTCATACGCAGTATAACTGGCAGTGAAATGCCTTTGGTGACTGCTCTGCCCGTAAACCAAGGAGCGATACAGAAAAATGTACAGATCAGTGTAATGTACGGTTAAACTGAATAAATCCTAAAATGTATTTGTAAAGGAAGGAAAATAAAGCCTAAAATATAAAATAGATTTTGTCTGGGTAAAAAATAAACACGATTATGATTATATACAAATTACAATTTAAAAATTTTCCAGTTCAGTGTGAAGTTGTGCTATATAGCGCAGTGCAAATAGCAAAATATGGGTGTGTAAGAGTGTGTATGATGTTATAGTGAACAATGGTCCAGTCCAGTGGGGGAATCCAGTGAATGAAGATTAGTCCCATCAGTTGCCCTGGTTCAGAGCCCGAAAGGCCTGTGGGAAGAAGCTCCTCCTCAGTCTCTCTGTGTTAGTCTTCAGGGAGCGAAAGCACTTCCCTGACCTCAACAGGGAGAAGAGCCTATTGTCAGGATGGGTGGGGTCCTTCATAATCCTCCTGGCCTTGGTCTGGCACCACTTGTAATAGATGGTCTAATTACTAATTGGTATAGATTCATATAATGGGCATTTTTAAAATCATATACATTTAAGAATAAATAATTTAACATCAACATAAATTTCATTTTTATTTGACCCTTAGATTAGGGGAGGCTCTAGGCAACTGCCTCAGTGTTATATTGTAGTGGGTAATGTTTCAGCCTCTCCAGTGTGGGACCGGGATTCAATCCCCATCCCAGCAAGTCCTCTATACTATACCAATTAGAGTTTTTGGACAAGAATACTAACACTACACTTACCTACCTCTGCAACATGATTGAAAATTGTAAATTGCTCTGGATAAAAGTGTCTGTCAAATGCTTAAAAAGTAAAAAAAAAATTAAATATCAGTAATCGTGATGCTTACAAAACATTCCACAAATTACCTAGAATAGGTTTATAATAGATACAAACGCTGCAAAATAATAATGGAGACCTATTATTAACCCTTTATATTCCCTGGGGTCTTAATGAAATATGTATGACGTGATTGGCTTAATACTTCTAGGATCAATCACCAAAGACCCCTTCTCAGGCTGTTAAAACAGCCCTGTTAGAACAACCAGTTTGAATGCCTGTGCCTTTAAATGACAATAAGCCACTGCTCAAACCCACCCCTTCCCCCCAGCCCCTCTTCTACTTGAACCCTGAGAGAAAGTCTGTATTCAAAATAGCCTACTGCATACTACTTGCATACTGACCCAAAAGATCTGGTCATGTCCTGGAATATTTGGCCCCAAATTAATATGGTGTATGAATTATGGGACCAAAATACATTTTCCAGTACGCGAAAGATACCTGGTTGTCTAATTCCACCAAATATTCCAGGACATGACCAGATCTTTTGGGTGTACTGCATCCAGTCATGCAACAGTGGCGAAAAATCTTACCCAAGTGTATGGAACCATCATACATTAATGTAGCCTTGTAGTATGCTTTGCATTTCTTGCATACTGGATACTATACTGCTTACTACTACAGGGACCAGTATACAGTATATACTGAGTGCAGTATACAGCATGTTGTAGGCTCTTTTGAACAGAACCAAACATTACTGCAAGAGAAATTATAGGGGTGCAGCCATACAGTGATGTGAAAAAGTGTTTGCCCCCTTCCTGATATCTTATTTTTGTACACGTTTGTCACACTTACTGTTTCAGATCATCAAACAAGTTTAAATATTAGCCAAAGATAACACAAGTAAACAGAAAAGGCAGGTTTTAAATGAAGGCTTTTATTATTAAGGGGAAAAAAATCCAAATTTATCCACTGCACACCTCTCTTGCCTCAGTTAAGATCAGTGTTCATGACTCCACCATAAGAAAGAGACTGGGCAAAATGGCCTGCATGGCAGAGTTCCAAGACGAAAACCACTGCTGAGCAAAAAGAATATAAAGGTTTGTCTCAGTTTTGCCAGAAAACATCTTGATGATTGTGGAGGAGATCCCCAAGACTTTTGGGAAAATACTCTGTGGACTGACGAGACAAAAGTTGAACTTTTTGAAAGGTGTATGTCCCATTACATCTGGCGTAAAAGTAACACAGCATTTCAGAAATGGAACATCATACCAACAGTAAAATATGGTGGTGGTAGTGTGATGGTCTGGGGCTGTTTTGCTGCTTCAGGACCTGGAAGACTTGCTGTGGTAAATGGGACCATGAATTCTGCTGTCTACCAAAAAATCCTGAAGGAGAATGTCCAGCTATCCATTCGTGACCTCAAGCTGAAACGCACTTGGGTTCTGCAGCAGGACAATGATCCAAAACACACCAGCAAGTCCACCTCTGAATGGCTTAAGAAAAACAAAATGAAGACTCTGGAGTGGCCTAGTCAAAGTCCTGACCTGAATCCGATTGAGATGCTGTGGCATGACCTTAAAAAAGCGGTTCATGCTCAAAAACCCTCCAATAAGGCTGAATTACAACAACTCTGCAAAGATGAGTGGCCCAAAATTCCTCCACAGTGCTATAAAAGACTCATTGCCAATTATGATTGCATAACTGAAATGCTTGATTGCAGTTGTTGCTGCTAAGGGTGGCCCAACCAGTTATTAGGTTTGGGGGGCAATCATTTTTTCACACAGGGCCATGTAGGTTTAGATTTTTTCCCCATTAATAATAAAAACCTTCATTTAAAAACTGTATTTTGTGTTTACTTGTGTTGTCTTTGTCTAATATTTAAATTAGTTTGATGATCGGAAACATTAAGTGTGACAAACATGCAAAAAAAGATCAGAAGGGGGCAAACACTTTTTCACACCACTGTATATGTCTTAACCAAAGTCAGCTCCTGAGTTGTCAAACTTCATTCTACACACACTGACATATATATGTACACACTGCAAAGCATGCCCACATGCTAAACTACAGACGGCTGTAAAACACATTTTCCTCTAGCATTACATGCTAATGTTGCTAACACATAAGTGGAACACAACTGCAACCTTGTTACATTTACTCTCACATTATTCACCTGTTGATAAAGTTCATCTGTCACAAATTCAACTAATAAATTGATAGGATTTGTGTTATTGTGGATCCTGCAACAAATAACCCAAGAAACACCAATAATATCTTTAAAATTATATTTATAACCTCAGCGTTAAAGTTAGCTAGTGCTAAATGACCAAAGAAACACATAGCTAGAATAATAATTTTTTAAAATAAGTTACTTACATTTCCCTTATCTGCACTTTAGCTTTGCACAGTTGATATTGATCCCAAAACTTAGCCCTGTATTATACTAACCCAGGCAGGTAAAGCATTTTGACACAAAGTTGTTAGTACACACATACAGGTTTTTGTTGATGGTAGCTGGGACATTGCCATCAAAAATAAACTTTATCCACTCAGATCTTCTGTCCTCTGTTGCTGGGGGCCAGTGTAGCATTTTGTGTCAGCCTGTGTAACAAAGCAAGTCCCGTACTTAGCTCTTAATTTCAATATAATGATATTGGGTCTGGCGTGTGTGAGAGAAAAAATGGCTACCTTTGTAAAAGTAGTTCTCAAACCATGGGTAGAGATACTCAGATTGGGGGCAGTATAATACTAATGACTGCCCTCTTGTTATAAAAACGGGAGCCAAATCTGAATGGCTGTTTTAGCCTGTTTTCTGATGTAGGCTGCCTGTAAAGTGGACTTGGTTGTCTTATCTCAGTTTTTGGTTTGGTAGGCACTCAAAAGATACCCAAACGGATTGTTTAAACATTTTACAGTTTAAATGAAAGTTATTTCTTCATCATATACATTTTTCAAAACATATTATTAAAGATTAAAAAAAACCGTAAACCTCCCTTTTTAATGATCAAACTTTTATTTACTTTCCCTTGATAGCATTTAATATGCATGTGGGGGGGGGGGGGGGGTGCAATACAGTGACAGTGCTTGTCTATTTGGCCATGCTGGGATCAGACTGGTCATTCTATTTGACTTTTCTTCCTCCTTTCCTTAATTTATGGTGGGTTTCATTTTCTTCATCATTCTGCAGCTCCTTTTCTGCCTTTTTCTTTCTTTTTCATCATTTTCCCTGTTTTTTCAGCTAACCAACTCTTATATGATTTTTTTTTCTTTATTCGCTTTGTGATTTTCATTTGTTTCTCTTCCTCCTTTCTCTTTCTTTCAAGTTCTTTTTCTGCTCACTAAACCTCAGGACAAGTTCACAAAATTGCCTCTTTATCTGCTGAACAAAGTTCTTCTTTTTAAATGTTATCTCATACATCTCTTCTTTGTTCTTCTCTTTGGCCCTCATTATACCTTCATCAACTGTTCTTATTTCTTCTTTCTTCTGCTCCTTCTTACTTTGTATCAAAGCTTGCTTTTGCAATTTTAAGACATTTTCTTCTCTTTTCCCCTCATCCCAAACTGCTTCTTTTTGCTGGTTGTCATGAAGTGATGCATAGGATGTGGAAGGCTTTTCATGATCAATCACTGGGGCTGGGCCCTCTTTACAGTTTAGCAGTGCCCATAGCAAAAGGGAGGCCTTATGCTTTTCTTCTTGTGGTGTCCCAAGATGTAGTGAACTAAGTGAAGAAACACCCATCTTACACAGATTCCTTTTAGGGAGAGCTGAAGACTGATCAGTCTTGGCTTCAGCAGTCTTGGCTTCGACAACTACTTCAACATCATTTTCGCAAGCTGCTTTTTTTTGCTTATTGTCATGAAGTGATGCATAGGATGTGGAAGGCTTTTCATCATCAATTTCATCATCAGTCTTGGCTTCAACAACTGCTTCAACATAAGTTTCCTGTGTCAAATGAGACCAGTAGAGGAAATAATGGACCATTACATTTTCTGCAAGTCAATACAATCAATCAAGGTTTATGAACAAACTGGAAAAAGGTGCATCTATGAATTTGTCAAGGATAATAATAGTTATGTTGAAATAATAATAATAGTATTATTATTATTGCTGTTGTTGTTGTTGTTATTATTATTATTTATATTATTAACAACAACAACCTGAAAGGACACTTGTGAACAAACCACATTTTCTTGACACAGCCTGCTCAAATTAACATAACTGAAAACTTGAATAAGGTACACTAAAAATATTGATGTTATAAAAGGAACAAAAAGGACAAAATGTTGGCTTCGTCAAGTCATCATATGCTGAAAAATACAGGGAAAAAACATAATGTTCAAATCAAAAATGACAGAAAAATTTCATGTTTGCACAACCTCTTCAATGGTGCTCAGCGATGTCCTAAACTTTCTCAGTTGATGAGCCGAATGCTTTCTATATTGTTTATGAATCCTCTGGAGAACTGCTCCTTGGTGTGGTGTCCCAATGTGTGAACGCTTTCGGAAGGTTGAAGGTTGACTCTTTATGACAGTTTCTTTGGACTTCATACTTTGGATCAACTTGTTCTTTTGTAACATTGAGTCGTCTTCCACCCAGCTTTTTTTCTGCTTAGTCTTGGCTTTTGCAGGCTTGGTTTCAACAACATTTTCAACATCATTCTCCTGTGTCAAATGAAACCATTAGAGTAAATAATGGAATGTTACATTTTCTGCAAGTCAATGCAATATATCAAAGTTTATGAACAAACTGGAAAAAGTGGCATCTCTTCATTTATCAAGGATAATAATAATTCTGCTGAAATAATAATAAAAAACTATAATAAGAATAATAAGAAGAAGAACAATAATTAGTAAGGGATACTTGTGAACAAACTACATTTTTTTTGACACAGTCTCGTCACATTAACATAACTCAAAACTTGAATAAGGTACACTAAAAATATTGATGTTATAACAAGAAAAAAATGACAAAATGTTGGCTTTGTCAAGTCATCATATGCTGAAGAAATACAGGGGAAATTAGATGTTCAAATAAAAAATGCTAGAAAAAAGTTCATGTTTGCAAAACCTCTTCTATGGTGCTCATCAGTGTCCTGAACTCTCTCAGCAGACCCTCCGAGTCCTTTCCATATTCTTTATAGATCCTCTGGAGAGCTGCCACAATCATCTGACTATGATGCAGTCTCTCTTGACAAGCCTTGAGCTCAGACTGCAGTGACTTCCTTTCTTTCTCCCACTGCTTAATTTGTTCAGTTTCATTTTCTACATTTGATATTTTACATGTATCCATGTTTCCAGTCTGTTCTTGTTACCTAGAGAGAGACATGTTTAAAAGTTTGATTTCAGTCTTTCTTTTTGTAAGAAAGGTCTTATGCATGTAAGAAGAATACAGATCATAAATGAAAACTATTATATTTAATTTGGCCCCTGCTAGCATGCCTGTCTCCCTGTCTCATGTTATTGTTTCATTTTCTGCATTCCTGTTCCAGTCTTGTTAACTGTTCTTTGTTAGCCCTCATGTATATGTGAATTAAAACCCTTGGTTTTCCCCTGTTAGTGCTAGTCTTTGTAATTCCTAGCCTCAGTCTCTTATCCATCCCTCTTTGTTCTCTGTAGTTGTATGTAATAAGCCCTGTCGTGCTTGTTCTGCTCGTGTTTCTTAGCCTGCTCGTGTAGTTTGTGTTCCTTATTGTGGCCTGTTTGCCTATTCTCTATCGTGTGTTTTTTCTCGTTTGTTTACTATGTATTCCCGGACTCTCCGCACTGGCTCATTGATTTTAAAGACTTACCTTAAGATTCTCTTGAGATATTGTGGAGTCCCTTTTAACGCATTTCAGAAGAGTTGCATTTCAGAAGAGTCTGTAATTGTATTGTTGTCTTCTCGCTAGGTTACATACTTCTTCGCAGCCCCAGTTTATTATCTACCTATTATGACGTAATAATATTGTTTGTTCCATTTAAAATCAGCTCCGCTTAATTCTTAGGCACAGTCCCAATGTTATTTCAAACACCTAGAAACGTTTCTCTTTCACCACGGTGTCTTCTGGTCAGATTTTAGAAAACTTTTTAAAGACTATTATGCTATTTTAAATGTAATTTGAGACCATATTTGAGTTGAGAATATATAAAAAAGAAATTATTTTTGAATAACTGAAATATTATTTTGTAAACATGGTCTTTGAGTAACAGATATTTTCAGACTAATGCTGAAGGCTCATCATTTTGAAGAATGGTATGTGAACACTGAATAAACTAAGTGGACACTGACACAAAAATCTGACCAAAAAATATAGCTAGCTAGCTAAATTAGGCAGACTCAAAGACACTGAAACAGCAGGGTCTTCAAAACTCACCAGAGCACTGCTATAATTTTTTTTAAATTATAGGCTATTTTTGTTGTTTTGCTTTTTTGTTTATATAGGCATGTGGTTTGGCCAGCCACATGCAGTGGGAGGACCTTCGTTTTTGGCACACACCTGTACTTCGTTTCGTCTGTGTGTATTTAAACTCATGTCAATCATGTCACGTTTATATATATATATATATATATATATATATATATATGCGGACTACCTCGCATTAAAATAAATCGGCACTCGGGTCACCCCGATTTGGAAGCCACAAAAGCTAGCTCTTAGTGGTGAGATGAGCTGATTGAAAGCTTTTGTGGAAGCACTAGTTTCTAATGAAAAATACTATTTCAATTTCGAAGTGCAGTGAACCATTTTCTGCTTTCTCCCACATGTTGAATTTTTCTTCTCCATTCAGATGGGTTTTTTTTTCACTTTGAAAAACATCCTATACACCTATACACACAGTAGCTATCACTATATATATATATCCGTCCAACATGCATAGGAGCTATCACTTTTTTGCTTGCCCCAGTCTGAATTGACATATTTATATAATTACAAAAAAACAGCGGTTACACTACACTAAAATCACTAAACATAATTCAATTCAAATCAAATCAAAGATAATTTGTCACATACATAGTCATACGCAGTATAACTGGCAGTGAAATGCCTTTGGTGACTGCTCTTCCCGTAAACCAAAGAGCGATACAGAAAAATATACAGATCAGTGTAATGTAAGGTTAAACTGAATAAATCCTAAAATGTATTTGTAAAGGAAGGAAAATAAAGCCTAAAATATAAAATAGATTTTGTCTGGGTAAAAAATAAACACGATTATGATTATATACAAATTACAATTTAAACATTTTCCAGTTCAGGGTGAAGTTGTGCTATATAGCGCAGTGCAAATAGCAAAATATGGGTGTGTAAGAGTGTGTATGATGTTATAGTGAACAATGGTCCAGTCCAGTGGGGGAATCCAGTGAATGAAGATTAGTCCCATCAGTTGCCCTGGTTCAGAGCCCGAAAGGCCTGTGGGAAGAAGCTCCTCCTCAGTCTCTCTGTGTTAGTCTTCAGGGAGCGAAAGCACTTCCCTGACCTCAACAGGGAGAAGAGCCTATTGTCAGGATGGGTGGGGTCCTTCATAATCCTCCTGGCCTTGGTCTGGCACCACTTGTAATAGATGGTCTAATTACTAATTGGTATAGATTCATATAATGGGCATTTTTAAAATCATATACATTTAAGAATAAATAATTTAACATCAACATAAATTTCATTTTTATTTGACCCTTAGATTAGGGGAGGCTCTAGGCAACTGCCTCAGTGTTATATTGTAGTGGGTAATGTTTCAGCCTCTCCAGTGTGGGACCGGGATTCAATCCCCATCCCAGCAAGTGCTCTATACTATACCAATTAGAGTTTTTGGACAAGAATACTAACACTACACTTACCTACCTCTGCAACATGATTGAAAATTGTAAATTGCTCTGGATAAAAGTGTCTGTCAAATGCTTAAAAAGTAAAAAAAAATTAAATATCAGTAATCGTGATGCTTACAAAACATTCCACAAATTACCTAGAATAGGTTTATAATAGATACAAACGCTGCAAAATAATAATGGAGACCTATTATACCCCTTTATATTCCCTGGGGTCTTAATGAAATATGTATGACGTGATTGGCTTAATACTTCTAGGATCAATCACCAAAGCACCCTTCTCAGCCGGTTAAAACAGCCCTGTTAGAACAACCAGTTTGAATGCCTGTGCCTTTAAATGACAATAAGCCACTGCTCAAACCCACCCCTTCCCCCCAGCCCCTCTTCTACTTGAACCCTGAGAGAAAGTCTGTATTCAAAATAGCCTACTGCATACTACTTGCATACTGACCCAAAAGATCTGGTCATGTCCTGGAATATTTGGCCCCAAATTAATATGGTGTATGAATTATGGGACCAAAATACATTTTCCAGTACGCGAAAGATACCTGGATGTTGTAAAGGAAATACTATGTGCTTCAGTGATTCACATACATTCAGCAGTATCCTGTTCCCTAGGAAAAATGTTTATGTAAGCAAAGAACTTTAAGGGAGTGAGACCGTAGATCAGATAAGCAGGAAGATGTCTCTCGTTTTATTGCCTGCAATTGCTTTACTGCCTGCCATTGCTTTATTGCCTGCAATTAAGGGATGACAGTCAAGCAAGATTCTTACCAGCTGGCCTGAAAGAGATAAGCAACGCTTAAAGCTGAATGGTATATGAGCCATAGCAACAAGAGGCAGGAAGTCTGTGATTGGTCTAGGCATACAGTTAGAATTGTATATCAAGCAATGCTCTGTATGACTCGGGGCTTCTCTTGGTAGTGAGCCCCACACTCTGTGGAATCTTTCTTTTCTATTAAAACCTTTTTTACTTATTATCCACATCTGACTCCCCGTTTCATTGAATTTCCACCACAGAATTTGGCGTTGTCGGCAGGATCAGCGAGAGGCACCATGCGGAGCAGCGGTGACTAAACTTCGAGGACGCTCCTCAGAGAGAGAACTGAGCTGGAGAAAGAGGGAAACCCACAAGAATATGGGAAAGTACCTAACCAGGGAGTGACGTCCCGCTTGACTCCGGTGGTGTGCTCCGCCTGATCTAACGAACAGAAAGTAAGTGGTGAAGTTCAGTAATTTAATCCTAGAAGAAAGTGACATAGTGATCCGCCTGAGTCTACCCTGGGGTGGGTCTGTAAAGTAGCATAGTACATGAGATACTAGGGCTTAAAAATAGGGTCTAGAGGACTCCGGAGTCTGGGACTCCGCCAGCCTAAGAGAATAGGCACACTGAGTAGACGTACTAGTGTAAGAAATAGGCCCGGGTCGAAAGAACACCCCGTAGGGAAAGGAGTGGACTCAGTATACTAGCACGATTTGCTGGAGCGGAACTAATCCATATCGGGGGTAGATGGTGTGGATAATAAGATAAGAATAGGAAAATTGTAGAGAGTAGGTAAGTTTCCTTTGTTCTTTTGTTGCCTGGATCCAAAAAAAAAAAAAAAAATTGTTGTTGTTGTTGTTATTATTATTATTATTATTATTATTATTATTATTATTATTATGGGTGCGGGCAACAGTAAGGAGTATGAGTTCAGTAAGGACAAGTTCTCCTGTAGCCTACTCTTTCAAATGAATAAGGACTATGGGGAACATGTAAACAAACATCCCATTTTGGATTAAATATTACGGTTTTAATGTCTCAGGGACTCTAAGTGTTGCATACCTGTTAAAATTAATTGAAAGAGTTAAGGTTAAGCCTAGGGAAGCTGATAAGAAAGCGCGGAAATATTTTGATGAGAACAGTGAAGACATGCTGGAAAAGGCAAAAATGTGGTTAGAAGAAGCTGAGAAAAGGCAGAAGCAGCAGGTAGGACATAGAAAAGGTAATAATGAAGTCTCAGTGTGTTTCTTTAGCTGATCCTGACCTCGATGCCGCCCCGCCGAGAGCCCCCCAGCTGATTCAGCAACCACAAGCGCTAGCAAATCCACCTCCTTATCCGCAACCAGGAACTTCATTAACACCAAAGCCGTCTCCATATGACGAATTAAGACGACAACTGGAGGCAATAACCTCACCAGTGGCTCATCGCACTCGAAGTCACACCACTATAAAGGCATCTGCAGAGCCTGAGGTAGGCTATGCCCCACAGTTCCCGATGGTGGAAGTGTCAGGACCTGAGGGAGTGATTATGGTCCACCGTCACTGGACTGCAGACGACATCATGAAAGCGGCCGATGGCCTGAGCAAGCCAGGTGACATCGGCGGACGACGCTTCGGACAAGAACTGATGGCATTCGTGCAGTCCTGCAGACCAACACAGGCTGAACTGAGACGGTTGTTGATGATTCGACTCGGACCACAGTATAACCGCATTGATAGAAACTGGGTGGATGGAGATGTCCGTCTCCACCTGCCTGAGTGGAATGCACCGCCCCAAGGCCAACCTGACCTGAATGGCCCATACAGAGAGATGATAAGAGGACTCATCGAAAGGGTGGAAACAGCCTATCCAACCACCATCAACACCGATGTGATAGCATCATGCAAACAGAAAGATGACGAACCCGTCGCTGACTTTCTCGTCCGTCTGACGCGTGTCCACACTGACCATTGTGGAATTGACACACCAGCACAACGAGCAGCAGGACCTGGAGAAGTAGGTGCATGGGAAGCTCATTTGAGAAACAGCTTCCTAATGAATATGAGAAAAGACATCAGCGATCTCATTAGAAAAAACTGCATAGGCTACAGCAGAGCTCCCCTATCTACTATTGAGGAGCATGCCAAGCATCATGAGACAATCCTGGGGAAGAAAGACGCCAGACGAGAGCGTCAACGAGCAGATACCACACACCAAGCGATGCTGACAATGCTCCAGACGGTGGGAGATCAAGGAGAAGGCCGCCGACGAGGAAGTAGTCGTGGCAGGGGACGTGGTCGCGGAAGAGGCAGAGGCAGAGGAAGAGGAAAAGGAGGAAAAATTGATTGGATGAAAGAGCAGGAATGCTACAACTGTGGAAAGCTTGGACATTTTGCCAGAAACTGTCCGGAGGAGGATAACTCGTATGACGGGGGCACAGATCAGGATCCCACAATCCACGAGTGACGGGCGGTGGAGAGGCAGGACAGCAGCGGACCACTGAGTGAAGACAGCAAAAGGGAAGTGACAAATTTAAATTACCAACTATTACAGCAGATTAGTAAAGGGCCAAGAGGCCTCCCCGAGGTAACTGTGAAAGTAGAGGGAAAAAATGTTAGGTTTTTGGTTGACAGTGGTGCCACCCACTCAGTGTTAAAAGAAGGATTAATAGAATGTAGAATGAGACAAGGATATGGGATAACAGTAATTGGAGTGGGAGGTCATCCCATTGATGAAAGGATGTCCGAGCCTCTCCGATGTAGTTTAGGGAAAAGCCAATTTAAACAGTTTTTTGATATCAGAAACCTGTCCAATTAATTTGTTAGCTAGAGATTTAATGTGTAAACTTGGGTGCACAATTAGCAGCAACCCAGAGGGGTTGTTTGTTACGTGGGAAACACCTACACAGGGAGTCCAGCTAGAGGCAGGAGCCCCTTTGTATGTGTATGAATTGCAGTGCACTGCGGGGGAAGTACTAACACATTTTATGACTGAAGTTACTAACACGCTACCTGGTGAGCTGACAGTTAAACAAAGTGATTCTATTCACTGTACAATGAAGGTCCATGAGGGATGTGACGTTGATTTTGAACAGAAATTTGACTTAGGGGGCAGTGACAGTTTGATTATCACAGCCATAGCGTGGGACTGCGAGTGGGCTGCGGGAGTGGTGCAGCTCTCAGCTAAACAGAAATCTTTATATTCAATCTCACATGCCACACCTCATGTGTCGCTGGCTAGCGCACATGTTGACCCAGACTGGCAGAGAGTAGGGTTGTGGACAAAACGCGTGTTGAGCGCAACTGATTGGATAAAAGAACCCCAGTGTAAAATTATGTACAGCCCAAGCATAGACGTGTGGAAAATGCCAACCCCGTATAGGCTAAATTGCAGAAGGGGGGTCGAGCTTGTAAGTCCAAATATAGTAATTATGGTAGCCTCTGTTACCCTCTCAGAGGAAGAGGAAGAGGAACTGAAAACAGTTCCTGCAGGGTTATGGGCACAGGGAAAAAATGATGTGTGCTTAATAAAAGGATGTGAGCCTGTCCACATCACCCCAAAATCTGATTACAGACCACACCAGCACCAATACCCTCTAAAACCAGAGGCAGTGGAGGGCATCAGGCCTGTGTTCCAATCATTAAAACAAGCAGGAGTTATCGTACCATGCCCAGACTCACCAGTACGTACTCCAATTTTCCCAGTTAAGAAGCCAGGGAGAGATGAATGGAGATTTGTGCAGGATTTGCAGGCTGTCAACGCGGCAGTACACCCTAGAGCCCCAGAAGTTCCAAACCCGCACACCATTCTCTCTCAGATCCCACCAGACAGTAAGTGGTTCAGTGTAGTTGATTTGGCCAACGCTTTCTTTAGCGTACCTGTGCACAAGGATAGCCAATTTTGGTTTGCTTTCACTTTTGAAGGAAAGCCATACACATTCACGAGATTGTGTCAAGGGTATTGTGAATCACCAACCATTTACAATGCCGCCTTACATCGAAGCCTAGAGGCTTTAGAACTCCCTAAGGGAATAGCCTTGCTGCAATATGTTGATGATCTTTTGATTTGTGGGAGAACACGAGAAGCGTGTAAACAAGCCACGGTGGCACTGCTACATCATTTAGCAGGGGAAGGCCATAAGGCATCCAAATCCAAATTACAGTTCTGTAAGCAGCAAGTGCATTTTTTAGGACATGACATCACTGAGCAAACGCGCATGCTGACTAAAGACCGAGTGAATGCCATTTTGACTATACCAAAGCCCATGACGAAAAAACAACTGTTGTCCTTTTTAGGAATGTGTTCCTATTGTAGGACATTCATACCATCCTATGCAGAACATGAGGGACCACTCAGAGATATAATACCGACCAAAGGGTCAAATTCCTCACAGCCGGAATGGACACCGGAAGCTGAGGCGGCCTTCACAACACTGAAACAGCTGTTACAAGTCATGCCAGCGTTAGGCATTCCCGACCCAAACAAACCATTTGAACAGACAGTGGATGTTAAAGGGCAATATATGACAAGTGTATTGACACAAAAACATGGGGACAAACAAAGGCCGGTGGCCTACTTCTCAGGAAAATTAGACAGTCGCAGCAGGCCTACCTTTATGTGTAAGAGCTGTGGCAGCCGCCGAGAAGGCACTAGTGGCTTCCAGAGATATAGTAGGCTACGCCAAGCTTACCCTACATGTGCCTCATGCAGTGTCAAGAATACTGCAAGATCAAAAAGTGGCACATTTGTCCACTCAGCGATGGCTTAGGTACCACACTGCCTTATTAGACATGCCAAATGTTACTGTGAAACGATGCACAACTCTAAACCCCTCCACTCTATTGCCTACAGAGGAGGAAGGAGAGCCCCATGACTGCCAACAGGTGTTAGAAATTGCAACATCTCCCAGAATAGATTTAAAGGAGGAACCAATATTTAATGCGGACCTGGAATTTTTTGTGGACGGTTCAGCTAAACGTGACTCTCAAGGCACTAATCGAGCAGCATATGCTGTTGTGTCACACACAGAAGTGGTGAAAGCAGAACCACTCCCATCTAATTACTCAGCGCAGGCAGCTGAACTTGCTGCACTCATATATGCGTGTAAACTAGCACAAGACAAGACCGTGAACGTCTGGACCGATTCCCGGTACGCGTGGGGAGTAGCACATGACTTTGGGGCCATTTGGAGACATCGCAACTTTCTCACCAGCTCAGGAGCAAAGATAAAGAATCACCACCTAGTAGCAGAGCTGTTGGAAGCAATTCAACTACCAAAGGAAGTAGCAATTATAAAGTGCGCTGCACACACTAAGGCGGATGACGCCGTATCAAAAGGGAATGCTTATGCGGATAAAGTAGCTCAACTCACAGCGTTACAACCGCTCCATACACAAATGGCACAAGCAGATACCGAAACCAGAATATCTACTAAAGATATCCAAAAACAAGCCACTCCACAAGATTATGTGAAATGGAAAAAAGGGGGGTGTAAACAAATAGGCGGGATATGGGTACACCCAGATATGAACAAACCCTGTCTCCCCACAGCTTATATGAAAGGACTAATTGAGATTGCTCATGGGAGGAGTCACATGAGCAAAGGGGGGATAGTGGAGAGTATAACGAGACATTGGTATGCACCAGGAATAAACACACACACCCAAAATTTTTGTTCCCGATGCTTGGTATGTGCACAAAACACACCACACCGAGACAATCATACCAAACACGCACCCGCCGGACACCTGCCGCCTAGTGAGCCATTTCAACATTGGCAAATAGATTTTGTAGAACTAACACCAGCTGAAGGAAAGAGGTACATGCTTGTGTGTGTGTGCATGTTTAGCAAGTGGGTGGAGGCCTTCCCAATGGGAAAACAAGATAGTGATGCAGTAGCAAAAGCGCTACTGAGAGAAATTATTCCCCGGTGGGGGTTACCACGACGAGTTTCCAGTGACAATGGGACACCCTTCGTACACGAAGGACTAAAAGCTCTGACTAAATACCTAGGGGTAGATATGAGAAAACACTGCAGCTATCACCCTGCTAGTGCAGGGGCAGTAGAACGGACAAACGGCACCATTAAAGGAGGTCTAGCTAAATTAACGCAGGAAACAGGCATGAATTGGGTAAAATGCCTTCCCCTCGTCCTATGGCAATGCCGAACCAGACCGCAGGCACGAACAGGCTTATCAGCTTTTGAGATAGTGTTTGGACGGCCTCCCAACACGGGGATAGGACCGCCCGACTGGGATACTAACCTGATCAATGAATCACTTTTGCAGTATTGTGTGTCTCTGCACAAATCTCTCTCCCATGTGTCTAAGCAGGTGAAGGCAGTCCTTCCCGAGGTGACGAATACTCCACTCCACACCCACCAACCAGGTGATTGGGTGCTGATAAAGGACTTCAGAAGGAAGCGGTGGAACCAGCCCAGGTGGAGAGGACCATTCCAAGTGCTACTGACGACTAACACCGCCGTCAAGACCGACGGAAGAGCGACATGGGTGCATCACACGCATTGTAAAAAGGCACCAGAAACGCCACCGCAGGACTAGCAAGATGCAGCACCTCCTGTGGATCAGCCTGATACTATCACGCATCAGTGTCATTACATCTAAAGATTGGTGTATACAAAAGTATGGAGGAGTAGAATTGGACTATATGGTGGGCAGTTCTACTGCATGGACTTTTGACTTATGTGACGTAATTAATTGTGCAGGAAAGAATTCATCATATCACAGATATGATACATACTTATGTTGGGATAAGGATAACTTCCATGTTTTTGCCATAACTGAAGATTTTAGTTAATGATTGTATGAGAATCAAAGGGGGGAAATGTAAAGGAAATACTATGTGCTTCAGTGATTCACATACATTCAGCAGTATCCTGTTCCCTAGGAAAAATGTTTATGTAAGCAAAGAACTTTAAGGGAGTGAGACCGTAGATCAGATAAGCAGGAAGATGTCTCTCGTTTTATTGCCTGCAATTGCTTTACTGCCTGCCATTGCTTTATTGCCTGCAATTAAGGGATGACAGTCAAGCAAGATTCTTACCAGCCGGCCTGAAAGAGATAAGCAACGCTTAAAGCTGAATGGTATATGAGCCATAGCAACAAGAGGCAGGAAGTCTGTGATTGGTCAAGGCATACAGTTAGAATTGTATATCAAGCAATGCTCTGTATGACTCGGGGCTTCTCTTGGTAGTGAGCCCCACACTCTGTGGAATCTTTCTTTTCTATTAAAACCTTTTTTACTTATTATCCACATCTGACTCCCCGTTTCATTGAATTTCCACCACAATGTCTAATTCCACCAAATATTCCAGGACATGACCAGATCTTTTGGGTGTACTGTATCCAGTCATGCAACAGTGGCGAAAAATCTTACCCAAGTGTATGGAACCATCATACATTAATGTAGCCTTGTAGTATGCTTTGCATTTCTTGCATACTGGATACTATACTGCTTACTACTACAGGGACCAGTATACAGTATATACTGAGTGCAGTATACAGCATGTTGTAGGCTCTTTTGAACAGAACCAAACATTACTGCAAGAGAAATTATAGGGGTGCAGCCATACAGTGATGTGAAAAAGTGTTTGCCCCCTTCCTGATATCTTATTTTTGTACACGTTTGTCACACTTACTGTTTCAGATCATCAAACAAGTTTAAATATTAGCCAAAGATAACACAAGTAAACAGAAAAGGCAGGTTTTAAATGAAGGCTTTTATTATTAAGGGGAAAAAAATCCAAATTTATCCACTGCACACCTCTCTTGCCTCAGTTAAGATCAGTGTTCATGACTCCACCATAAGAAAGAGACTGGGCAAAATGGCCTGCATGGCAGAGTTCCAAGACGAAAACCACTGCTGAGCAAAAAGAATATAAAGGCTTGTCTCAGTTTTGCCAGAAAACATCTTGATGATTGTGGAGGAGATCCCCAAGACTTTTGGGAAAATACTCTGTGGACTGACGAGACAAAAGTTGAACTTTTTGAAAGGTGTATGTCCCATTACATCTGGCGTAAAAGTAACACAGCATTTCAGAAATGGAACATCATACCAACAGTAAAATATGGTGGTGGTAGTGTGATGGTCTGGGGCTGTTTTGCTGCTTCAGGACCTGGAAGACTTGCTGTGGTAAATGGGACCATGAATTCTGCTGTCTACCAAAAAATCCTGAAGGAGAATGTCCAGCTATCCATTCGTGACCTCAAGCTGAAATGCACTTGGGTTCTGCAGCAGGACAATGATCCAAAACACACCAGCAAGTCCACCTCTGAATGGCTTAAGAAAAACAAAATGAAGACTCTGGAGTGGCCTAGTCAAAGTCCTGACCTGAATCCGATTGAGATGCTGTGGCATGACCTTAAAAAAGCGGTTCATGCTCAAAAACCCTCCAATAAGGCTGAATTACAACAACTCTGCAAAGATGAGTGGCCCAAAATTCCTCCACAGTGCTATAAAAGACTCATTGCCAATTATGATTGCATAACTGAAATGCTTGATTGCAGTTGTTGCTGCTAAGGGTGGCCCAACCAGTTATTAGGTTTGGGGGGCAATCATTTTTTCACACAGGGCCATGTAGGTTTGGATTTTTTCCCCATTAATAATAAAAACCTTCATTTAAAAACTGTATTTTGTGTTTACTTGTGTTATCTTTGTCTAATATTTAAATTTGTTTGATGATCGGAAACATTAAGTGTGACAAACATGCAAAAAAAGATCAGAAGGGGGCAAACACTTTTTCACACCACTGTATATGTCTTAACCAAAGTCAGCTCCTGAGTTGTCAAACTTCATTCTACACACACTGACATATATATATGTACACACTGCAAAGCATGCCCACATGCTAAATTACAGACAGCTGTAAAACACATTTTCCTCTAGCATTACATGCTAATGTTGCTAACACATAATTGGAACACAACTGCAACCTTGTTACATTTACTCTCACATTATTCACCTGTTGATAAAGTTCATCTGTCACAAATTCAACTAATAAATTGATAGGATTTGTTTTATTGTGGATCCTGCAACAAATAACCCAAGAAACACCAATAATATCTTTAAAATTATATTTATAACCTCAGGGTTAAAGTTAGCTAGTGCTAAATGACCAAAGAAACACATAGCTAGAATAATAATTTTTTAAAATAAGTTACTTACATTTCCCTTATCTGCACTTTAGCTTTGCACAGTTGATATTGATCCCAAAACTTAGCCCTGTATTATACTAACCCAGGCAGGTAAAGCATTTTGACACAAAGTTGTTAGTACACACATACAGGTTTTTGTTGATGGTAGCTGGGACATTGCCATCAAAAATAAACTTTATCCACTCAGATCTTCTGTCCTCTGTTGCTGGGGGCCAGTGTAGCATTTTGTGTCAGCCTGTGTAACAGAGCAATTCCCGTACTTAGCTCTTAATTTCAATATAATGATATTGGGTCTGGCGTGTGTGACAGAAAAAATGGCTACCTTTGTAAAAGTAGTTCTCAAACCATGGGTAGAGATACTCAGATTGGGGGCAGTATAATGCTAATGACTGCCCTCTTGTTATAAAAACGGGAGCCAAATCTGAATGGCTGTTTTAGCCTGTTTTCTGATGTAGGCTGCCTGTAAAGTGGACTTGGTTGTCTTATCTCACAATTTGTGGTTTGATAGGCACTCAAAAGATACCCAAACGGATCGTTTAAACATTTTACAGTTTAAATGAAAGTTATTTCTTCATCATATACATTTTTCAAAACATATTATTAAAGATAAAAAAAAAACCATAAACCTCCCTTTGTTATGATCAAACTTTTATTTACTTTCACTTGATAGCATTTAATATGCATGTGGGGTGGGTGGGTGCAATACAGTGACAGTGCTTGTCTATTTGGCCATGCTGGGATCAGACTGGTCATTCTATTTGACTTTTCTTCCTCCTTTCCTTAATTTATGGTGGGTTTCATTTTCTTCATCATTCTGCAGCTCCTTTTCTGCCTTTTTCTTTCTTTTTCATCATTTTCCCTGTTTTTTCAGCTAACCAACTCATATATGATTTTTTTTTCTTTATTCGCTTTGTGATTTTCATTTGTTTCTCTTCCTCCTTTCTCTTTCTTTCAAGTTCTTTTTCTGCTCACTAAACCTCAGGACAAGTTCACAAAATTGCCTCTTTATCTGCTGAACAAAGTTCTTCTTTTTAAATGTTATCTCATACATCTCTTCTTTGTTCTTCTCTTTGGCCCTCGTTATACCTTCATCAACTGTTCTTATTTCTTCTTTCTTCTGCTCCTTCTTACTTTGTATCAAAGCTTGCTTTTGCAATTTTAAGACATTTTCTTCTCTTTTTCTCTCATCCCAAACTGCTTCTTTTTGCTGGTTGTCATGAAGTGATGCATAGGATGTGGAAGGCTTTTCATCATCAATCACTGGGGCTGGGCCCTCTTTACAGTTAAGCAGTGCCCATAGCAAAAGGGAGGCCTTATGCTTTTCTTCTTGTGGTGTCCCAAGATGTAGTGAACTAAGTGAAGAAACACCCATCTTACACAGATTCCTTTTAGGGAGAGCTGAAGACTGATCAATCTTGGCTTCAGCAGTCTTGGCTTCAACAACTGCTTCAACATCAGTTTCCTGTGTCAAATGAGACCAGTAGAGGAAATAATGGACCATTACATTTTCTGCAAGTCAATACAATCAATCAAGGTTTATGAACAAACTGGAAAAAGGTGCATCTATTAATTTGTCAAGGATAATAATAATTATGTTGAAATAATAATAATAGTATTATTATTGTTGTTGTTGTTGTTGTTGTTGTTGTTGTTATTTATATTATTAACAACAACAACCTGAAAGGACACTTGTGAACAAACCACATTTTCTTGACACAGCCTGCTCAAATTAACATAACTGAAAACTTGAATAAGGTACACTAAAAATATTGATGTTATAAAAGGAACAAAAAGGATAAAATGTTGGCTTCGTCAAGTCATCATATGCTGAAAAATACAGGGAAAAAACATAATGTTCAAATCAAAAATGACAGAAAAAGTTCATGTTTGCACAACCTCTTCAATGGTGCTCAGCGATGTCCTAAACTTTCTCAGTTGATGAGCCGAATGCTTTCTATATTGTTTACGAATCCTCTGGAGAACTGCTCCTTGGTGTGGTGTCCCAATTTGTGAATGCTTTTGGAAGGTTGAAGGTTGACTCTTTATGACAGTTTCTTTGGACTTCATACTTTGGATCAACTTGTTCTTTTGTAACACTGAGTCGTCTTCCACCCAGCTTTTTTTCTGCTTAGTCTTGGCTTTTGCAGGCTTGGTTTCAACAACATTTTCAACATCATTCTCCTGTGTCAAATGAAACCATTAGAGTAAATAATGGAATGTTCCATTTTCTGCAAGTCAATGCAATATATCAAGGTTTATGAACAAACTGGAAAAAGTGGCATCTCTTCATTTATCAAGGATAATAATAATTCTGCTGAAATAATAATAAAAAACTATAATAAGAATAATAAGAAGAAGAACAATAATTAGTAAGGGATACTTGTGAACAAACTACATTTTTTTGACACAGTCTCGTCACATTAACATAACTCAAAACTTGAATAAGGTACACTAAAAATATTGATGTTATAACAAGAAGAAAAATGACAAAATGTTGGCTTTGTCAAGTCATCATATGCTGAAGAAATACAGGGGAAATTAGATGTTCAAATAAAAAATGCTAGAAAAAAGTTCACGTTTGCAAAACCTCTTCTATGGTGCTCATCAGTGTCCTGAACTCTCTCAGCAGACCCTCCGAGTCCTTTCCATATTCTTTATAGATCCTCTGGAGAGCTGCCACAATCATCTGACTATGATGCAGTCTCTCTTGACAAGCCTTGAGCTCAGACTGCAGTGACTTCCTTTCTTTCTCCCACTGCTTAATTTGTTCAGTTTCATTTTCTACATTTGATATTTTACATGTATCCATGTTTCCAGTCTGTTCTTGTTACCTAGAGAGAGACATGTTTAAAAGTTTGATTTCAGTCTTTATTTTTGTAAGAAAGGTCTTATGCATGTAAGAAGAATACAGATCATAAATGAAAACTATTATATTTAATTTGGCCCCTGCTAGCATGCCTGTCTCCATCGATTCCCTGTCTCATGTTATTGTTTCATTTTCTGCATTCCTGTTCCAGTCTTGTTAACTGTTCTTTGTTAGCCCTCATGTATATGTGAATTAAAACCCTTGGTTTTCCCCTGTTAGTGCTAGTCTTTGTAATTCCTAGCCTCAGTCTCTTATCCATCCCTCTTTGTTCTCTGTAGTTGTATATAATAAGCCCTGTCGTGCTTGTTCTGCTCGTATTTCTTAGCCTGCTCGTGTAGTTTGTGTTCCTTATTGTGGCCTGTTTGCCTATTCTCTATCGTGTGTTTTTTCTCGTTTGTTTACTATGTATTCCCGGACTCTCCGCACTGGCTCATTGACCCTGGACTGTGACTATGACTCTGATTATAGATTTGCCCTTAATAAATCTCGCTCTTCTCAGCGTACGCGTCCGCCTCGTGACCGCTCCACGTTACATAATTAAAAAGGTGTTGACCATATGTATTATTCATAAATCTTTCGTATAATCGTTATCACTTTAACCGCCTATTGGTAATACATTTTTGTTAACCGAAAGGCTCGTGATAGGTATATTTATTCCTTTTAAATCCTTTTTGAAATGTAGAGTTTATGTCAGCATCGTTTGGAACGCTTTCGCACCAGCCGGCAATTTTAAAGACTTACCTTAAGATTCTCTTGAGATATTGTGGAGTAACTTTTAACGCATTTCAGAAGAGTTGCATTTCAGAAGAGTCTGTAATTGTATTGTTGTCTTCTCGCTAGGTTACATACTTCTTCGCAGCCCCAGTTTATTATCTACCTATTACGACATAATACTATTGTTTGTTCCATTTAAAATCAGCTCCGCTTAATTCTTAGGCACAGTCCCAATGTTATTTCAAACACCTAGAAACGTTTCCCTTTCACCACGGTGTCTTCTGGTCAGATTTTAGAAAACTTTTTAAAGACTATTATGCTATTTTAAATGTAATTTGAGACCATATTTGAGTTGAGAATATACAAAAAGGAAATTATTTTTGAATAACAAATATTATTTTGTAAACATGGTCTTTGAGTAACAGATATTTTCAGACTAATGCTGAAGACTCATCATTTTGAAGAATGGTATGTGAACACTGAATAAACTAAGTGGACACTGACACAAAAATCTGACCAAAAAATACATCTAGCTAGCTAAATTAGGCAGACTCAAAAACACTGAAACAGCAGGGTCTTGAAAACTCACCAGAGCACTGCTATAATTTTTTTTAAATTATAGGCTATTTTTGTTGTTTTGCTTTTTTGTTTATATAGGCATGTGGTTTGGCCAGCCACATGCAGTGGGAGGACCTCCGTTTGTGGCACACACCTGTACCTCGTTTCGTCTGTGTGTATTTAAACTCATGTCAGTCATGTCATGTTTATATATTAATAAATATATATATGCGGACCACCACGCATTACAGAAATCGGCACTCGGGCCACCCCGCATTACAGAAATCATTTGGAAGCCACAAAAGCTAGCTCTTAGTGGTGAGATGAGCTGATTGAAAGCTTTTGTGGAAGCACTAGTTTCTAATGAAAAATACTATTTAAATTTCGAAGTGCAGTGAACCATTTTCTGCTTTCTCCCACATGTTGAATTTTTCTTCTCCATTCAGATGTTTTTTTTTTTTCACTTTGAAAAACATCCTATACACCTATACACACAGTAGCTATCACTATATATATATATATATATATATATATATATATATATATATATATCCATCCATCCAACATGCATAGGAGCTATCACTTTTTTGCTTGCCCCAGTCTGAATTGACATATTTATATAATTACAAAAAAACAGGGGTTACACTACACTAAAATCACTAAACATAATTCAGTTCAAATCAAATCAAAGATAATTTGTCACATTTATAGTCATACGCAGTATAACTGGCAGTGAAATGCCTTTGTTGACTGCTCTGCCCGTAAACCAAGGAGCGATACAGAAAAATATACAGATCAGTGTAATGTAAGGTTAAACTGAAATAAATCCTAAAATGTATTTGTAAAGGAAAGAAAATAAAGCCTAAAATATAAAATAGAATTTGTCTGGGTAAAAAATAAACACGATTATGATTATATACAAATTACAATTTAAAAATTTTCCAGTTCAGTGTGAAGTTGTGCTATATAGCGCAGAGCAAATAGCAAAATATGGGTGTGTAAGAGTGTGTATGATGTTATAGTGAACAATGGTCCAGTCCAGTGGGGGAATCCAGTGAATGAAGATTAGTCCCATCAGTTGCCCTGGTTCAGAGCCCGAAAGGCCTGTGGGAAGAAGCTCCTCCTAAGTCTCTCTGTGTTAGTCTTCAGGGAGGGAAAGCACTTCCCTGACCTCAACAGGGAGAAAAGCCTATTGTCAGGATGGGTGGGGTCCTTCACAATCCTCCTGGCCTTGGTCTGGCACCACTTGTAATAGATGGTCTACTTACTAATTGCTATAGATTCATTAGTGAATTACGGATCAAGGCCAAAAGTTGCTATTTTGGAGACTTGACTGATGAGCTAATGTGTGAGCGAATCGTGTGTGGCATAAGTAGTGACTCACTGTGAAAATCTCTGCTGGGAGATAATGAGTTGATGCTCGCAAATGCCATTTCTCTCTGTCGCATTCACGAGATGACTGAACAAAATAACAAGATGCTAGCCACACAAGCTACCAGTGTTGATGCAGTAATGCCCATTTTGAATAGAAAACATCAGTCAAAACCCCGGTCTTTCATCCAGAACATCTCGAACTGCAATAACTGTGGGCACAGTCATGTAGCTAGATGAGATAAGTGTCCAGCCTTCGGACAACAGTGTCGTAACTGCGGAAAACTTTCAAAAGCTGTTGCAAGTCTAGACTATGGAGTCACAGAACTCTACCCAGTAAAGCTCTCAAACCACGTGTGCATGAAGTGGAAGTAGAACAGCCCACAGAGTGCGGAGATGTAATGTTTTATGTAGATGGCATCGAGGTCACCAACTGCGTCGACTGTCTCAACTATACGGCTTCTGAAAAAGATGAAGGATTCGTCACAATACCCATAAATGGCAAGATCACCGAAATGAAAGTCGACACAGGAGCAAAATGCAACGTAATGTCGCTAGGGACTTTTAACTAACTAACGGGGAACAATTAGTAAGGCTAAAGGAAACAGCCAGCCTCGTAGCTTACGGAGGCACCACGATTAAGATCGATGGCATGGTCGTACTGTCATGCTGCTTAAACGGGCAATACCATTCCCTGCCCTCCTTCATAGTCAATAAAGAAGTGCAACCGATACTAGGTTTTCGTGCATGTATGAGCATGGGTATAGTCAAAATGAGCCCAAAAGTCCATCAGGTCAGCATGGACAGCAACGCAGATTTTAACAAATTTTCACCAAATATAAAGACCTATTCAGTGATGAGCTTGGAAAACTCCCAGTCACATACTTTATGACAGTAGACCCCAGTATACAGTCTGTTATCTGACCAGTGCACTGCATGCCTGTCATGATGCAAGATAGAGTCAAAGCGGAACTAGAACACTTGCGTAGTATTGGTATCATAACTCTAGTCACCGAGCCTACAGACTGTGTCTCCTCAATGGTGACAGTACATAAGAAGGGCAAGCAGGAAATTGGACCAAAAGACCTCAACACAGCACTGAAGAGACCCCATCACCCTGTGCATAGTGTTGAAGAAGTAGCAGCCCAGATGGCGGGAGCAACAGTATTTTCTGTCCTAGATGCTAAAAACTCCTTCTGGCAGATCCATCTAAACAAAAAGTCTTCAATGTTAACCACATTTAGTACTCCGTTTGGGCGCTACAGGTTCCTGCGAATGCCGTTTGGCATCAGCTCTGCTAGTGAAGTGTTTCAGCGCTCCATTGAACATCTGTTCACGGGCCAGCCATGTTCTGTCATTGTCGACGACATCATCATCGGAGGCCGAGGAATAGCTGAACATGATGCCAACTTGAAGAAAGTACTCAATCGTGCAAGAGAAGTCAACCTCAAGCTGAATCCAGATAAGTGCAAGTTTTGTCTGGACCCAGTAAGCTATGTAGGCCACATCTTCACAAGTGACGATTTAAAAGCTGATCCTTCCAAGACTGCAGCAATCGTCAACATGCCAGTCCCCACAGATGTCTTGTCACTATAACGCTTCCTAGGCATGGTCAATTACCTTGCCAAGTATATACCAAATTTCAGTGACATCGCAGTGCCCCTGAGGAAACTAACCCACAAAGAGACTGCAGGGTGCTGGTTCCAGCAGCATCAGGAGGCATTCGACTGCCTCAAGGCATGTCTGTCCAGTCCAACAGTATTGGCGTACTATGATGTCAGACAGTCAGTCACACTCATGTGCGATGCTTTATGCTACGGACTCAGAGCTGCATGTTTGGAAAATGGCAGACCAGTACCATTTGTATCACGTGTCCTCACAGACACAGAGACACAGTATGCTCAAATAGAAAAGGAGCTCCTGGCTGTTTGCCTGCACAAAATTCAGACACTACATAGGTGGCAAAGCAACAATTGTTGAGACAGACCACCAACCTTTAGTGACTGTCATGAAGAAGCCCATTCACGCAGCCCCTGCTCATCTTCAGAGGATGCTGCGCAAGCTACAGAACTATGACCTCAATCTGGTGTACAAAAAGGGAAAGTACATGTATCTAGCAGATACACTTTCAAGAGCTCCAAACATGCAAACCCCGTCAAGTCCTGCCGAGGACGATGCCTTCGAATTTATGTCAGTTTGTTACATCTCCACAGCTCGTCTCGAGGAGCTTAGAAAGCACACAACAAAGGATGACACACTACAAGACCTCAGTGCAGTTATTCAGCAGGGATGGCCTGTCAGAGAGCACCAACTTCTACCAGCCGCTGGTCCTTTCTTCCCGTACAGGGATGAACGCACAGTGGTGGACAACATCATAATGAAAGGCCACAAAGCAGTCATTCCGCAATCCCTGCACAAAGAGTATATCAACATTGTACACAGGGGGCACCCAGTTATCGAAGCGACCAAGCGCAGGGCTAGGAGTGTAGTTTTCTGGCCAACAATGTCAAAAGACATCATAGAGAATTTACACTCATGCACAGTATGCAACAGCACCAAGTCTCACAAACAAAGAGAACCTCTCCACCTCCAACCCATCCTAAGTCTTCCATGGTCCACAGTGGCTGCAGACATCTTTGATTGGTGTGGGAAACATTACCAAGTGCTCGTGGACTCGTACTCTGGTTGATGCGAAATTGACCTTCTCTACAACATGATATCGCATACAATCATCTCTAAACTGAAAAGACATTTCTCAGTCCACGGTACGCCCCACACCCTTTTCACTGATAATGCTAGACAATACACTAGTCAACATCTCAAAGATTTTGCTGAACAATGGGATTTTGTCCACATCACCAGCAGTCCTGAGTTTCCCAGGTCAAATGGTCTTGCAGAAAGGGCAGTCCGCAGTGCAAAACAACTCATGGAGAAATCACACAGAGACGGTACTGATGTCTTTCTCAATCTTCTAAACCTCATGAATATCCCCCGTGATCCTATACTAGGGTCTCCTGCTGAGCTGTTGATGTCACGGCAGACACGCGCAGCCATTTCAGTAAGTACCAGACTCCTAGAGCCTGTCTGCAAGATCACCCAGCAAGTCAGTGCGCAACTTCTCAACAAAAGACTCACTTTGAAACGCCACTATGATAAGTCAAGCCGCCCACTATTGCCGCTAACTACAGGTCAAGTGGTTCACATGCAAACACTTAAAGGGTATGACCAGCTTGGAATGGTGATAAAGCCCTGCGAGGAGCCATGTTCATATGCCATTCAATCCAACTGAAGAACATACAGACGGAATCGCCCAACACATCCTCCCTGTCAGAGAGCCACCGACCCAACTTCATGAAGATGACCCAGACTCATACAACACCAGCATACAACAATACAACAATGGACTGTGTTCCCATTGCGTGATTCCCCACTGGGAAT
Organism: Electrophorus electricus; assembly: GCF_041902795.1. Lineage (NCBI taxonomy): Eukaryota > Metazoa > Chordata > Actinopteri > Gymnotiformes > Gymnotidae > Electrophorus > Electrophorus electricus. The sequence continues at coordinate 15,908,424 of NC_137502.1, forward strand.
GCTGTTACACCTTATACAACGCGCTCGGGTCGTGTCTGCAGACCCGACCCAAAATACATGCAATGACGTAGTTTGATGTTAAAAAAAAAAAAAAGGAAAAAAAAGAGTGCGATCTTATTTTGTTCATAGTGGTTTGAGTAATAGGTTACTTATGCAACTAGCTCAATTGTTCTGCCTTCTTCAGGAGGTACATGTACTAAAGGGAAGGGATGTAGAGCATTTGAAAAAATGTCCTGCTACAGGCTGGACCAATGAGCATGCAGGAGTCTGCCTGTGGCCAGATAGATATAACGTATTTGTAAGACATGACTGGTGTGCTCACATGTTCTCTTGCAAGGTTGTTAATTAAAAGTTAATACAACGGTCTATGTGGAGTTGCATCGTCATTTGGTACAATGACTTTACAGCTATCTCAGTTGACTGAGTGAATTTCTCTTCTAGCTCTCTTGTGCAGATGCAGTGAATCGAGTGTGAGTTTTTTCCACTGATCTAACATGGATATTATTTCCACTGATATAACAAGGAAACAAACTGAAATATAACCGTGTTAACCAAAGGAATTTCATTTCTGACATTTGAATGGGCTGACAGCACAGACACATGTCTGAAGCATAAAAGTTTAGACCACACAATTTCAAATTCAAGACAATTTAAGACTTATTAATCGTATTAATAATATACAATTTCAAATCAGTAAATTAAATATTTCCCCTAACAGTACCAAAACAGTAAAGTTGTAAAATGTTAAATACTTACAATAACACAACGTTAAAGCAATTATTTTTAATAGGCCTATTCAGGAAATTAAAAAGCCAGGAATGGGATTTAACAATACAGTACCATAATACCAAGATTTAGCAATAGTCATAGAGGTGCAGCCCTACATGTTTGAACCGGAGTCAGACCCTGGGCTGCTCTGATGTCACACCTCTGATTATTCTACACACACAAACATACATACCTACACAATACAAAGCGTACTGTAACCCTTAGACGTATGCAGGTGCTCCAATAATGTGGAGGTGAGAAATTAAAATTAGCACATTATTCGCCTTTTAACTTGAGACGTGAATAGAGAAAACTAGATAAATGAATAAGGAAATAAATTCCCCTTTGAAATTTAATTTTATAATTGTCCAACATAAAAGGTAGGGGTTTTCCTTTTTTAACTTCCCATTCTTTTCATTTTTCCTTTTCTTTTGACCCCTCTGTGTGTGTGACACTTTCCCGAAGAGAACGCCTTAGCAGCTACATGAAGCACATGGAGTGGCTTGAGATAGCGAGCCATCCAGTATGTCTACGAACCTGTGATTCGCGAACCCGTAAGAAGAGATTTTTCATTGTGCATGCATCATTGGGGTAGGACAGAACAGTTATACACGTACTGTGTTTTTTCCTAGGATTATTTTTCGTAAGGATTTTCAATTTTCAGTTTTCATTTTTGAGCCTCGCCATTCAAACAGAACTTTGCGATATATGTATAGGTGTGCATATAGTACTGTTATTGGTATTGTGTGTATTTGTAGTGTGTATTTCCTTCTTTCATTGAAATTGATTGTCAAAATGTATGTATTTTTTGTTTACATTTTTCATGGGTAGAGTGAATTAAGTGTAGGTAAACCAACTGATATCGATGGTAATACATTATTAGTCAAAAATAATTGAAATGAAAAATTAAACCACTCCACTTTTTAGAAGATTTTCGATCAGAGAAATAGAAAAACTACAACAGGAAATTAATTTCTTTCTACCACCACCACCCTTTCTCTTTGGTTCATACTTAAGGTACTTAGCCATAGTCTCCATTACCTGCGTATGTGTTGTTTTGTATGTATTGATGAGAGTATCTAAAGAGAAACAACAAACCATAAATTAGATTACTGTCTGAAATGCTGTACACTTTAGCTCATGCATGGCAAATCCTGTGTACATTGCAAACCATTTTCCAGAGCTGTAGTTGTTTAAGTAGGGTCACATTTTACATCAAACCTTGAATGTTAGGGAAAGCAAAGTGCACAAAGTTTAATTTGTTAAGCCAGAAAACCCACTTAGATGTGGCAATGGATTTATTGTTGCGTGAGTATCACTGTTACAGCCTCTTAGAGATTCTGCATAAATTGCTATTCAATCTACTGATGGGCTGGCATTTCAGATGAAACTGTGTGTTTAAATGTATGAACTAATTAACACAAAACCAGACACAGGTGAAAGTAATAACAGGTGTGGAAAAAACGGATGAGGGGGCGGAGAAAACTAAACCAAGAAACGGAGCAACCAGGAAGCAAAGGAAACAGGGAAGTCAGGAGGGTGGCCATTCGTGACAATAATCACTTGAAAGAAAAGAAACTGGCCATACCAGTAAGCACCAGTACTGTCAACCTAGCAGGTTTATCTTACTGACCAGTTGAATTTATTTGATTTGGACATATTTTCAAAAAATGATGGCTGTGTAATCAGTACTCTTAAATGTGCACCCTTTGTACAAATATCTCTCAACAACAGTAAATATTTTTGTCAAATGTACTTGGGCTAAATTTGTTATTGTTTAGCCAAAATATTATATTGAATACTTTAAATATATTTGTGCTTTTCCAGGACTCAAATGCCATGATGGCTAGGAGGAGTCTAAAGTGCAAATGTTAGAAGCTGCAATTTTCCCAGTCTCTGTTTTGTCGTTTTTTGTTTGTTTGTTTGTTTTGTTTTTTAAATAAGTTTTAAAAAGTAGTGATAATTCAGACTGTGTTTATCCAAATGTAGAAAATTTCACAATTTTTACTAAGCAGTCCCAAATTGTAATTTCCCATTAGTAACTTCAACATAAAATTGGTTGTTCCAATTAATCTATCTTCCAATTCAGTTTTTGACACTTTGACTTCTAGTGGACAAACATCTTATTGAAACATGAACATTTTGTTGAAAAGCATTACTCTAGCATAATAGATGTAGCAATACATATATACAACTTGCTATTTGCTGGTCGTCCTTTAAGAGCAATCAGACCTAAAACTATATCTAGATGTATCTTTAGCTTAAGCTTCTTCACGTGGCTGCTATGGCTCAGTACTTAAAATGCAGGTAGATTTTTGGCATATGTGTTCCTAAGGACAGGCTCACCTCTTTCTGTATTGATCATGGGCAGCCACTTTGCGGGGTCTGTTTTTGCTGCAAGACTGGGAGTCTGAGGAACTCCACTGTCTACATGAGAAGGACTCAGAGGGACTCCAATTGCTGTGAGAGGACCTACCCCTCTGGCTGCATGACAGGGACTCACTGGTGCTCCTTTTCCTCCTCCTCTGCCTATGTGAGAGGAACTCATACAGGCTCCTCCTCCTCCAGCTGTGTGAGAGGGATTCACTGGGGCTTCTCTTCTGGCTGTGTGAAAGGGTCTCATTGGGGCTCCTCCGGCTGTGAGAGAGGGACTCATTGGGACAACTCCTTTGGCTCTGTGAAAACGACTCAGAGGGATACCTTGGATTCTATGAGAAAGTTCCAGAGGGGCTAATTTGGATTGAGGGGATGTCATTTGTAACCCCATTCTCTGCTCATTAAAGAAAAAATATGACATAACATTACGTGCAGCAGAATGTGTTAATCTGTCCACTTTATTTCACCTTAAAACAGTGTATATTTTTAGCATGCAATTCAAGCATACTAAATAGGTCTGACAGTCAACAATGGATTGAAAACATGAGAGACCAAATACCAAAATCTTTTTTGCAACATGCAAGACAACAAAGAAAGCAAGCAAATGTCATCATCTTTCATGAGAAATATACCAATACTACACTTATATAAATGCATAAACAGGATTCCTGTTTAGTAGCAAAAATGGCTGAACATATCCACCTACTAAACTGGGAAGAACACAGGGAAGAAGAAGGTGACCATCTATGATAGAACAGGCAACAGCCAATATGAAGACTCATATCACTACTTTAATAATGATAAAAAAAATATAAAAAAAATATAATTATTTGAAGTGTCTTAGAGTCCTGCTTATGTTATCAGCCTCAAACATTCCAGGATCCATGTGTGGGGCACTGAATCACAGGCTTTCTTGTAATCAATCCAGGCAGTGCACAGGTTGGTCTGTCTGGTCAACTAGCCTCAGAACTGTTGAACTGTTATGAGACTCTCTCTTTATAAATAGATGTTTACTTTTCCCTATGCCTTATGTCAGTTATTCAAGCAAATCTTATACCTATGTCTTAACCCTCTCATAGTATTTACAGTCTAAACTTTAACTGTGTGCTTAATGACATACATACAGGTAGCAGTCTACTGGCACCATTATTCTATGAAAAGTATGATAAGCCATGACCTATATATCAGTACTCCTTAAACGTGCTCAGACACACACATACATTATCTCTCCCAGCCTTTTCATTTGCTTTTCATGTTTACGTTTACATTTAGTACTTTTAATTTTAAAAAATTACATGAAATGTATATGCTAGTTCTCTCTCTCTCTCTCTCTCTCTCTCACATACACACGCACACATGCACACACACACACACACACACATCCTTAGCTTATGTGCTTGCATGTCTGCCAATTCAGGAAAACACCCCAGCCAGGAGAAAAAGCATTGAGCCTGGAAGAAGAGGATTTGCCCATATAGCCTGGTCTCCTCATTGCAGATAAGAAGTGAATGACATAATTAAAAAGGTGTTGACCATATGTATTATTCATAAATCTTTCTTATAATCGTAATCGCTTTAACCGCTTATTGGTAATACATTTTTGTTAACCTAAAGGCTCGTGATAGGTATATTTATTCCTTTTAAATCCTTTTTGAAATGTAAAGAGTTTATGTCAGCATCGTGAATACCGGGGCTAGTTGATCTGCGCAGGCTTTGAGGACCCTCCCGCAGATACCGTCTGGTCCCATCGCCTTCCTGGTATTCACCCTTTTAAACACTCTGCTCACGTCACTCTCCGTGATGATGAGAGGGCGCTGTTCTATGGTGGGCCCCGCGCATGTGCCATCGACTGCGCCGATAGTGCCATTAGCACTAGCGCCGTTAGCACTAGCGCCGTTAGCATTTGTGCTGCTAGCATTAGCGCTGCTAGATGTAGCCTCGAAGCGAGCAAAGAATGTATTCAGCTCGTTCGCCAGAGACTCATCCGCACTCATCAGTCCAGAGGGTGGGCTCCTGTAGTCCGTGATCATCCGTAGCCCTGCCACAGGGATCTAGAGCCACTCTGCTGGAACTGTGTCTCTCAACCATACTAAGCGCAGCGTCCCGGTGCTGTGCCTGAAACTGTGTGAGAGCCTCATGAAGTTCACACAGTGCAGTGTCCATGTTAGCCTGAGGTGAGATGTACACGGTGTTGATGATGACCGAAGTGAACTCCCGGGGAAGGTAGAAAGGACGAAGCTTGAGGGCGAGCAGCTCCAGGTTGGGTGAGCAGGAGCAGGCGAGAGTAACAACATTGGCATTGTTACACCAGCTGTTGTTTACCATCACACACACTCCGCCGCCTCTCGACTTCCCCGAACGTGCCGTCCTATCCATGCGGTGAACCGAGAAGAACTCGGCCGGCTGAATAGCGTGGTTTGGTACCGCTGGGTTCAGCCACGACTCGGTGAAGCAGAGGAGATTGCAGTCCCGAATGTCCCTCTGGAACTTTATCCTGGCCCGGAGGTCATCGAGCTTGTTATCCAGAGACTGGACGTTGGCTAGCAGGATGCTGGGTAAGGGAGCTCGGTGTGCCTGAGCCCTCAGCCTGTTCCTGACGCCGGCTCGCTTCCCTCGAGGCCTTTTCCTCGCGCCGCGTCTTTTGTTTTCCCTCAGGATCTCCGTCGGCCATTTTGGGTCCAGGGTTACAGACGGCTTGAGGTGAGTGCTATGTAGATTAAGAGAAATAAGGTCGTCTCTGCTGTACGAGATACGTGCCGTGGTGTGTAGAGAAGGGCTGCGGAGAAATAAGGGGTAGCGAAAAGGATAGTGAAAAGAGCGAAAAAAGTGCCAGGTGTGGACGGAGCAGTCGTGACGGAAGCCGACCTCACCGGCGCCATCTTACAAAAGGTAAAATAGATGGGCTAATTACTAATTGGTATAGATTCAGATAATGGGCATTTTTAAAATCATATATATTTAAGAATAAATAATTTAACATCAACATAAATTTCATTTTTATTTGACCCTTAGATTAGGGGAGGCTCTAGGCAACTGCCTCAGTGTTATATTGTAGTGGGTAATGTTTCAGCCTCTCCAGTGTGGGACCGGGATTCAATCCCCATCCCAGCAAGTGCTCTATACTATACCAATTAGAGTTTTTGGACAAGAATACTAACACTACACTTACCTACCTCTGCAACATGATTGAAAATTGTAAATTGCTCTGGATAAAAGTGTCTGTCAAATGCTTAAAAAGTAAAAAAAATTAAATATCAGTAATCGTGATGCTTACAAAACATTCCACAAATTACCTAGAATAGGTTTATAATAGATACAAACGCTGCAAAATAATAATGGAGACCTATTATACCCCTTTATATTCCCTGGGGTCTTAATGAAATATGTATGACGTGATTGGCTAAATACTTCTAGGATCAATCACCACAGCACCCTTCTCAGGCTGTTAAAACAGCCCTGTTAGAACAACCAGTTTGAATGCCTGTGCCTTTAAATGACAATAAGCCACTGCTCAAACCCACCCCTTCCCCCCAGCCCCTCTTCTACTTGAACCCTGAGAGAAAGTCTGTATTCAAAATAGCCTACTGCATACTACTTGCATACTGACCCAAAAGATCTGGTCATGTCCTGGAATATTTGGCCCCAAATTAATATGGTGTATGAATTATGGGACCAAAATACATTTTCCAGTACGCTAAAGATACCTGGTTGTCTAATTCCACCAAATATTCCAGGACATGACCAGATCTTTTGGGTGTACTGCATCCAGTCATGCAACAGTGGCGAAAAATCTTACCCAAGTGTATGGAACCATCATACATTAATGTAGCCTTGTAGTATGCTTTGCATTTCTTGCATACTGGATACTATACTGCTTACTACTACAGGGACCAGTATACAGTATATACTGGCTTGTCTCAGTTTTGCCAGAAAACATCTTGATGATTGTGGAGGAGATCCCCAAGACTTTTGGGAAAATACTCTGTGGACTGACGAGACAAAAGTTGAACTTTTTGAAAGGTGTAACACAGCATTTCAGAAATGGAACATCATACCAACAGTAAAATATGGTGGTGGTAGTGTGATGGTCTGGGGCTGTTTTGCTGCTTCAGGGCCTGGAAGACTTGCTGTGGTAAATGGGACCATGAATTCTGCTGTCTACCAAAAAATCCTGAAGGAGAATGTCCAGCTATCCATTCGTGACCTCAAGCTGAAACGCACTTGGGTTCTGCAGCAGGACAATGATCCAAAACACACCAGCAAGTCCACCTCTGAATGGCTTAAGAAAAACAAAATGAAGACTCTGGAGTGGCCTAGTCAAAGTCCTGACCTGAATCCGATTGAGATGCTGTGGCATGACCTTAAAAAAGCGGTTCATGCTCAAAAACGCTCCAATAAGGCTGAATTACAACAACTCTGCAAAGATGAGTGGCCCAAAATTCCTCCACAGTGCTATAAAAGACTCATTGCCAATTATGATTGCATAACTGAAATGCTTGATTGCAGTTGTTGCTGCTAAGGGTGGCCCAACCAGTTATTAGGTTTGGGGGGCAATCATTTTTTCACACAGGGCCATGTAGGTTTGGATTTTTTCCCCATTAATAATAAAAACCTTCATTTAAAAACTGTATTTTGTGTTTACTTGTGTTATCTTTGTGTAATATTTAAATTTGTTTGATGATCGGAAACATTAAGTGTGACAAACATGCAAAAAAAGATCAGAAGGGGGCAAACACTTTTTCACACCACTGTATATGTCTTAACCAAAGTCAGCTCCTGAGTTGTCAAACTTCATTCTACACACACTGACATATATATGTACACACTGCAAAGCATGCCCACATGCTAAATTACAGACGGTTGTAAAACACATTTTCCTCTAGCATTACATGCTAATGTTGCTAACACATAAGTGGAACACAACTGCAACCTTGTTACATTTACTCTCACATTATTCACCTGTTGATAAAGTTCATCTGTCACAAATTCAACTAATAAATTGATAGGATTTGTGTTATTGTGGATCCTGCAACAAATAACCCAAGAAACACCAATAATATCTTTAAAATTATATTTATAACCTCAGCGTTAAAGTTAGCTAGTGCTAAATGACCAAAGAAACACATAGCTAGAATAATAATTTTTTAAAATAAGTTACTTACATTTCCCTTATCTGCACTTTAGCTTTGCACAGTTGATATTGATCCCAAAACTTAGCCCTGTATTATACTAACCCAGGCAGGTAAAGCATTTTGACACAAAGTTGTTAGTACACACATACAGGTTTTTGTTGATGGTAGCTGGGACATTGCCATCAAAAATAAACTTTATCCACTCAGATCTTCTGTCCTCTGTTGCTGGGGGCCAGTGTAGCATTTTGTGTCAGCCTGTGTAACAGAGCAATTCCCGTACTTAGCTCTTAATTTCAATATAATGATATTGGGTCTGGCATGTGTGAGAGAAAAAATGGCTACCTTTGTAAAAGTAGTTCTCAAACCATGGGTAGAGATACTCAGATTGGGGGCAGTATAATGCTAATGACTGCCCTCTTGTTATAAAAACGGGAGCCAAATCTGAATGGCTGTTTTAGCCTGTTTTCTGATGTAGGCTGCCTGTAAAGTGGACTTGGTTGTCTTATCTCACAATTTGTGGTTTGGTAGGCACTCAAAAGATACCCAAATGGATTGTTTAAACATTTTACAGTTTAAATGAAAGTTATTTCTTCATCATATACATTTTTCAAAACATATTATTAAAGATTAAAAAAAACCCGTAAACCTCCCTTTTTAATGATCAAACTTTTATTTACTTTCACTTGATAGCATTTAATATGCATGTGGGGGGGGGGGGGTGGGGGGAGCAATACAGTGACAGTGCTTGTCTATTTGGCCATGCTGGAATCAGACTGGTCATTCTATTTGACTTTTCTTCCTCCTTTCCTTAATTTGTGGTGGGTTTCATTTTCTTCATCATTCTGCAGCTCCTTTTCTGCCTTTTTCTTTCTTTTTCATCATTTTCCCTGTTTTTTCAGCTAACCAACTCTTATATGATTTTTTTTCTTTATTCGCTTTGTGATTTTCATTTGTTTCTCTTCCTCCTTTCTCTTTCTTTCAAGTTCTTTTTCTGCTCACTAAACCTCAGGACAAGTTCAGAAAATTGCCTCTATCTGCTGAACAAAGTTCTTCTTTTTAAATGTTATCTCATACATCTCTTCTTTGTTCTTCTCTTTGGCCCTCATTATACCTTCATCAACTGTTCTTATTTCTTCTTTCTTCTGCTCCTTCTTACTTTGTATCAAAGCTTGCTTTTGCAATTTTAAGACATTTTCTTCTCTTTTTCTCTCATCCCAAACTGCTTCTTTTTGCTGGTTGTCATGAAGTGATGCATAGGATGTGGAAGGCTTTTCATCATCAATCACTGGGGCTGGGCCCTCTTTACAGTTAAGCAGTGCCCATAGCAAAAGGGAGGCCTTATGCTTTTCTTCTTGTGGTGTCCCAAGATGTAGTGAACTAAGTGAAGAAACACCCATCTTACACAGATTCCTTTTAGGGAGAGCTGAAGACTGATCAGTCTTGGCTTCAGCAGTCTTGGCTTCGACAACTACTTCAACATCATTTTCGCAAGCTGCTTTTTTTTGCTTATTGTCATGAAGTGATGCATAGGATGTGGAAGGCTTTTCATCATCAATTTCATCATCAGTCTTGGCTTCAACAACTGCTTCAACATCAGTTTCCTGTGTCAAATGAGACCAGTAGAGGAAATAATGGACCATTACATTTTCTGCAAGTCAATACAATCAATCAAGGTTTATGAACAAACTGGAAAAAGGTGCATCTATTAATTTGTCAAGGATAATAATAATTATGTTGAAATAATATTAATAGTATTATTATTGTTGTTGTTGTTGTTATTATTTATATTATTAACAACAACAACCTGAAAGGACACTTGTGAACAAACCACATTTTCTTGACACAGCCTGCTCAAATTAACATAACTGAAAACTTGAATAAGGTACACTAAAAATATTGATGTTATAAAAGGAACAAAAAGGACAAAATGTTGGCTTCGTCAAGTCATCATATGCTGAAAAATACAGGGAAAAAACATAATGTTCAAATCAAAAATGACAGAAAAATTTCATGTTTGCACAACCTCTTCAATGGTGCTCAGCGATGTCCTAAACTTTCTCAGTTGATGAGCCGAATGCTTTCTATATTGTTTATGAATCCTCTGGAGAACTGCTCCTTGGTGTGGTGTCCCAATGTGTGAACGCTTTCGGAAGGTTGAAGGTTGACTCTTTATGACAGTTTCTTTGGACTTCATACTTTGGGTCAACTTGTTCTTTTGTAACACTGAGTCGTCTTCCACCCAGCTTTTTTTCTGCTTAGTCTTGGCTTTTGCAGGCTTGGTTTCAACAACATTTTCAACATCATTCTCCTGTGTCAAATGAAACCATTAGAGTAAATAATGGAATGTTACATTTTCTGCAAGTCAATGCAATATATCAAGGTTTATGAACAAACTGGAAAAAGTGGCATCTCTTCATTTATCAAGGATAATAATAATTCTGCTGAAATAATAATAAAAAACTATAATAATAATAATAAGAAGAAGAAGAAGAACAATAATTAGTAAGGGATACTTGTGAACAAACTACATTTTTTTTGACACAGTCTCGTCACATTAACATAACTCAAAACTTGAATAAGGTACACTAAAAATATTGATGTTATAACAAGAAAAAAATGACAAAATGTTGGCTTTGTCAAGTCATCATATGCTGAAGAAATACAGGGGAAATTAGATGTTCAAATAAAAAATGCTAGAAAAAAGTTCATGTTTGCAAAACCTCTTCTATGGTGCTCATCAGTGTCCTGAACTCTCTCAGCAGACCCTCCGAGTCCTTTCCATATTCTTTATAGATCCTCTGGAGAGCTGCCACAATCATCTGGCTATGATGCAGTCTCTCTTGACAAGCCTTGAGGTTAGACTGCAGTGACTTCCTTTCTTTCTCCCACTGCTTAATTTGTTCAGTTTCATTTTCTACATTTGATATTTTACATGTATCCATGTTTCCAGTCTGTTCTTGTTACCTAGAGAGAGACATGTTTAAAAGTTTGATTTCAGTCTTTCTTTTTGTAAGAAAGGTCTTATGCATGTAAGAAGAATACAGATCATAAATGAAAACTATTATATTTAATTTGGCCCTTGCTAGCATGCCTGTCTCCCTGTCTCATGTTATTGTTTCATTTTCTGCATTCCTGTTCCAGTCTTGTTAACTGTTCTTTGTTAGCCATCATGTATATGTGAATTAAAACCCTTGGTTTTCCCCTGTTAGTGCTAGTCTTTGTAATTCCTAGCCTCAGTCTCTTATCCATCCCTCTTTGTTCTCTGTAGTTGTATGTAATAAGCCCTGTCGTGCTTGTTCTGCTCGTGTTTCTTAGCCTGCTCGTGTAGTTTGTGTTCCTTATTGTGGCCTGTTTGCCTATTCTCTATCGTGTGTTTTTTCTCGTTTGTTTACTATGTATTCCCGGACTCTCCGCACTGGCTCATTGACCCTGGACTGTGACTATGACTCTGATTATAGATTTGCCCTTAAAATATCTCGCTCTTCTCAGCGTACGCGTCCGCCTCGTGACCGCTCCACGTTACATAATTAAAAAGGTGTTGACCATATATATTATTCATAAATCTTTCTTATAATCGTAATCGCTTTAACCGCTTATTGGTAATACATTTTTGTTAACCGAAAGGCTCGTGATAGGTATATTTATTCCTTTTAAATCCTTTTTGAAATGTAAAGAGTTTATGTCAGCATCGTTTGGAACGCTTCCGCACCAGCCGGCAATTTTAAAGACTTACCTTAAGATTCTCTTGAGATATTGTGGAGTCCCTTTTAACGCATTTCAGAAGAGTCTGTAATTGTATTGTTGTCTTCTCGCTAGGTTACATACTTCTTCGCAGCCCCAGTTTATTATCTACCTATTACGACGTAATAATATTGTTTGTTCCATTTAAAATCAGCTCCGCTTAATTCTTAGGCACAGTCCCAATGTTATTTCAAACACCTAGAAACGTTTCTCTTTCACCACGGTGTCTTCTGGTCAGATTTTAGAAAACTTTTTAAAGACTATTATGCTATTATAAATGTAATAATTTGAGACCATATTTGAGTTGAGAATATATCAAAAAGAAATTATTTTTGAATAACTGAAATATTATTTTGTAAACATGGTCTTTGAGTAACAGATATTTTCAGACTAATGCTGAAGACTCATCATTTTGAAGAATGGTATGTGAACACTGAATAAACTAAGTGGACACTGACACAAAAATCTGACCAAAAAATATAGCTAGCTAGCTAAATTAGGCAGACTCAAAAACACTGAAACAGCAGGGTCTTGAAAACTCACCAGAGCACTGCTATAATTTTTTTTTAAATTATAGGCTATTTTTGTTGTTTTGCTTTTTTGTTTATATAGGCATGTGGTTTGGCCAGCCACATGCAGTGGGAGGACCTCCGTTTGTGGCACACACCTGTACCTCGTTTCGTCTGTGTGTATTAAACTCATGTCAGTCATGTCATGTTTATATATTAATGAATATATATATGCGGACCACCACGCATTACAGAAATCGGCACTCGGGCCACCCCGCATTACAGAAATCATTTGGAAGCCACAAAAGCTAGCTCTTAGTGGTGAGATGAGCTGATTGAAAGCTTTTGTGGAAGCACTAGTTTCTAATGAAAAATACTATTTAAATTTCGAAGTGCAGTGAACCATTTTCTGCTTTCTCCCACATGTTGAATTTTTCTTCTCCATTCAGATGGGGTTTTTTTTCACTTTGAAAAACATCCTATACACCTATACACACAGTAGCTATCACTATATATATATATCCGTCCAACATGCATAGGAGCTATCACTTTTTTGCTTGCCCCAGTCTGAATTGACATATTTATATAATTACAAAAAAACAGCGGTTACACTACACTAAAATCACTAAACATAATTCAGTTCAAATCAAATCAAAGATAATTTGTCACATACATAGTCATACGCAGTATAACTGGCAGTGAAATGCCTTTGGTGACTGCTCTGCCCATAAACCAAGGAGCGATACAGAAAAATATACAGATCAGTGTAATGTAAGGTTAAACTGAAATAAATCCTAAAATGTATTTGTAAAGGAAGGAAAATAAAGCCTAAAATATAAAATAGAATTTGTCTGGGTAAAAAATAAACACGATTATGATTATATACAAATTACAATTTAAAAATTTTCCAGTTCAGTGTGAAGTTGTGCTATATAGCGCAGTGCAAATAGCAAAATATGGGTGTGTAAGAGTGTGTATGATGTTATAGTGAACAATGGTCCAGTCCAGTGGGGGAATCCAGTGAATGAAGATTAGTCCCATCAGTTGCCCTGGTTCAGAGCCCGAAAGGCCTGTGTGAAGAAGCTCCTCCTCAGTCTCTCTGTGTTAGTCTTCAGGGAGCGAAAGCACTTCCCTGACCTCAACAGGGAGAAGAGCCTATTGTCAGGATGGGTGGGGTCCTTCATAATCCTCCTGGCCTTGGTCTGGCACCACTTGTAATAGATGGTCTAATTACTAATTGGTATAGATTCATATAATGGGCATTTTTAAAATCATATATATTTAAGAATAAATAATTTAACATCAACATAAATTTCATTTTTATTTGACCCTTAGATTAGGGGAGGCTCTAGGCAACTGCCTCAGTGTTATATTGTAGTGGGTAATGTTTCAGCCTCTCCAGTGTGGGACCGGGATTCAATCCCCATCCCAGCAAGTGCTCTATACTATACCAATTAGAGTTTTTGGACAAGAATACTAACACTACACTTACCTACCTCTGCAACATGATTGAAAATTGTAAATTGCTCTGGATAAAAGTGTCTGTCAAATGCTTAAAAAGTAAAAAAAATTAAATATCAGTAATCGTGATGCTTACAAAACATTCCACAAATTACCTAGAATAGGTTTATAATAGATACAAACGCTGCAAAATAATAATGGAGACCTATTATACCCCTTTATATTCCCTGGGGTCTTAATGAAATATGTATGACGTGATTGGCTAAATACTTCTAGGATCAATCACCACAGCACCCTTCTCAGGCTGTTAAAACAGCCCTGTTAGAACAACCAGTTTGAATGCCTGTGCCTTTAAATGACAATAAGCCACTGCTCAAACCCACCCCTTCCCCCCAGCCCCTCTTCTACTTGAACCCTGAGAGAAAGTCTGTATTCAAAATAGCCTACTGCATACTACTTGCATACTGACCCAAAAGATCTGGTCATGTCCTGGAATATTTGGCCCCAAATTAATATGGTGTATGAATTATGGGACCAAAATACATTTTCCAGTACGCGAAAGATACCTGGTTGTCTAATTCCACCAAATATTCCAGGACATGACCAGATCTTTTGGGTGTACTGCATCCAGTCATGCAACAGTGGCGAAAAATCTTACCCAAGTGTATGGAACCATCATACATTAATGTAGCCTTGTAGTATGCTTTGCATTTCTTGCATACTGGATACTATACTGCTTACTACTACAGGGACCAGTATACAGTATATACTGAGTGCAGTATACAGCATGTTGTAGGCTCTTTTGAACAGAACCAAACATTACTGCAAGAGAAATTATAGGGGTGCAGCCATACAGTGATGTGAAAAAGTGTTTGCCCCCTTCCTGATATCTTATTTTTGTATACGTTTGTCACACTTACTGTTTCAGATCATCAAACAACTTTAAATATTAGCCAAAGATAACACAAGTAAACAGAAAAGGCAGGTTTTAAATGAAGGCTTTTATTATTAAGGGGAAAAAAATCCAAATTTATCCACTGCACACCTCTCTTGCCTCAGTTAAGATCAGTGTTCATGACTCCACCATAAGAAAGAGACTGGGCAAAATGGCCTGCATGGCAGAGTTCCAAGACGAAAACCACTGCTGAGCAAAAAGAATATAAAGGTTTGTCTCAGTTTTGCCAGAAAACATCTTGATGATTGTGGAGGAGATCCCCAAGACTTTTGGGAAAATACTCTGTGGACTGACGAGACAAAAGTTGAACTTTTTGAAAGGTGTATGTCCCATTACATCTGGCGTAAAAGTAACACAGCATTTCAGAAATGGAACATCATACCAACAGTAAAATATGGTGGTGGTAGTGTGATGGTCTGGGGCTGTTTTGCTGCTTCAGGACCTGGAAGACTTGCTGTGGTAAATGGGACCATGAATTCTGCTGTCTACCAAAAAATCCTGAAGGAGAATGTCCAGCTATCCATTCGTGACCTCAAGCTGAAACGCACTTGGGTTCTGCAGCAGGACAATGATCCAAAACACACCAGCAAGTCCACCTCTGAATGGCTTAAGAAAAACAAAATGAAGACTCTGGAGTGGCCTAGTCAAAGTCCTGACCTGAATCCGATTGAGATGCTGTGGCATGACCTTAAAAAAGCGGTTCATGCTCAAAAACCCTCCAATAAGGCTGAATTACAACAACTCTGCAAAGATGAGTGGCCCAAAATTCCTCCACAGTGCTATAAAAGACTCATTGCCAATTATGATTGCATAACTGAAATGCTTGATTGCAGTTGTTGCTGCTAAGGGTGGCCCAACCAGTTATTAGGTTTGGGGGGCAATCATTTTTTCACACAGGGCCATGTAGGTTTGGATTTTTTCCCCATTAATAATAAAAACCTTCATTTAAAAACTGTATTTTGTGTTTACTTGTGTTATCTTTGTCTAATATTTAAATTTGTTTGATGATCGGAAACATTAAGTGTGACAAACATGCAAAAAAAGATCAGAAGGGGGCAAACACTTTTTCACACCACTGTATATGTCTTAACCAAAGTCAGCTCCTGAGTTGTCAAACTTCATTCTACACACACTGACATATATATATGTACACACTGCAAAGCATGCCCACATGCTAAATTACAGACGGCTGTAAAACACATTTTCCTCTAGCATTACATGCTAATGTTGCTAACACATAATTGGAACACAACTGCAACCTTGTTACATTTACTCTCACATTATTCACCTGTTGATAAAGTTCATCTGTCACAAATTCAACTAATAAATTGATAGGATTTGTTTTATTGTGGATCCTGCAACAAATAACCCAAGAAACACCAATAATATCTTTAAAATTATATTTATAACCTCAGGGTTAAAGTTAGCTAGTGCTAAATGACCAAAGAAACACATAGCTAGAATAATAATTTTTTAAAATAAGTTACTTACATTTCCCTTATCTGCACTTTAGCTTTGCACAGTTGATATTGATCCCAAAACTTAGCCCTGTATTATACTAACCCAGGCAGGTAAAGCATTTTGACACAAAGTTGTTAGTACACACATACAGGTTTTTGTTGATGGTAGCTGGGACATTGCCATCAAAAATAAACTTTATCCACTCAGATCTTCTGTCCTCTGTTGCTGGGGGCCAGTGTAGCATTTTGTGTCAGCCTGTGTAACAGAGCAATTCCCGTACTTAGCTCTTAATTTCAATATAATGATATTGGGTCTGGCGTGTGTGAGAGAAAAAATGGCTACCTTTGTAAAAGTAGTTCTCAAACCATGGGTAGAGATACTCAGATTGGGGGCAGTATAATGCTAATGACTGCCCTCTTGTTATAAAACCGGGAGCCAAATCTGAATGGCTGTTTTAGCCTGTTTTCTGATGTAGGCTGCCTGTAAAGTGGACTTGGTTGTCTTATCTCACAATTTGTGGTTTGGTAGGCACTCAAAAGATACCCAAACGGATCGTTTAAACATTTTACAGTTTAAATGAAAGTTATTTCTTCATCATATACATTTTTCAAAACATATTATTAAAGATTAAAAAAAACCGTAAACCTCCCTTTTTAATGATCAAACTTTTATTTACTTTCACTTGATAGCATTTATTATGCATGTGGGGGGGAGCAATACAGTGACAGTGCTTGTCTATTTGGCCATGCTGGGATCAGACTGGTCATTCTATTTGACTTTTCTTCCTCCTTTCCTTAATTTGTGGTGGGTTTCATTTTCTTCATCATTCTGCAGCTCCTTTTCTGCCTTTTTCTTTCTTTTTCATCATTTTCCCTGTTTTTTCAGCTAACCAACTCTTATATGATTTTTTTTCTTTATTCGCTTTGTGATTTTCATTTGTTTCTCTTCCTCCTTTCTCTTTCTTTCAAGTTCTTTTTCTGCTCACTAAACCTCAGGACAAGTTCACAAAATTGCCTCTTTATCTGCTGAACAAAGTTCTTCTTTTTAAATGTTATCTCATACATCTCTTCTTTGTTCTTCTCTTTGGCCCTCGTTATACCTTCATCAACTGTTCTTATTTCTTCTTTCTTCTGCTCCTTCTTACTTTGTATCAAAGCTTGCTTTTGCAATTTTAAGACATTTTCTTCTCTTTTTCTCTCATCCCAAACTGCTTCTTTTTGCTGGTTGTCATGAAGTGATGCATAGGATGTGGAAGGCTTTTCATCATCAATCACTGGGGCTGGGCCCTCTTTACAGTTAAGCAGTGCCCATAGCAAAAGGGAGGCCTTATGCTTTTCTTCTTGTGGTGTCCCAAGATGTAGTGAACTAAGTGAAGAAACACCCATCTTACACAGATTCCTTTTAGGGAGAGCTGAAGACTGATCAGTCTTGGCTTCAGCAGTCTTGGCTTCGACAACTACTTCAACATCATTTTCGCAAGCTGCTTTTTTTTGCTTATTGTCATGAAGTGATGCATAGGATGTGGAAGGCTTTTCATCATCAATTTCATCATCAGTCTTGGCTTCAACAACTGCTTCAACATCAGTTTCCTGTGTCAAATGAGACCAGTAGAGGAAATAATGGACCATTACATTTTCTGCAAGTCAATACAATCAATCAAGGTTTATGAACAAACTGGAAAAAGGTGCATCTATTAATTTGTCAAGGATAATAATAATTATGTTGAAATAATAATAATAGTATTATTATTGTTGTTGTTGTTGTTGTTGTTATTATTATTTATATTATTAACAACAACAACCTGAAAGGACACTTGTGAACAAACCACATTTTCTTGACACAGCCTGCTCAAATTAACATAACTGAAAACTTGAATAAGGTACACTAAAAATATTGATGTTATAAAAGGAACAAAAAGGACAAAATGTTGGCTTCGTCAAGTCATCATATGCTGAAAAATACAGGGAAAAAACATAATGTTCAAATCAAAAATGACAGAAAAATTTCATGTTTGCACAACCTCTTCAATGGTGCTCAGCGATGTCCTAAACTTTCTCAGTTGATGAGCCGAATGCTTTCTATATTGTTTATGAATCCTCTGGAGAACTGCTCCTTGGTGTGGTGTCCCAATGTGTGAACGCTTTCGGAAGGTTGAAGGTTGACTCTTTATGACAGTTTCTTTGGACTTCATACTTTGGGTCAACTTGTTCTTTTGTAACACTGAGTCGTCTTCCACCCAGCTTTTTTTCTGCTTAGTCTTGGCTTTTGCAGGCTTGGTTTCAACAACATTTTCAACATCATTCTCCTGTGTCAAATGAAACCATTAGAGTAAATAATGGAATGTTACATTTTCTGCAAGTCAGTGCAATATATCAAGGTTTATGAACAAACTGGAAAAAGTGGCATCTCTTCATTTATCAAGGATAATAATAATTCTGCTGAAATAATAATAAAAAACTATAATAATAATAAGAAGAAGAAGAAGAACAATAATTAGTAAGGGATACTTGTGAACAAACTACATTTTTTTGACACAGTCTCGTCACATTAACATAACTCAAAACTTGAATAAGGTACACTAAAAATATTGATGTTATAACAAGAAAAAAATGACAAAATGTTGGCTTTGTCAAGTCATCATATGCTGAAGAAATACAGGGGAAATTAGATGTTCAAATAAAAAATGCTAGAAAAAAGTTCATGTTTGCAAAACCTCTTCTATGGTGCTCATCAGTGTCCTGAACTCTCTCAGCAGACCCTCCAAGTCCTTTCCATATTCTTTATAGATCCTCTGGAGAGCTGCCACAATCATCTGGCTATGATGCAGTCTCTCTTGACAAGCCTTGAGGTCAGACTGCAGTGACTTCCTTTCTTTCTCCCACTGCTTAATTTGTTCAGTTTCATTTTCTACATTTGATATTTTACATGTATCCATGTTTCCAGTCTGTTCTTGTTACCTAGAGAGAGACATGTTTAAAAGTTTGATTTCAGTCTTTCTTTTTGTAAGAAAGGTCTTATGCATGTAAGAAGAATTCAGATCATAAATGAAAACTATTATATTTAATTTGGCCCCTGCTAGCATGCCTGTCTCCATCGATTCCCTGTCTCATGTTATTGTTTCATTTTCTGCATTCCTGTTCCAGTCTTGTTAACTGTTCTTTGTTAGCCCTCATGTATATGTGAATTAAAACCCTTGGTTTTCCCCTGTTAGTGCTAGTCTTTGTAATTCCTAGCCTCAGTCTCTTATCCATCCCTCTTTGTTCTCTGTAGTTGTATGTAATAAGCCCTGTCGTGCTTGTTCTGCTCGTGTTTCTTAGCCTGCTCGTGTAGTTTGTGTTCCTTATTGTGGCCTGTTTGCCTATTCTCTATCGTGTGTTTTTTCTCGTTTGTTTACTATGTATTCCCGGACTCTCCGCACTGGCTCATTGACCCTGGACTGTGACTATGACTCTGATTATAGATTTGCCCTTAAAATATCTCGCTCTTCTCAGCGTACGCGTCCGCCTCGTGACCGCTCCACGTTACATAATTAAAAAGGTGTTGACCATATATATTATTCATAAATCTTTCTTATAATCATAATCGCTTTAACCGCTTATTGGTAATACATTTTTGTTAACCGAAAGGCTCGTGATAGGTATATTTATTCCTTTTAAATCCTTTTTGAAATGTAAAGAGTTTATGTCAGCATCGTTTGGAACGCTTCCGCACCAGCCGGCAATTTTAAAGACTTACCTTAAGATTCTCTTGAGATATTGTGGAGTCCCTTTTAACGCATTTCAGAAGAGTCTGTAATTGTATTGTTGTCTTCTCGCTAGGTTACATACTTCTTCGCAGCCCCAGTTTATTATCTACCTATTACGACGTAATAATATTGTTTGTTCCATTTAAAATCAGCTCCGCTTAATTCTTAGGCACAGTCCCAATGTTATTTCAAACACCTAGAAACGTTTCTCTTTCACCACGGTGTCTTCTGGTCAGATTTTAGAAAACTTTTTAAAGACTATTATGCTATTATAAATGTAATTTGAGACCATATTTGAGTTGAGAATATATAAAAAAGAAATTATTTTTGAATAACTGAAATATTATTTTGTAAACATGGTCTTTGAGTAACAGATATTTTCAGACTAATGCTGAAGACTCATCATTTTGAAGAATGGTATGTGAACACTGAATAAACTAAGTGGACACTGACACAAAAATCTGACCAAAAAATATAGCTAGCTAGCTAAATTAGGCAGACTCAAAAACACTGAAACAGCGGGGTCTTGAAAACTCACCAGAGCACTGCTATAATTTTTTTTAAATTATAGGCTATTTTTGTTGTTTTGCTTTTTTGTTTATATAGGCATGTGGTTTGGCCAGCCACATGCAGTGGGAGGACCTCCGTTTGTGGCACACACCTGTACCTCGTTTCGTCTGTGTGTATTTAAACTCATGTCAGTCATGTCATGTTTATATATTAATAAATATATATACGCGGACCACCACGCATTACAGAAATCGGCACTCGGGCCACCCCGCATTACAGAAATCATTTGGAAGCCACAAAAGCTAGCTCTTAGTGGTGAGATGAGCTGATTGAAAGCTTTTGTGGAAGCACTAGTTTCTAATGAAAAATACTATTTAAATTTCGAAGTGCAGTGAACCATTTTCTGCTTTCTCCCACATGTTGAATTTTTCTTCTCCATTCAGATGTTTTTTTTTTTCACTTTGAAAAACATCCTATACACCTATACACACAGTAGCTATCACTATATATATCCATCCAACATGCATAGGAGCTATCACTTTTTTGCTTGCCCCAGTCTGAATTGACATATTTATATAATTACAAAAAAACAGGGGTTAAACTACACTAAAATCACTAAACATAATTCAGTTCAAATCAAATCAAAGATAATTTGTCACATACATAGTCATACGCAGTATAACTGGCAGTGAAATGCCTTTGGTGACTGCTCTGCCCGTAAACCAAGGAGCGATACAGAAAAATGTACAGATCAGTGTAATGTAAGGTTAAACTGAATAAATCCTAAAATGTATTTGTAAAGGAAGGAAAATAAAGCCTAAAATATAAAATAGATTTTGTCTGGGTAAAAAATAAACACGATTATGATTATATACAAATTACAATTTAAAAATTTTCCAGTTCAGTGTGAAGTTGTGCTATATAGCGCAGTGCAAATAGCAAAATATGGGTGTGTAAGAGTGTGTATGATGTTATAGTGAACAATGGTCCAGTCCAGTGGGGGAATCCAGTGAATGAAGATTAGTCCCATCAGTTGCCCTGGTTCAGAGCCCGAAAGGCCTGTGGGAAGAAGCTCCTCCTCAGTCTCTCTGTGTTAGTCTTCAGGGAGCGAAAGCACTTCCCTGACCTCAACAGGGAGAAGAGCCTATTGTCAGGATGGGTGGGGTCCTTCATAATCCTCCTGGCCTTGGTCTGGCACCACTTGTAATAGATGGTCTAATTACTAATTGGTATAGATTCATATAATGGGCATTTTTAAAATCATATACATTTAAGAATAAATAATTTAACATCAACATAAATTTCATTTTTATTTGACCCTTAGATTAGGGGAGGCTCTAGGCAACTGCCTCAGTGTTATATTGTAGTGGGTAATGTTTCAGCCTCTCCAGTGTGGGACCGGGATTCAATCCCCATCCCAGCAAGTCCTCTATACTATACCAATTAGAGTTTTTGGACAAGAATACTAACACTACACTTACCTACCTCTGCAACATGATTGAAAATTGTAAATTGCTCTGGATAAAAGTGTCTGTCAAATGCTTAAAAAGTAAAAAAAAAATTAAATATCAGTAATCGTGATGCTTACAAAACATTCCACAAATTACCTAGAATAGGTTTATAATAGATACAAACGCTGCAAAATAATAATGGAGACCTATTATTAACCCTTTATATTCCCTGGGGTCTTAATGAAATATGTATGACGTGATTGGCTTAATACTTCTAGGATCAATCACCAAAGACCCCTTCTCAGGCTGTTAAAACAGCCCTGTTAGAACAACCAGTTTGAATGCCTGTGCCTTTAAATGACAATAAGCCACTGCTCAAACCCACCCCTTCCCCCCAGCCCCTCTTCTACTTGAACCCTGAGAGAAAGTCTGTATTCAAAATAGCCTACTGCATACTACTTGCATACTGACCCAAAAGATCTGGTCATGTCCTGGAATATTTGGCCCCAAATTAATATGGTGTATGAATTATGGGACCAAAATACATTTTCCAGTACGCGAAAGATACCTGGTTGTCTAATTCCACCAAATATTCCAGGACATGACCAGATCTTTTGGGTGTACTGCATCCAGTCATGCAACAGTGGCGAAAAATCTTACCCAAGTGTATGGAACCATCATACATTAATGTAGCCTTGTAGTATGCTTTGCATTTCTTGCATACTGGATACTATACTGCTTACTACTACAGGGACCAGTATACAGTATATACTGAGTGCAGTATACAGCATGTTGTAGGCTCTTTTGAACAGAACCAAACATTACTGCAAGAGAAATTATAGGGGTGCAGCCATACAGTGATGTGAAAAAGTGTTTGCCCCCTTCCTGATATCTTATTTTTGTACACGTTTGTCACACTTACTGTTTCAGATCATCAAACAAGTTTAAATATTAGCCAAAGATAACACAAGTAAACAGAAAAGGCAGGTTTTAAATGAAGGCTTTTATTATTAAGGGGAAAAAAATCCAAATTTATCCACTGCACACCTCTCTTGCCTCAGTTAAGATCAGTGTTCATGACTCCACCATAAGAAAGAGACTGGGCAAAATGGCCTGCATGGCAGAGTTCCAAGACGAAAACCACTGCTGAGCAAAAAGAATATAAAGGTTTGTCTCAGTTTTGCCAGAAAACATCTTGATGATTGTGGAGGAGATCCCCAAGACTTTTGGGAAAATACTCTGTGGACTGACGAGACAAAAGTTGAACTTTTTGAAAGGTGTATGTCCCATTACATCTGGCGTAAAAGTAACACAGCATTTCAGAAATGGAACATCATACCAACAGTAAAATATGGTGGTGGTAGTGTGATGGTCTGGGGCTGTTTTGCTGCTTCAGGACCTGGAAGACTTGCTGTGGTAAATGGGACCATGAATTCTGCTGTCTACCAAAAAATCCTGAAGGAGAATGTCCAGCTATCCATTCGTGACCTCAAGCTGAAACGCACTTGGGTTCTGCAGCAGGACAATGATCCAAAACACACCAGCAAGTCCACCTCTGAATGGCTTAAGAAAAACAAAATGAAGACTCTGGAGTGGCCTAGTCAAAGTCCTGACCTGAATCCGATTGAGATGCTGTGGCATGACCTTAAAAAAGCGGTTCATGCTCAAAAACCCTCCAATAAGGCTGAATTACAACAACTCTGCAAAGATGAGTGGCCCAAAATTCCTCCACAGTGCTATAAAAGACTCATTGCCAATTATGATTGCATAACTGAAATGCTTGATTGCAGTTGTTGCTGCTAAGGGTGGCCCAACCAGTTATTAGGTTTGGGGGGCAATCATTTTTTCACACAGGGCCATGTAGGTTTGGATTTTTTCCCCATTAATAATAAAAACCTTCATTTAAAAACTGTATTTTGTGTTTACTTGTGTTATCTTTGTCTAATATTTAAATTTGTTTGATGATCGGAAACATTAAGTGTGACAAACATGCAAAAAAAGATCAGAAGGGGGCAAACACTTTTTCACACCACTGTATATGTCTTAACCAAAGTCAGCTCCTGAGTTGTCAAACTTCATTCTACACACACTGACATATATATGTACACACTGCAAAGCATGCCCACATGCTAAATTACAGACGGTTGTAAAACACATTTTCCTCTAGCATTACATGCTAATGTTGCTAACACATAAGTGGAACACAACTGCAACCTTGTTACATTTACTCTCACATTATTCACCTGTTGATAAAGTTCATCTGTCACAAATTCAACTAATAAATTGATAGGATTTGTTTTATTGTGGATCCTGCAACAAATAACCCAAGAAACACCAATAATATCTTTAAAATTATATTTATAACCTCAGGGTTAAAGTTAGCTAGTGCTAAATGACCAAAGAAACACATAGCTAGAATAATAATTTTTTAAAATAAGTTACTTACATTTCCCTTATCTGCACTTTAGCTTTGCACAGTTGATATTCATCCCAAAACTTAGCCCTGTATTATACTAACCCAGGCAGGTAAAGCATTTTGACACAAAGTTGTTAGTACACACATACAGGTTTTTGTTGATGGTAGCTGGGACATTGCCATCAAAAATAAACTTTATCCACTCAGATCTTCTGTCCTCTGTTGCTGGGGGCCAGTGTAGCATTTTGTGTCAGCCTGTGTAACAGAGCAATTCCCGTACTTAGCTCTTAATTTCAATATAATGATATTGGGTCTGGCGTGTGTGAGAGAAAAAATGGCTACCTTTGTAAAAGTAGTTCTCAAACCATGGGTAGAGATACTCAGATTGGGGGCAGTATAATGCTAATGACTGCCCTCTTGTTATAAAACCGGGAGCCAAATCTGAATGGCTGTTTTAGCCTGTTTTCTGATGTAGGCTGCCTGTAAAGTGGACTTGGTTGTCTTATCTCACAATTTGTGGTTTGGTAGGCACTCAAAAGATACCCAAACGGATCGTTTAAACATTTTACAGTTTAAATGAAAGTTATTTCTTCATCATATACATTTTTCAAAACATATTATTAAAGATTAAAAAAAACCGTAAACCTCCCTTTTTAATGATCAAACTTTTATTTACTTTCACTTGATAGCATTTATTATGCATGTGGGGGGGAGCAATACAGTGACAGTGCTTGTCTATTTGGCCATGCTGGGATCAGACTGGTCATTCTATTTGACTTTTCTTCCTCCTTTCCTTAATTTGTGGTGGGTTTCATTTTCTTCATCATTCTGCAGCTCCTTTTCTGCCTTTTTCTTTCTTTTTCATCATTTTCCCTGTTTTTTCAGCTAACCAACTCTTATATGATTTTTTTTCTTTATTCGCTTTGTGATTTTCATTTGTTTCTCTTCCTCCTTTCTCTTTCTTTCAAGTTCTTTTTCTGCTCACTAAACCTCAGGACAAGTTCACAAAATTGCCTCTTTATCTGCTGAACAAAGTTCTTCTTTTTAAATGTTATCTCATACATCTCTTCTTTGTTCTTCTCTTTGGCCCTCGTTATACCTTCATCAACTGTTCTTATTTCTTCTTTCTTCTGCTCCTTCTTACTTTGTATCAAAGCTTGCTTTTGCAATTTTAAGACATTTTCTTCTCTTTTTCTCTCATCCCAAACTGCTTCTTTTTGCTGGTTGTCATGAAGTGATGCATAGGATGTGGAAGGCTTTTCATCATCAATCACTGGGGCTGGGCCCTCTTTACAGTTAAGCAGTGCCCATAGCAAAAGGGAGGCCTTATGCTTTTCTTCTTGTGGTGTCCCAAGATGTAGTGAACTAAGTGAAGAAACACCCATCTTACACAGATTCCTTTTAGGGAGAGCTGAAGACTGATCAGTCTTGGCTTCAGCAGTCTTGGCTTCGACAACTACTTCAACATCATTTTCGCAAGCTGCTTTTTTTTGCTTATTGTCATGAAGTGATGCATAGGATGTGGAAGGCTTTTCATCATCAATTTCATCATCAGTCTTGGCTTCAACAACTGCTTCAACATCAGTTTCCTGTGTCAAATGAGACCAGTAGAGGAAATAATGGACCATTACATTTTCTGCAAGTCAATACAATCAATCAAGGTTTATGAACAAACTGGAAAAAGGTGCATCTATTAATTTGTCAAGGATAATAATAATTATGTTGAAATAATAATAATAGTATTATTATTGTTGTTGTTGTTGTTGTTGTTATTATTATTTATATTATTAACAACAACAACCTGAAAGGACACTTGTGAACAAACCACATTTTCTTGACACAGCCTGCTCAAATTAACATAACTGAAAACTTGAATAAGGTACACTAAAAATATTGATGTTATAAAAGGAACAAAAAGGACAAAATGTTGGCTTCGTCAAGTCATCATATGCTGAAAAATACAGGGAAAAAACATAATGTTCAAATCAAAAATGACAGAAAAATTTCATGTTTGCACAACCTCTTCAATGGTGCTCAGCGATGTCCTAAACTTTCTCAGTTGATGAGCCGAATGCTTTCTATATTGTTTATGAATCCTCTGGAGAACTGCTCCTTGGTGTGGTGTCCCAATGTGTGAACGCTTTCGGAAGGTTGAAGGTTGACTCTTTATGACAGTTTCTTTGGACTTCATACTTTGGGTCAACTTGTTCTTTTGTAACACTGAGTCGTCTTCCACCCAGCTTTTTTTCTGCTTAGTCTTGGCTTTTGCAGGCTTGGTTTCAACAACATTTTCAACATCATTCTCCTGTGTCAAATGAAACCATTAGAGTAAATAATGGAATGTTACATTTTCTGCAAGTCAGTGCAATATATCAAGGTTTATGAACAAACTGGAAAAAGTGGCATCTCTTCATTTATCAAGGATAATAATAATTCTGCTGAAATAATAATAAAAAACTATAATAATAATAAGAAGAAGAAGAAGAACAATAATTAGTAAGGGATACTTGTGAACAAACTACATTTTTTTGACACAGTCTCGTCACATTAACATAACTCAAAACTTGAATAAGGTACACTAAAAATATTGATGTTATAACAAGAAAAAAATGACAAAATGTTGGCTTTGTCAAGTCATCATATGCTGAAGAAATACAGGGGAAATTAGATGTTCAAATAAAAAATGCTAGAAAAAAGTTCATGTTTGCAAAACCTCTTCTATGGTGCTCATCAGTGTCCTGAACTCTCTCAGCAGACCCTCCAAGTCCTTTCCATATTCTTTATAGATCCTCTGGAGAGCTGCCACAATCATCTGGCTATGATGCAGTCTCTCTTGACAAGCCTTGAGGTCAGACTGCAGTGACTTCCTTTCTTTCTCCCACTGCTTAATTTGTTCAGTTTCATTTTCTACATTTGATATTTTACATGTATCCATGTTTCCAGTCTGTTCTTGTTACCTAGAGAGAGACATGTTTAAAAGTTTGATTTCAGTCTTTCTTTTTGTAAGAAAGGTCTTATGCATGTAAGAAGAATTCAGATCATAAATGAAAACTATTATATTTAATTTGGCCCCTGCTAGCATGCCTGTCTCCATCGATTCCCTGTCTCATGTTATTGTTTCATTTTCTGCATTCCTGTTCCAGTCTTGTTAACTGTTCTTTGTTAGCCCTCATGTATATGTGAATTAAAACCCTTGGTTTTCCCCTGTTAGTGCTAGTCTTTGTAATTCCTAGCCTCAGTCTCTTATCCATCCCTCTTTGTTCTCTGTAGTTGTATGTAATAAGCCCTGTCGTGCTTGTTCTGCTCGTGTTTCTTAGCCTGCTCGTGTAGTTTGTGTTCCTTATTGTGGCCTGTTTGCCTATTCTCTATCGTGTGTTTTTTCTCGTTTGTTTACTATGTATTCCCGGACTCTCCGCACTGGCTCATTGACCCTGGACTGTGACTATGACTCTGATTATAGATTTGCCCTTAAAATATCTCGCTCTTCTCAGCGTACGCGTCCGCCTCGTGACCGCTCCACGTTACATAATTAAAAAGGTGTTGACCATATATATTATTCATAAATCTTTCTTATAATCATAATCGCTTTAACCGCTTATTGGTAATACATTTTTGTTAACCGAAAGGCTCGTGATAGGTATATTTATTCCTTTTAAATCCTTTTTGAAATGTAAAGAGTTTATGTCAGCATCGTTTGGAACGCTTCCGCACCAGCCGGCAATTTTAAAGACTTACCTTAAGATTCTCTTGAGATATTGTGGAGTCCCTTTTAACGCATTTCAGAAGAGTCTGTAATTGTATTGTTGTCTTCTCGCTAGGTTACATACTTCTTCGCAGCCCCAGTTTATTATCTACCTATTACGACGTAATAATATTGTTTGTTCCATTTAAAATCAGCTCCGCTTAATTCTTAGGCACAGTCCCAATGTTATTTCAAACACCTAGAAACGTTTCTCTTTCACCACGGTGTCTTCTGGTCAGATTTTAGAAAACTTTTTAAAGACTATTATGCTATTATAAATGTAATTTGAGACCATATTTGAGTTGAGAATATATAAAAAAGAAATTATTTTTGAATAACTGAAATATTATTTTGTAAACATGGTCTTTGAGTAACAGATATTTTCAGACTAATGCTGAAGACTCATCATTTTGAAGAATGGTATGTGAACACTGAATAAACTAAGTGGACACTGACACAAAAATCTGACCAAAAAATATAGCTAGCTAGCTAAATTAGGCAGACTCAAAAACACTGAAACAGCGGGGTCTTGAAAACTCACCAGAGCACTGCTATAATTTTTTTTAAATTATAGGCTATTTTTGTTGTTTTGCTTTTTTGTTTATATAGGCATGTGGTTTGGCCAGCCACATGCAGTGGGAGGACCTCCGTTTGTGGCACACACCTGTACCTCGTTTCGTCTGTGTGTATTTAAACTCATGTCAGTCATGTCATGTTTATATATTAATAAATATATATACGCGGACCACCACGCATTACAGAAATCGGCACTCGGGCCACCCCGCATTACAGAAATCATTTGGAAGCCACAAAAGCTAGCTCTTAGTGGTGAGATGAGCTGATTGAAAGCTTTTGTGGAAGCACTAGTTTCTAATGAAAAATACTATTTAAATTTCGAAGTGCAGTGAACCATTTTCTGCTTTCTCCCACATGTTGAATTTTTCTTCTCCATTCAGATGTTTTTTTTTTTCACTTTGAAAAACATCCTATACACCTATACACACAGTAGCTATCACTATATATATCCATCCAACATGCATAGGAGCTATCACTTTTTTGCTTGCCCCAGTCTGAATTGACATATTTATATAATTACAAAAAAACAGGGGTTAAACTACACTAAAATCACTAAACATAATTCAGTTCAAATCAAATCAAAGATAATTTGTCACATACATAGTCATACGCAGTATAACTGGCAGTGAAATGCCTTTGGTGACTGCTCTGCCCGTAAACCAAGGAGCGATACAGAAAAATGTACAGATCAGTGTAATGTAAGGTTAAACTGAATAAATCCTAAAATGTATTTGTAAAGGAAGGAAAATAAAGCCTAAAATATAAAATAGATTTTGTCTGGGTAAAAAATAAACACGATTATGATTATATACAAATTACAATTTAAAAATTTTCCAGTTCAGTGTGAAGTTGTGCTATATAGCGCAGTGCAAATAGCAAAATATGGGTGTGTAAGAGTGTGTATGATGTTATAGTGAACAATGGTCCAGTCCAGTGGGGG
The DNA here is from genome assembly GCF_041902795.1 of Electrophorus electricus. Lineage (NCBI taxonomy): Eukaryota > Metazoa > Chordata > Actinopteri > Gymnotiformes > Gymnotidae > Electrophorus > Electrophorus electricus. Next base: position 15,938,207 of record NC_137502.1, read on the forward strand.
AATCCAGTGAATGAAGATTAGTCCCATCAGTTGCCCTGGTTCAGAGCCCGAAAGGCCTGTGGGAAGAAGCTCCTCCTCAGTCTCTCTGTGTTAGTCTTCAGGGAGCGAAAGCACTTCCCTGACCTCAACAGGGAGAAGAGCCTATTGTCAGGATGGGTGGGGTCCTTCATAATCCTCCTGGCCTTGGTCTGGCACCACTTGTAATAGATGGTCTAATTACTAATTGGTATAGATTCATATAATGGGCATTTTTAAAATCATATACATTTAAGAATAAATAATTTAACATCAACATAAATTTCATTTTTATTTGACCCTTAGATTAGGGGAGGCTCTAGGCAACTGCCTCAGTGTTATATTGTAGTGGGTAATGTTTCAGCCTCTCCAGTGTGGGACCGGGATTCAATCCCCATCCCAGCAAGTCCTCTATACTATACCAATTAGAGTTTTTGGACAAGAATACTAACACTACACTTACCTACCTCTGCAACATGATTGAAAATTGTAAATTGCTCTGGATAAAAGTGTCTGTCAAATGCTTAAAAAGTAAAAAAAAAATTAAATATCAGTAATCGTGATGCTTACAAAACATTCCACAAATTACCTAGAATAGGTTTATAATAGATACAAACGCTGCAAAATAATAATGGAGACCTATTATTAACCCTTTATATTCCCTGGGGTCTTAATGAAATATGTATGACGTGATTGGCTTAATACTTCTAGGATCAATCACCAAAGACCCCTTCTCAGGCTGTTAAAACAGCCCTGTTAGAACAACCAGTTTGAATGCCTGTGCCTTTAAATGACAATAAGCCACTGCTCAAACCCACCCCTTCCCCCCAGCCCCTCTTCTACTTGAACCCTGAGAGAAAGTCTGTATTCAAAATAGCCTACTGCATACTACTTGCATACTGACCCAAAAGATCTGGTCATGTCCTGGAATATTTGGCCCCAAATTAATATGGTGTATGAATTATGGGACCAAAATACATTTTCCAGTACGCGAAAGATACCTGGTTGTCTAATTCCACCAAATATTCCAGGACATGACCAGATCTTTTGGGTGTACTGCATCCAGTCATGCAACAGTGGCGAAAAATCTTACCCAAGTGTATGGAACCATCATACATTAATGTAGCCTTGTAGTATGCTTTGCATTTCTTGCATACTGGATACTATACTGCTTACTACTACAGGGACCAGTATACAGTATATACTGAGTGCAGTATACAGCATGTTGTAGGCTCTTTTGAACAGAACCAAACATTACTGCAAGAGAAATTATAGGGGTGCAGCCATACAGTGATGTGAAAAAGTGTTTGCCCCCTTCCTGATATCTTATTTTTGTACACGTTTGTCACACTTACTGTTTCAGATCATCAAACAAGTTTAAATATTAGCCAAAGATAACACAAGTAAACAGAAAAGGCAGGTTTTAAATGAAGGCTTTTATTATTAAGGGGAAAAAAATCCAAATTTATCCACTGCACACCTCTCTTGCCTCAGTTAAGATCAGTGTTCATGACTCCACCATAAGAAAGAGACTGGGCAAAATGGCCTGCATGGCAGAGTTCCAAGACGAAAACCACTGCTGAGCAAAAAGAATATAAAGGTTTGTCTCAGTTTTGCCAGAAAACATCTTGATGATTGTGGAGGAGATCCCCAAGACTTTTGGGAAAATACTCTGTGGACTGACGAGACAAAAGTTGAACTTTTTGAAAGGTGTATGTCCCATTACATCTGGCGTAAAAGTAACACAGCATTTCAGAAATGGAACATCATACCAACAGTAAAATATGGTGGTGGTAGTGTGATGGTCTGGGGCTGTTTTGCTGCTTCAGGACCTGGAAGACTTGCTGTGGTAAATGGGACCATGAATTCTGCTGTCTACCAAAAAATCCTGAAGGAGAATGTCCAGCTATCCATTCGTGACCTCAAGCTGAAACGCACTTGGGTTCTGCAGCAGGACAATGATCCAAAACACACCAGCAAGTCCACCTCTGAATGGCTTAAGAAAAACAAAATGAAGACTCTGGAGTGGCCTAGTCAAAGTCCTGACCTGAATCCGATTGAGATGCTGTGGCATGACCTTAAAAAAGCGGTTCATGCTCAAAAACCCTCCAATAAGGCTGAATTACAACAACTCTGCAAAGATGAGTGGCCCAAAATTCCTCCACAGTGCTATAAAAGACTCATTGCCAATTATGATTGCATAACTGAAATGCTTGATTGCAGTTGTTGCTGCTAAGGGTGGCCCAACCAGTTATTAGGTTTGGGGGGCAATCATTTTTTCACACAGGGCCATGTAGGTTTGGATTTTTTCCCCATTAATAATAAAAACCTTCATTTAAAAACTGTATTTTGTGTTTACTTGTGTTATCTTTGTCTAATATTTAAATTTGTTTGATGATCGGAAACATTAAGTGTGACAAACATGCAAAAAAAGATCAGAAGGGGGCAAACACTTTTTCACACCACTGTATATGTCTTAACCAAAGTCAGCTCCTGAGTTGTCAAACTTCATTCTACACACACTGACATATATATATGTACACACTGCAAAGCATGCCCACATGCTAAATTACAGACGGCTGTAAAACACATTTTCCTCTAGCATTACATGCTAATGTTGCTAACACATAATTGGAACACAACTGCAACCTTGTTACATTTACTCTCACATTATTCACCTGTTGATAAAGTTCATCTGTCACAAATTCAACTAATAAATTGATAGGATTTGTTTTATTGTGGATCCTGCAACAAATAACCCAAGAAACACCAATAATATCTTTAAAATTATATTTATAACCTCAGGGTTAAAGTTAGCTAGTGCTAAATGACCAAAGAAACACATAGCTAGAATAATAATTTTTTAAAATAAGTTACTTACATTTCCCTTATCTGCACTTTAGCTTTGCACAGTTGATATTCATCCCAAAACTTAGCCCTGTATTATACTAACCCAGGCAGGTAAAGCATTTTGACACAAAGTTGTTAGTACACACATACAGGTTTTTGTTGATGGTAGCTGGGACATTGCCATCAAAAATAAACTTTATCCACTCAGATCTTCTGTCCTCTGTTGCTGGGGGCCAGTGTAGCATTTTGTGTCAGCCTGTGTAACAGAGCAATTCCCGTACTTAGCTCTTAATTTCAATATAATGATATTGGGTCTGGCGTGTGTGAGAGAAAAAATGGCTACCTTTGTAAAAGTAGTTCTCAAACCATGGGTAGAGATACTCAGATTGGGGGCAGTATAATGCTAATGACTGCCCTCTTGTTATAAAACCGGGAGCCAAATCTGAATGGCTGTTTTAGCCTGTTTTCTGATGTAGGCTGCCTGTAAAGTGGACTTGGTTGTCTTATCTCACAATTTGTGGTTTGGTAGGCACTCAAAAGATACCCAAACGGATCGTTTAAACATTTTACAGTTTAAATGAAAGTTATTTCTTCATCATATACATTTTTCAAAACATATTATTAAAGATTAAAAAAAACCGTAAACCTCCCTTTTTAATGATCAAACTTTTATTTACTTTCACTTGATAGCATTTATTATGCATGTGGGGGGGGGGGAGCAATACAGTGACAGTGCTTGTCTATTTGGCCATGCTGGGATCAGACTGGTCATTCTATTTGACTTTTCTTCCTCCTTTCCTTAATTTGTGGTGGGTTTCATTTTCTTCATCATTCTGCAGCTCCTTTTCTGCCTTTTTCTTTCTTTTTCATCATTTTCCCTGTTTTTTCAGCTAACCAACTCTTATATGATTTTTTTTCTTTATTCGCTTTGTGATTTTCATTTGTTTCTCTTCCTCCTTTCTCTTTCTTTCAAGTTCTTTTTCTGCTCACTAAACCTCAGGACAAGTTCACAAAATTGCCTCTTTATCTGCTGAACAAAGTTCTTCTTTTTAAATGTTATCTCATACATCTCTTCTTTGTTCTTCTCTTTGGCCCTCGTTATACCTTCATCAACTGTTCTTATTTCTTCTTTCTTCTGCTCCTTCTTACTTTGTATCAAAGCTTGCTTTTGCAATTTTAAGACATTTTCTTCTCTTTTTCTCTCATCCCAAACTGCTTCTTTTTGCTGGTTGTCATGAAGTGATGCATAGGATGTGGAAGGCTTTTCATCATCAATCACTGGGGCTGGGCCCTCTTTACAGTTAAGCAGTGCCCATAGCAAAAGGGAGGCCTTATGCTTTTCTTCTTGTGGTGTCCCAAGATGTAGTGAACTAAGTGAAGAAACACCCATCTTACACAGATTCCTTTTAGGGAGAGCTGAAGACTGATCAGTCTTGGCTTCAGCAGTCTTGGCTTCGACAACTACTTCAACATCATTTTCGCAAGCTGCTTTTTTTTGCTTATTGTCATGAAGTGATGCATAGGATGTGGAAGGCTTTTCATCATCAATTTCATCATCAGTCTTGGCTTCAACAACTGCTTCAACATCAGTTTCCTGTGTCAAATGAGACCAGTAGAGGAAATAATGGACCATTACATTTTCTGCAAGTCAATACAATCAATCAAGGTTTATGAACAAACTGGAAAAAGGTGCATCTATTAATTTGTCAAGGATAATAATAATTATGTTGAAATAATAATAATAGTATTATTATTGTTGTTGTTGTTGTTGTTGTTATTATTATTTATATTATTAACAACAACAACCTGAAAGGACACTTGTGAACAAACCACATTTTCTTGACACAGCCTGCTCAAATTAACATAACTGAAAACTTGAATAAGGTACACTAAAAATATTGATGTTATAAAAGGAACAAAAAGGACAAAATGTTGGCTTCGTCAAGTCATCATATGCTGAAAAATACAGGGAAAAAACATAATGTTCAAATCAAAAATGACAGAAAAATTTCATGTTTGCACAACCTCTTCAATGGTGCTCAGCGATGTCCTAAACTTTCTCAGTTGATGAGCCGAATGCTTTCTATATTGTTTATGAATCCTCTGGAGAACTGCTCCTTGGTGTGGTGTCCCAATGTGTGAACGCTTTCGGAAGGTTGAAGGTTGACTCTTTATGACAGTTTCTTTGGACTTCATACTTTGGGTCAACTTGTTCTTTTGTAACACTGAGTCGTCTTCCACCCAGCTTTTTTTCTGCTTAGTCTTGGCTTTTGCAGGCTTGGTTTCAACAACATTTTCAACATCATTCTCCTGTGTCAAATGAAACCATTAGAGTAAATAATGGAATGTTACATTTTCTGCAAGTCAGTGCAATATATCAAGGTTTATGAACAAACTGGAAAAAGTGGCATCTCTTCATTTATCAAGGATAATAATAATTCTGCTGAAATAATAATAAAAAACTATAATAATAATAAGAAGAAGAAGAAGAACAATAATTAGTAAGGGATACTTGTGAACAAACTACATTTTTTTGACACAGTCTCGTCACATTAACATAACTCAAAACTTGAATAAGGTACACTAAAAATATTGATGTTATAACAAGAAAAAAATGACAAAATGTTGGCTTTGTCAAGTCATCATATGCTGAAGAAATACAGGGGAAATTAGATGTTCAAATAAAAAATGCTAGAAAAAAGTTCATGTTTGCAAAACCTCTTCTATGGTGCTCATCAGTGTCCTGAACTCTCTCAGCAGACCCTCCAAGTCCTTTCCATATTCTTTATAGATCCTCTGGAGAGCTGCCACAATCATCTGGCTATGATGCAGTCTCTCTTGACAAGCCTTGAGGTCAGACTGCAGTGACTTCCTTTCTTTCTCCCACTGCTTAATTTGTTCAGTTTCATTTTCTACATTTGATATTTTACATGTATCCATGTTTCCAGTCTGTTCTTGTTACCTAGAGAGAGACATGTTTAAAAGTTTGATTTCAGTCTTTCTTTTTGTAAGAAAGGTCTTATGCATGTAAGAAGAATTCAGATCATAAATGAAAACTATTATATTTAATTTGGCCCCTGCTAGCATGCCTGTCTCCATCGATTCCCTGTCTCATGTTATTGTTTCATTTTCTGCATTCCTGTTCCAGTCTTGTTAACTGTTCTTTGTTAGCCCTCATGTATATGTGAATTAAAACCCTTGGTTTTCCCCTGTTAGTGCTAGTCTTTGTAATTCCTAGCCTCAGTCTCTTATCCATCCCTCTTTGTTCTCTGTAGTTGTATGTAATAAGCCCTGTCGTGCTTGTTCTGCTCGTGTTTCTTAGCCTGCTCGTGTAGTTTGTGTTCCTTATTGTGGCCTGTTTGCCTATTCTCTATCGTGTGTTTTTTCTCGTTTGTTTACTATGTATTCCCGGACTCTCCGCACTGGCTCATTGACCCTGGACTGTGACTATGACTCTGATTATAGATTTGCCCTTAAAATATCTCGCTCTTCTCAGCGTACGCGTCCGCCTCGTGACCGCTCCACGTTACATAATTAAAAAGGTGTTGACCATATATATTATTCATAAATCTTTCTTATAATCATAATCGCTTTAACCGCTTATTGGTAATACATTTTTGTTAACCGAAAGGCTCGTGATAGGTATATTTATTCCTTTTAAATCCTTTTTGAAATGTAAAGAGTTTATGTCAGCATCGTTTGGAACGCTTCCGCACCAGCCGGCAATTTTAAAGACTTACCTTAAGATTCTCTTGAGATATTGTGGAGTCCCTTTTAACGCATTTCAGAAGAGTCTGTAATTGTATTGTTGTCTTCTCGCTAGGTTACATACTTCTTCGCAGCCCCAGTTTATTATCTACCTATTACGACGTAATAATATTGTTTGTTCCATTTAAAATCAGCTCCGCTTAATTCTTAGGCACAGTCCCAATGTTATTTCAAACACCTAGAAACGTTTCTCTTTCACCACGGTGTCTTCTGGTCAGATTTTAGAAAACTTTTTAAAGACTATTATGCTATTATAAATGTAATTTGAGACCATATTTGAGTTGAGAATATATAAAAAAGAAATTATTTTTGAATAACTGAAATATTATTTTGTAAACATGGTCTTTGAGTAACAGATATTTTCAGACTAATGCTGAAGACTCATCATTTTGAAGAATGGTATGTGAACACTGAATAAACTAAGTGGACACTGACACAAAAATCTGACCAAAAAATATAGCTAGCTAGCTAAATTAGGCAGACTCAAAAACACTGAAACAGCGGGGTCTTGAAAACTCACCAGAGCACTGCTATAATTTTTTTTAAATTATAGGCTATTTTTGTTGTTTTGCTTTTTTGTTTATATAGGCATGTGGTTTGGCCAGCCACATGCAGTGGGAGGACCTCCGTTTGTGGCACACACCTGTACCTCGTTTCGTCTGTGTGTATTTAAACTCATGTCAGTCATGTCATGTTTATATATTAATAAATATATATACGCGGACCACCACGCATTACAGAAATCGGCACTCGGGCCACCCCGCATTACAGAAATCATTTGGAAGCCACAAAAGCTAGCTCTTAGTGGTGAGATGAGCTGATTGAAAGCTTTTGTGGAAGCACTAGTTTCTAATGAAAAATACTATTTAAATTTCGAAGTGCAGTGAACCATTTTCTGCTTTCTCCCACATGTTGAATTTTTCTTCTCCATTCAGATGTTTTTTTTTTTCACTTTGAAAAACATCCTATACACCTATACACACAGTAGCTATCACTATATATATCCATCCAACATGCATAGGAGCTATCACTTTTTTGCTTGCCCCAGTCTGAATTGACATATTTATATAATTACAAAAAAACAGGGGTTAAACTACACTAAAATCACTAAACATAATTCAGTTCAAATCAAATCAAAGATAATTTGTCACATACATAGTCATACGCAGTATAACTGGCAGTGAAATGCCTTTGGTGACTGCTCTGCCCGTAAACCAAGGAGCGATACAGAAAAATGTACAGATCAGTGTAATGTAAGGTTAAACTGAATAAATCCTAAAATGTATTTGTAAAGGAAGGAAAATAAAGCCTAAAATATAAAATAGATTTTGTCTGGGTAAAAAATAAACACGATTATGATTATATACAAATTACAATTTAAAAATTTTCCAGTTCAGTGTGAAGTTGTGCTATATAGCGCAGTGCAAATAGCAAAATATGGGTGTGTAAGAGTGTGTATGATGTTATAGTGAACAATGGTCCAGTCCAGTGGGGGAATCCAGTGAATGAAGATTAGTCCCATCAGTTGCCCTGGTTCAGAGCCCGAAAGGCCTGTGGGAAGAAGCTCCTCCTCAGTCTCTCTGTGTTAGTCTTCAGGGAGCGAAAGCACTTCCCTGACCTCAACAGGGAGAAGAGCCTATTGTCAGGATGGGTGGGGTCCTTCATAATCCTCCTGGCCTTGGTCTGGCACCACTTGTAATAGATGGTCTAATTACTAATTGGTATAGATTCATATAATGGGCATTTTTAAAATCATATACATTTAAGAATAAATAATTTAACATCAACATAAATTTCATTTTTATTTGACCCTTAGATTAGGGGAGGCTCTAGGCAACTGCCTCAGTGTTATATTGTAGTGGGTAATGTTTCAGCCTCTCCAGTGTGGGACCGGGATTCAATCCCCATCCCAGCAAGTCCTCTATACTATACCAATTAGAGTTTTTGGACAAGAATACTAACACTACACTTACCTACCTCTGCAACATGATTGAAAATTGTAAATTGCTCTGGATAAAAGTGTCTGTCAAATGCTTAAAAAGTAAAAAAAAAATTAAATATCAGTAATCGTGATGCTTACAAAACATTCCACAAATTACCTAGAATAGGTTTATAATAGATACAAACGCTGCAAAATAATAATGGAGACCTATTATTAACCCTTTATATTCCCTGGGGTCTTAATGAAATATGTATGACGTGATTGGCTTAATACTTCTAGGATCAATCACCAAAGACCCCTTCTCAGGCTGTTAAAACAGCCCTGTTAGAACAACCAGTTTGAATGCCTGTGCCTTTAAATGACAATAAGCCACTGCTCAAACCCACCCCTTCCCCCCAGCCCCTCTTCTACTTGAACCCTGAGAGAAAGTCTGTATTCAAAATAGCCTACTGCATACTACTTGCATACTGACCCAAAAGATCTGGTCATGTCCTGGAATATTTGGCCCCAAATTAATATGGTGTATGAATTATGGGACCAAAATACATTTTCCAGTACGCGAAAGATACCTGGTTGTCTAATTCCACCAAATATTCCAGGACATGACCAGATCTTTTGGGTGTACTGCATCCAGTCATGCAACAGTGGCGAAAAATCTTACCCAAGTGTATGGAACCATCATACATTAATGTAGCCTTGTAGTATGCTTTGCATTTCTTGCATACTGGATACTATACTGCTTACTACTACAGGGACCAGTATACAGTATATACTGAGTGCAGTATACAGCATGTTGTAGGCTCTTTTGAACAGAACCAAACATTACTGCAAGAGAAATTATAGGGGTGCAGCCATACAGTGATGTGAAAAAGTGTTTGCCCCCTTCCTGATATCTTATTTTTGTACACGTTTGTCACACTTACTGTTTCAGATCATCAAACAACTTTAAATATTAGCCAAAGATAACACAAGTAAACAGAAAAGGCAGGTTTTAAATGAAGGCTTTTATTATTAAGGGGAAAAAAATCCAAATTTATCCACTGCACACCTCTCTTGCCTCAGTTAAGATCAGTGTTCATGACTCCACCATAAGAAAGAGACTGGGCAAAATGGCCTGCATGGCAGAGTTCCAAGACGAAAACCACTGCTGAGCAAAAAGAATATAAAGGTTTGTCTCAGTTTTGCCAGAAAACATCTTGATGATTGTGGAGGAGATCCCCAAGACTTTTGGGAAAATACTCTGTGGACTGACGAGACAAAAGTTGAACTTTTTGAAAGGTGTATGTCCCATTACATCTGGCGTAAAAGTAACACAGCATTTCAGAAATGGAACATCATACCAACAGTAAAATATGGTGGTGGTAGTGTGATGGTCTGGGGCTGTTTTGCTGCTTCAGGACCTGGAAGACTTGCTGTGGTAAATGGGACCATGAATTCTGCTGTCTACCAAAAAATCCTGAAGGAGAATGTCCAGCTATCCATTCGTGACCTCAAGCTGAAACGCACTTGGGTTCTGCAGCAGGACAATGATCCAAAACACACCAGCAAGTCCACCTCTGAATGGCTTAAGAAAAACAAAATGAAGACTCTGGAGTGGCCTAGTCAAAGTCCTGACCTGAATCCGATTGAGATGCTGTGGCATGACCTTAAAAAAGCGGTTCATGCTCAAAAACCCTCCAATAAGGCTGAATTACAACAACTCTGCAAAGATGAGTGGCCCAAAATTCCTCCACAGTGCTATAAAAGACTCATTGCCAATTATGATTGCATAACTGAAATGCTTGATTGCAGTTGTTGCTGCTAAGGGTGGCCCAACCAGTTATTAGGTTTGGGGGGCAATCATTTTTTCACACAGGGCCATGTAGGTTTGGATTTTTTCCCCATTAATAATAAAAACCTTCATTTAAAAACTGTATTTTGTGTTATCTTTGTCTAATATTTAAATTTGTTTGATGATCGGAAACATTAAGTGTGACAAACATGCAAAAAAAGATCAGAAGGGGGCAAACACTTTTTCACACCACTGTATATGTCTTAACCAAAGTCAGCTCCTGAGTTGTCAAACTTCATTCTACACACACTGACATATATATGTACACACTGCAAAGCATGCCCACATGCTAAATTACAGACGGTTGTAAAACACATTTTCCTCTAGCATTACATGCTAATGTTGCTAACACATAAGTGGAACACAACTGCAACCTTGTTACATTTACTCTCACATTATTCACCTGTTGATAAAGTTCATCTGTCACAAATTCAACTAATAAATTGATAGGATTTGTTTTATTGTGGATCCTGCAACAAATAACCCAAGAAACACCAATAATATCTTTAAAATTATATTTATAACCTCAGGGTTAAAGTTAGCTAGTGCTAAATGACCAAAGAAACACATAGCTAGAATAATAATTTTTTAAAATAAGTTACTTACATTTCCCTTATCTGCACTTTAGCTTTGCACAGTTGATATTCATCCCAAAACTTAGCCCTGTATTATACTAACCCAGGCAGGTAAAGCATTTTGACACAAAGTTGTTAGTACACACATACAGGTTTTTGTTGATGGTAGCTGGGACATTGCCATCAAAAATAAACTTTATCCACTCAGATCTTCTGTCCTCTGTTGCTGGGGGCCAGTGTAGCATTTTGTGTCAGCCTGTGTAACAGAGCAATTCCCGTACTTAGCTCTTAATTTCAATATAATGATATTGGGTCTGGCGTGTGTGAGAGAAAAAATGGCTACCTTTGTAAAAGTAGTTCTCAAACCATGGGTAGAGATACTCAGATTGGGGGCAGTATAATGCTAATGACTGCCCTCTTGTTATAAAACCGGGAGCCAAATCTGAATGGCTGTTTTAGCCTGTTTTCTGATGTAGGCTGCCTGTAAAGTGGACTTGGTTGTCTTATCTCACAATTTGTGGTTTGGTAGGCACTCAAAAGATACCCAAACGGATCGTTTAAACATTTTACAGTTTAAATGAAAGTTATTTCTTCATCATATACATTTTTCAAAACATATTATTAAAGATTAAAAAAAACCGTAAACCTCCCTTTTTAATGATCAAACTTTTATTTACTTTCACTTGATAGCATTTATTATGCATGTGGGGGGGGGGGAGCAATACAGTGACAGTGCTTGTCTATTTGGCCATGCTGGGATCAGACTGGTCATTCTATTTGACTTTTCTTCCTCCTTTCCTTAATTTGTGGTGGGTTTCATTTTCTTCATCATTCTGCAGCTCCTTTTCTGCCTTTTTCTTTCTTTTTCATCATTTTCCCTGTTTTTTCAGCTAACCAACTCTTATATGATTTTTTTTCTTTATTCGCTTTGTGATTTTCATTTGTTTCTCTTCCTCCTTTCTCTTTCTTTCAAGTTCTTTTTCTGCTCACTAAACCTCAGGACAAGTTCACAAAATTGCCTCTTTATCTGCTGAACAAAGTTCTTCTTTTTAAATGTTATCTCATACATCTCTTCTTTGTTCTTCTCTTTGGCCCTCGTTATACCTTCATCAACTGTTCTTATTTCTTCTTTCTTCTGCTCCTTCTTACTTTGTATCAAAGCTTGCTTTTGCAATTTTAAGACATTTTCTTCTCTTTTTCTCTCATCCCAAACTGCTTCTTTTTGCTGGTTGTCATGAAGTGATGCATAGGATGTGGAAGGCTTTTCATCATCAATCACTGGGGCTGGGCCCTCTTTACAGTTAAGCAGTGCCCATAGCAAAAGGGAGGCCTTATGCTTTTCTTCTTGTGGTGTCCCAAGATGTAGTGAACTAAGTGAAGAAACACCCATCTTACACAGATTCCTTTTAGGGAGAGCTGAAGACTGATCAGTCTTGGCTTCAGCAGTCTTGGCTTCGACAACTACTTCAACATCATTTTCGCAAGCTGCTTTTTTTTGCTTATTGTCATGAAGTGATGCATAGGATGTGGAAGGCTTTTCATCATCAATTTCATCATCAGTCTTGGCTTCAACAACTGCTTCAACATCAGTTTCCTGTGTCAAATGAGACCAGTAGAGGAAATAATGGACCATTACATTTTCTGCAAGTCAATACAATCAATCAAGGTTTATGAACAAACTGGAAAAAGGTGCATCTATTAATTTGTCAAGGATAATAATAATTATGTTGAAATAATAATAATAGTATTATTATTGTTGTTGTTGTTGTTATTATTATTTATATTATTAACAACAACAACCTGAAAGGACACTTGTGAAGAAACCACATTTTCTTGACACAGCCTGCTCAAATTAACATAACTGAAAACTTGAATAAGGTACACTAAAAATATTGATGTTATAAAAGGAACAAAAAGGACAAAATGTTGGCTTCGTCAAGTCATCATATGCTGAAAAATACAGGGAAAAAACATAATGTTCAAATCAAAAATGACAGAAAAATTTCATGTTTGCACAACCTCTTCAATGGTGCTCAGCGATGTCCTAAACTTTCTCAGTTGATGAGCCGAATGCTTTCTATATTGTTTATGAATCCTCTGGAGAACTGCTCCTTGGTGTGGTGTCCCAATGTGTGAACGCTTTCGGAAGGTTGAAGGTTGACTCTTTATGACAGTTTCTTTGGACTTCATACTTTGGGTCAACTTGTTCTTTTGTAACACTGAGTCGTCTTCCACCCAGCTTTTTTTCTGCTTAGTCTTGGCTTTTGCAGGCTTGGTTTCAACAACATTTTCAACATCATTCTCCTGTGTCAAATGAAACCATTAGAGTAAATAATGGAATGTTACATTTTCTGCAAGTCAGTGCAATATATCAAGGTTTATGAACAAACTGGAAAAAGTGGCATCTCTTCATTTATCAAGGATAATAATAATTCTGCTGAAATAATAATAAAAAACTATAATAATAATAATAATAAGAAGAAGAACAATAATTAGTAAGGGATACTTGTGAACAAACTACATTTTTTTGACACAGTCTCGTCACATTAACATAACTCAAAACTTGAATAAGGTACACTAAAAATACTGATGTTATAACAAGAAAAAAATGACAAAATGTTGGCTTTGTCAAGTCATCATATGCTGAAGAAATACAGGGGAAATTAGATGTTCAAATAAAAAATGCTAGAAAAAAGTTCATGTTTGCAAAACCTCTTCTATGGTGCTCATCAATGTCCTGAACTCTCTCAGCAGACCCTCCAAGTCCTTTCCATATTCTTTATAGATCCTCTGGAGAGCTGCCACAATCATCTGGCTATGATGCAGTCTCTCTTGACAAGCCTTGAGGTCAGACTGCAGTGACTTCCTTTCTTTCTCCCACTGCTTAATTTGTTCAGTTTCATTTTCTACATTTGATATTTTACATGTATCCATGTTTCCAGTCTGTTCTTGTTACCTAGAGAGAGACATGTTTAAAAGTTTGATTTCAGTCTTTCTTTTTGTAAGAAAGGTCTTATGCATGTAAGAAGAATTCAGATCATAAATGAAAACTATTATATTTAATTTGGCCCCTGCTAGCATGCCTGTCTCCATCGATTCCCTGTCTCATGTTATTGTTTCATTTTCTGCATTCCTGTTCCAGTCTTGTTAACTGTTCTTTGTTAGCCCTCATGTATATGTGAATTAAAACCCTTGGTTTTCCCCTGTTAGTGCTAGTCTTTGTAATTCCTAGCCTCAGTCTCTTATCCATCCCTCTTTGTTCTCTGTAGTTGTATGTAATAAGCCCTGTCGTGCTTGTTCTGCTCGTGTTTCTTAGCCTGCTCGTGTAGTTTGTGTTCCTTATTGTGGCCTGTTTGCCTATTCTCTATCGTGTGTTTTTTCTCGTTTGTTTACTATGTATTCCCGGACTCTCCGCACTGGCTCATTGACCCTGGACTGTGACTATGACTCTGATTATAGATTTGCCCTTAAAATATCTCGCTCTTCTCAGCGTACGCGTCCGCCTCGTGACCGCTCCACGTTACATAATTAAAAAGGTGTTGACCATATATATTATTCATAAATCTTTCTTATAATCGTAATCGCTTTAACCGCTTATTGGTAATACATTTTTGTTAACCGAAAGGCTCGTGATAGGTATATTTATTCCTTTTAAATCCTTTTTGAAATGTAAAGAGTTTATGTCAGCATCGTTTGGAACGCTTCCGCACCAGCCGGCAATTTTAAAGACTTACCTTAAGATTCTCTTGAGATATTGTGGAGTCCCTTTTAACGCATTTCAGAAGAGTCTGTAATTGTATTGTTGTCTTCTCGCTAGGTTACATACTTCTTCGCAGCCCCAGTTTATTATCTACCTATTACGACGTAATAATATTGTTTGTTCCATTTAAAATCAGCTCCGCTTAATTCTTAGGCACAGTCCCAATGTTATTTCAAACACCTAGAAACGTTTCTCTTTCACCACGGTGTCTTCTGGTCAGATTTTAGAAAACTTTTTAAAGACTATTATGCTATTATAAATGTAATTTGAGACCATATTTGAGTTGAGAATATATAAAAAAGAAATTATTTTTGAATAACTGAAATATTATTTTGTAAACATGGTCTTTGAGTAACAGATATTTTCAGACTAATGCTGAAGACTCATCATTTTGAAGAATGGTATGTGAACACTGAATAAACTAAGTGGACACTGACACAAAAATCTGACCAAAAAATATAGCTAGCTAGCTAAATTAGGCAGACTCAAAAACACTGAAACAGCAGGGTCTTGAAAACTCACCAGAGCACTGCTATAATTTTTTTTAAATTATAGGCTATTTTTGTTGTTTTGCTTTTTTGTTTATATAGGCATGTGGTTTGGCCAGCCACATGCAGTGGGAGGACCTCCGTTTGTGGCACACACCTGTACCTCGTTTCGTCTGTGTGTATTTAAACTCATGTCAGTCATGTCATGTTTATATATTAATAAATATATATACGCGGACCACCACGCATTACAGAAATCGGCACTCGGGCCACCCCGCATTACAGAAATCATTTGGAAGCCACAAAAGCTAGCTCTTAGTGGTGAGATGAGCTGATTGAAAGCTTTTGTGGAAGCACTAGTTTCTAATGAAAAATACTATTTAAATTTCGAAGTGCAGTGAACCATTTTCTGCTTTCTCCCACATGTTGAATTTTTCTTCTCCATTCAGATGGTTTTTTTTTCACTTTGAAAAACATCCTATACACCTATACACACAGTAGCTATCACTATATATATCCATCCAACATGCATAGGAGCTATCACTTTTTTGCTTGCCCCAGTCTGAATTGACATATTTATTTAATTACAAAAAAACAGGGGTTAAACTACACTAAAATCACTAAACATAATTCAGTTCAAATCAAATCAAAGATAATTTGTCACATACATAGTCATACGCAGTATAACTGGCAGTGAAATGCCTTTGGTGACTGCTCTGCCCGTAAACCAAGAAGCGATACAGAAAAATATACAGATCAGTGTAATGTAAGGTTAAACTGAATAAATCCTAAAATGTATTTGTAAAGGAAGGAAAATAAAGCCTAAAATATAAAATAGATTTTGTCTGGGTAAAAAATAAACACGATTATGATTATATACAAATTACAATTTAAAAATTTTCCAGTTCAGTGTGAAGTTGTGCTATATAGCACAGTGCAAATAGCAAAATATGGGTGTGTAAGAGTGTGTATGATGTTATAGTGAACAATGGTCCAGTCCAGTGGGGGAATCCAGTGAATGAAGATTAGTCCCATCAGTTGCCCTGGTTCAGAGCCCGAAAGGCCTGTGGGAAGAAGCTCCTCCTCAGTCTCTCTGTGTTAGTCTTCAGGGAGCGAAAGCACTTCCCTGACCTCAACAGGGAGAAGAGCCTATTGTCAGGATGGGTGGGGTCCTTCATAATCCTCCTGGCCTTGGTCTGGCACCACTTGTAATAGATGGTCTAATTACTAATTGGTATAGATTCATATAATGGGCATTTTTAAAATCATATATATTTAAGAATAAATAATTTAACATCAACATAAATTTCATTTTTATTTGACCCTTAGATTAGGGGAGGCTCTAGGCAACTGCCTCAGTGTTATATTGTAGTGGGTAATGTTTCAGCCTCTCCAGTGTGGGACCGGGATTCAATCCCCATCCCAGCAAGTGCTCTATACTATACCAATTAGAGTTTTTGGACAAGAATACTAACACTACACTTACCTACCTCTGCAACATGATTGAAAATTGTAAATTGCTCTGGATAAAAGTGTCTGTCAAATGCTTAAAAAGTAAAAAAAATTAAATATCAGTAATCGTGATGCTTACTAAACATTCCACAAATTACCTAGAATAGGTTTATAATAGATACAAATGCTGCAAAATAATAATGGAGACCTATTATACCCCTTTATATTCCCTGGGGTCTTAATGAAATATGTATGACGTGATTGGCTAAATACTTCTAGGATCAATCACCACAGCACCCTTCTCAGCCTGTTAAAACAGCCCTGTTAGAACAACCAGTTTGAATGCCTGTGCCTTTAAATGTCAATAAGCCACTGCTCAAACCCACCCCTTCCCCCCAGCCCCTCTTCTACTTGAACCCTGAGAGAAAGTCTGTATTCAAAATAGCCTACTGCATACTACTTGCATACTGACCCAAAAGATCTGGTCATGTCCTGGAATATTTGGCCCCAAATTAATATGGTGTATGAATTATGGGACCAAAATACATTTTCCAGTACGCGAAAGATACCTGGATGTCTAATTCCACCAAATATTCCAGGACATGACCAGATCTTTTGGGTGTACTGCATCCAGTCATGCAACAGTGGCGAAAAATCTTACCCAAGTGTATGGAACCATCATACATTAATGTAGCCTTGTAGTATGCTTTGCATTTCTTGCATACTGGATACTATACTGCTTACTACTACAGGGACCAGTATACAGTATATACTGAGTGCAGTATACAGCATGTTGTAGGCTCTTTTGAACAGAACCAAACATTACTGCAAGAGAAATTATAGGGGTGCAGCCATACAGTGATGTGAAAAAGTGTTTGCCCCCTTCCTGATATCTTATTTTTGTACACGTTTGTCACACTTACTGTTTCAGATCATCAAACAAGTTTAAATATTAGCCAAAGATAACACAAGTAAACAGAAAAGGCAGGTTTTAAATGAAGGCTTTTATTATTAAGGGGAAAAAAATCCAAATTTATCCACTGCACACCTCTCTTGCCTCAGTTAAGATCAGTGTTCATGACTCCACCATAAGAAAGAGACTGGGCAAAATGGCCTGCATGGCAGAGTTCCAAGACGAAAACCACTGCTGAGCAAAAAGAATATAAAGGTTTGTCTCAGTTTTGCCAGAAAACATCTTGATGATTGTGGAGGAGATCCCCAAGACTTTTGGGAAAATACTCTGTGGACTGACGAGACAAAAGTTGAACTTTTTGAAAGGTGTATGTCCCATTACATCTGGCGTAAAAGTAACACAGCATTTCAGAAATGGAACATCATACCAACAGTAAAATATGGTGGTGGTAGTGTGATGGTCTGGGGCTGTTTTGCTGCTTCAGGACCTGGAAGACTTGCTGTGGTAAATGGGACCATGAATTCTGCTGTCTACCAAAAAATCCTGAAGGAGAATGTCCAGCTATCCATTCGTGACCTCAAGCTGAAACGCACTTGGGTTCTGCAGCAGGACAATGATCCAAAACACACCAGCAAGTCCACCTCTGAATGGCTTAAGAAAAACAAAATGAAGACTCTGGAGTGGCCTAGTCAAAGTCCTGACCTGAATCCGATTGAGATGCTGTGGCATGACCTTAAAAAAGCGGTTCATGCTCAAAAACCCTCCAATAAGGCTGAATTACAACAACTCTGCAAAGATGAGTGGCCCAAAATTCCTCCATAGTGCTATAAAAGACTCATTGCCAATTATGATTGCATAACTGAAATGCTTGATTGCAGTTGTTGCTGCTAAGGGTGGCCCAACCAGTTATTAGGTTTGGGGGGCAATCATTTTTTCACACAGGGCCATGTAGGTTTAGATTTTTTCCCCATTAATAATAAAAACCTTCATTTAAAAACTGTATTTTGTGTTTACTTGTGTTGTCTTTGTCTAATATTTAAATTAGTTTGATGATCGGAAACATTAAGTGTGACAAACATGCAAAAAAAGATCAGAAGGGGGCAAACACTTTTTCACACCACTGTATATGTCTTAACCAAAGTCAGCTCCTGAGTTGTCAAACTTCATTCTACACACACTGACATATATATGTACACACTGCAAAGCATGCCCACATGCTAAACTACAGACGGCTGTAAAACACATTTTCCTCTAGCATTACATGCTAATGTTGCTAACACATAAGTGGAACACAACTGCAACCTTGTTACATTTACTCTCACATTATTCACCTGTTGATAAAGTTCATCTGTCACAAATTCAACTAATAAATTGATAGGATTTGTGTTATTGTGGATCCTGCAACAAATAACCCAAGAAACACCAATAATATCTTTAAAATTATATTTATAACCTCAGCGTTAAAGTTAGCTAGTGCTAAATGACCAAAGAAACACATAGCTAGAATAATAATTTTTTAAAATAAGTTACTTACATTTCCCTTATCTGCACTTTAGCTTTGCACAGTTGATATTGATCCCAAAACTTAGCCCTGTATTATACTAACCCAGGCAGGTAAAGCATTTTGACACAAAGTTGTTAGTACACACATACAGGTTTTTGTTGATGGTAGCTGGGACATTGCCATCAAAAATAAACTTTATCCACTCAGATCTTCTGTCCTCTGTTGCTGGGGGCCAGTGTAGCATTTTGTGTCAGCCTGTGTAACAAAGCAAGTCCCGTACTTAGCTCTTAATTTCAATATAATGATATTGGGTCTGGCGTGTGTGAGAGAAAAAATGGCTACCTTTGTAAAAGTAGTTCTCAAACCATGGGTAGAGATACTCAGATTGGGGGCAGTATAATACTAATGACTGCCCTCTTGTTATAAAAACGGGAGCCAAATCTGAATGGCTGTTTTAGCCTGTTTTCTGATGTAGGCTGCCTGTAAAGTGGACTTGGTTGTCTTATCTCACAGTTTTTGGTTTGGTAGGCACTCAAAAGATACCCAAACGGATTGTTTAAACATTTTACAGTTTAAATGAAAGTTATTTCTTCATCATATACATTTTTCAAAACATATTATTAAAGATTAAAAAAAACCGTAAACCTCCCTTTTTAATGATCAAACTTTTATTTACTTTCACTTGATAGCATTTAATATGCATGTGGGGGGGGGGGGGTGCAATACAGTGACAGTGCTTGTCTATTTGGCCATGCTGGGATCAGACTGGTCATTCTATTTGACTTTTCTTCCTCCTTTCCTTAATTTATGGTGGGTTTCATTTTCTTCATCATTCTGCAGCTCCTTTTCTGCCTTTTTCTTTCTTTTTCATCATTTTCCCTGTTTTTTCAGCTAACCAACTCTTATATGATTTTTTTTTCTTTATTCGCTTTGTGATTTTCATTTGTTTCTCTTCCTCCTTTCTCTTTCTTTCAAGTTCTTTTTCTGCTCACTAAACCTCAGGACAAGTTCACAAAATTGCCTCTTTATCTGCTGAACAAAGTTCTTCTTTTTAAATGTTATCTCATACATCTCTTCTTTGTTCTTCTCTTTGGCCCTCATTATACCTTCATCAACTGTTCTTATTTCTTCTTTCTTCTGCTCCTTCTTACTTTGTATCAAAGCTTGCTTTTGCAATTTTAAGACATTTTCTTCTCTTTTCCCCTCATCCCAAACTGCTTCTTTTTGCTGGTTGTCATGAAGTGATGCATAGGATGTGGAAGGCTTTTCATGATCAATCACTGGGGCTGGGCCCTCTTTACAGTTTAGCAGTGCCCATAGCAAAAGGGAGGCCTTATGCTTTTCTTCTTGTGGTGTCCCAAGATGTAGTGAACTAAGTGAAGAAACACCCATCTTACACAGATTCCTTTTAGGGAGAGCTGAAGACTGATCAGTCTTGGCTTCAGCAGTCTTGGCTTCGACAACTACTTCAACATAATTTTCGCAAGCTGCTTTTTTTTGCTTATTGTCATGAAGTGATGCATAGGATGTGGAAGGCTTTTCATCATCAATTTCATCATCAGTCTTGGCTTCAACAACTGCTTCAACATAAGTTTCCTGTGTCAAATGAGACTAGTAGAGGAAATAATGGACCATTACATTTTCTGCAAGTCAATACAATCAATCAAGGTTTATGAACAAACTGGAAAAAGGTGCATCTATGAATTTGTCAAGGATAATAATAGTTATGTTGAAATAATAATAATAGTATTATTATTATTGCTGTTGTTGTTGTTGTTATTATTATTATTTATATTATTAACAACAACAACCTGAAAGGACACTTGTGAACAAACCACATTTTCTTGACACAGCCTGCTCAAATTAACATAACTGAAAACTTGAATAAGGTACACTAAAAATATTGATGTTATAAAAGGAACAAAAAGGACAAAATGTTGGCTTCGTCAAGTCATCATATGCTGAAAAATACAGGGAAAAAACATAATGTTCAAATCAAAAATGACAGAAAAATTTCATGTTTGCACAACCTCTTCAATGGTGCTCAGCGATGTCCTAAACTTTCTCAGTTGATGAGCCGAATGCTTTCTATATTGTTTATGAATCCTCTGGAGAACTGCTCCTTGGTGTGGTGTCCCAATGTGTGAACGCTTTCGGAAGGTTGAAGGTTGACTCTTTATGGCAGTTTCTTTGGACTTCATACTTTGGGTCAACTTGTTCTTTTGTAACACTGAGTCGTCTTCCACCCAGCTTTTTTTCTGCTTAGTCTTGGCTTTTGCAGGCTTGGTTTCAACAACATTTTCAACATCATTCTCCTGTGTCAAATGAAACCATTAGAGTAAATAATGGAATGTTACATTTTCTGCAAGTCAATGCAATATATCAAAGTTTATGAACAAACTGGAAAAAGTGGCATCTCTTCATTTATCAAGGATAATAATAATTCTGCTGAAATAATAATAAAAAACTATAATAAGAATAATAAGAAGAAGAACAATAATTAGTAAGGGATACTTGTGAACAAACTACATTTTTTTTGACACAGTCTCGTCACATTAACATAACTCAAAACTTGAATAAGGTACACTAAAAATATTGATGTTATAACAAGAAAAAAATGATAAAATGTTGGCTTTGTCAAGTCATCATATGCTGAAGAAATACAGGGGAAATTAGATGTTCAAATAAAAAATGCTAGAAAAAAGTTCATGTTTGCAAAACCTCTTCTATGGTGCTCATCAGTGTCCTGAACTCTCTCAGCAGACCCTCCGAGTCCTTTCCATATTCTTTATAGATCCTCTGGAGAGCTGCCACAATCATCTGACTATGATGCAGTCTCTCTTGACAAGCCTTGAGCTCAGACTGCAGTGACTTCCTTTCTTTCTCCCACTGCTTAATTTGTTCAGTTTCATTTTCTACATTTGATATTTTACATGTATCCATGTTTCCAGTCTGTTCTTGTTACCTAGAGAGAGACATGTTTAAAAGTTTGATTTCAGTCTTTCTTTTTGTAAGAAAGGTCTTATGCATGTAAGAAGAATACAGATCATAAATGAAAACTATTATATTTAATTTGGCCCCTGCTAGCATGCCTGTCTCCCTGTCTCATGTTATTGTTTCATTTTCTGCATTCCTGTTCCAGTCTTGTTAACTGTTCTTTGTTAGCCCTCATGTATATGTGAATTAAAACCCTTGGTTTTCCCCTGTTAGTGCTAGTCTTTGTAATTCCTAGCCTCAGTCTCTTATCCATCCCTCTTTGTTCTCTGTAGTTGTATGTAATAAGCCCTGTCGTGCTTGTTCTGCTCGTGTTTCTTAGCCTGCTCGTGTAGTTTGTGTTCCTTATTGTGGCCTGTTTGCCTATTCTCTATCGTGTGTTTTTTCTCGTTTGTTTACTATGTATTCCCGGACTCTCCGCACTGGCTCATTGACCCTGGACTGTGACTATGACTCTGATTATAGATTTGCCCTTAAAATATCTCGCTCTTCTCAGCGTACGCGTCCGCCTCGTGACCGCTCCACGTTACATAATTAAATAGGTGTTGACCATATATATTATTCATAAATCTTTCTTATAATCGTAATCGCTTTAACCGCTTATTGGTAATACATTTTTGTTAACCGAAAGGCTCGTGATAGGTATATTTATTCCTTTTAAATCCTTTTTGAAATGTAAAGAGTTTATGTCAGCATCGTTTGGAACGCTTCCGCACCAGCCGGCAATTTTAAAGACTTACCTTAAGATTCTCTTGAGATATTGTGGAGTCCCTTTTAACGCATTTCAGAAGAGTTGCATTTCAGAAGAGTCTGTAATTGTATTGTTGTCTTCTCGCTAGGTTACATACTTCTTCGCAGCCCCAGTTTATTATCTACCTATTATGACGTAATAATATTGTTTGTTCCATTTAAAATCAGCTCCGCTTAATTCTTAGGCACAGTCCCAATGTTATTTCAAACACCTAGAAACGTTTCTCTTTCACCACGGTGTCTTCTGGTCAGATTTTAGAAAACTTTTTAAAGACTATTATGCTATTTTAAATGTAATTTGAGACCATATTTGAGTTGAGAATATATAAAAAAGAAATTATTTTTGAATAACTGAAATATTATTTTGTAAACATGGTCTTTGAGTAACAGATATTTTCAGACTAATGCTGAAGGCTCATCATTTTGAAGAATGGTATGTGAACACTGAATAAACTAAGTGGACACTGACACAAAAATCTGACCAAAAAATATAGCTAGCTAGCTAAATTAGGCAGACTCAAAGACACTGAAACAGCAGGGTCTTCAAAACTCACCAGAGCACTGCTATAATTTTTTTTAAATTATAGGCTATTTTTGTTGTTTTGCTTTTTTGTTTATATAGGCATGTGGTTTGGCCAGCCACATGCAGTGGGAGGACCTTCGTTTTTGGCACACACCTGTACTTCGTTTCGTCTGTGTGTATTTAAACTCATGTCAATCATGTCACGTTTATATATATATATATATATATATATATATATGCGGACTACCTCGCATTAAAATAAATCGGCACTCGGGCCACCCCGATTTGGAAGCCACAAAAGCTAGCTCTTAGTGGTGAGATGAGCTGATTGAAAGCTTTTGTGGAAGCACTAGTTTCTAATGAAAAATACTATTTCAATTTCGAAGTGCAGTGAACCATTTTCTGCTTTCTCCCACATGTTGAATTTTTCTTCTCCATTCAGATGGGTTTTTTTTTCACTTTGAAAAACATCCTATACACCTATACACACAGTAGCTATCACTATATATATATATCCGTCCAACATGCATAGGAGCTATCACTTTTTTGCTTGCCCCAGTCTGAATTGACATATTTATATAATTACAAAAAAACAGCGGTTACACTACACTAAAATCACTAAACATAATTCAGTTCAAATCAAATCAAAGATAATTTGTCACATACATAGTCATACGCAGTATAACTGGCAGTGAAATGCCTTTGGTGACTGCTCTGCCCGTAAACCAAGGAGCGATACAGAAAAATATACAGATCAGTGTAATGTAAGGTTAAACTGAAATAAATCCTAAAATGTATTTGTAAAGGAAGGAAAATAAAGCCTAAAATATAAAATAGAATTTGTCTGGGTAAAAAATAAACACGATTATGATTATATACAAATTACAATTTAAAAATTTTCCAGTTCAGTGTGAAGTTGTGCTATATAGCGCAGTGCAAATAGCAAAATATGGGTGTGTAAGAGTGTGTATGATGTTATAGTGAACAATGGTCCAGTCCAGTGGGGGAATCCAGTGAATGAAGATTAGTCCCATCAGTTGCCCTGGTTCAGAGCCCGAAAGGCCTGTGGGAAGAAGCTCCTCCTCAGTCTCTCTGTGTTAGTCTTCAGGGAGCGAAAGCACTTCCCTGACCTCAACAGGGAGAAGAGCCTATTGTCAGGATGGGTGGGGTCCTTCATAATCCTCCTGGCCTTGGTCTGGCACCACTTGTAATAGATGGTCTAATTACTAATTGGTATAGATTCATATAATGGGCATTTTTAAAATCATATACATTTAAGAATAAATAATTTAACATCAACATAAATTTCATTTTTATTTGACCCTTAGATTAGGGGAGACTCTAGGCAACTGCCTCAGTGTTATATTGTAGTGGGTAATGTTTCAGCCTCTCCAGTGTGGGACCGGGATTCAATCCCCATCCCAGCAAGTGCTCTATACTATACCAATTAGAGTTTTTGGACAAGAATACTAACACTACACTTACCTACCTCTGCAACATGATTGAAAATTGTAAATTGCTCTGGATAAAAGTGTCTGTCAAATGCTTAAAAAGTAAAAAAAAATTAAATATCAGTAATCGTGATGCTTACAAAACATTCCACAAATTACCTAGAATAGGTTTATAATAGATACAAACGCTGCAAAATAATAATGGAGACCTATTATACCCCTTTATATTCCCTGGGGTCTTAATGAAATATGTATGACGTGATTGGCTTAATACTTCTAGGATCAATCACCAAAGCACCCTTCTCAGCCGGTTAAAACAGCCCTGTTAGAACAACCAGTTTGAATGCCTGTGCCTTTAAATGACAATAAGCCACTGCTCAAACCCACCCCTTCCCCCCAGCCCCTCTTCTACTTGAACCCTGAGAGAAAGTCTGTATTCAAAATAGCCTACTGCATACTACTTGCATACTGACCCAAAAGATCTGGTCATGTCCTGGAATATTTGGCCCCAAATTAATATGGTGTATGAATTATGGGACCAAAATACATTTTCCAGTACGCGAAAGATACCTGGATGTTGTAAAGGAAATACTATGTGCTTCAGTGATTCACATACATTCAGCAGTATCCTGTTCCCTAGGAAAAATGTTTATGTAAGCAAAGAACTTTAAGGGAGTGAGACCGTAGATCAGATAAGCAGGAAGATGTCTCTCGTTTTATTGCCTGCAATTGCTTTACTGCCTGCCATTGCTTTATTGCCTGCAATTAAGGGATGACAGTCAAGCAAGATTCTTACCAGCTGGCCTGAAAGAGATAAGCAACGCTTAAAGCTGAATGGTATATGAGCCATAGCAACAAGAGGCAGGAAGTCTGTGATTGGTCTAGGCATACAGTTAGAATTGTATATCAAGCAATGCTCTGTATGACTCGGGGCTTCTCTTGGTAGTGAGCCCCACACTCTGTGGAATCTTTCTTTTCTATTAAAACCTTTTTTACTTATTATCCACATCTGACTCCCCGTTTCATTGAATTTCCACCACAGAATTTGGCGTTGTCGGCAGGATCAGCGAGAGGCACCATGCGGAGCAGCGGTGACTAAACTTCGAGGACGCTCCTCAGAGAGAGAACTGAGCTGGAGAAAGAGGGAAACCCACAAGAATATGGGAAAGTACCTAACCAGGGAGTGACGTCCCGCTTGACTCCGGTGGTGTGCTCCGCCTGATCTAACGAACAGAAAGTAAGTGGTGAAGTTCAGTAATTTAATCCTAGAAGAAAGTGACATAGTGATCCGCCTGAGTCTACCCTGGGGTGGGTCTGTAAAGTAGCATAGTACATGAGATACTAGGGCTTAAAAATAGGGTCTAGAGGATTCCGGAGTCTGGGACTCCGCCAGCCTAAGAGAATAGGCACACTGAGTAGACGTACTAGTGTAAGAAATAGGCCCGGGTCGAAAGAACACCCCGTAGGGAAAGGAGTGGACTCAGTATACTAGCACGATTTGCTGGAGCGGAACTAATCCATATCGGGGGTAGATGGTGTGGATAATAAGATAAGAATAGGAAAATTGTAGAGAGTAGGTAAGTTTCCTTTGTTCTTTTGTTGCCTGGATCCAAAAAAAAAAAAAAAAATTGTTGTTGTTGTTGTTATTATTATTATTATTATTATTATTATTATTATTATTATTATTATTATTATTATGGGTGCGGGCAACAGTAAGGAGTATGAGTTCAGTAAGGACAAGTTCTCCTGTAGCCTACTCTTTCAAATGAATAAGGACTATGGGGAACATGTAAACAAACATCCCATTTTGGATTAAATATTACGGTTTTAATGTCTCAGGGACTCTAAGTGTTGCATACCTGTTAAAATTAATTGAAAGAGTTAAGGTTAAGCCTAGGGAAGCTGATAAGAAAGCGCGGAAATATTTTGATGAGAACAGTGAAGACATGCTGGAAAAGGCAAAAATGTGGTTAGAAGAAGCTGAGAAAAGGCAGAAGCAGCAGGTAGGACATAGAAAAGGTAATAATGAAGTCTCAGTGTGTTTCTTTAGCTGATCCTGACCTCGATGCCGCCCCGCCGAGAGCCACCCAGCTGATTCAGCAACCACAAGCGCTAGCAAATCCACCTCCTTATCCGCAACCAGGAACTTCATTAACACCAAAGCCGTCTCCATATGACGAATTAAGACGACAACTGGAGGCAATAACCTCACCAGTGGCTCATCGCACTCGAAGTCACACCACTATAAAGGCATCTGCAGAGCCTGAGGTAGGCTATGCCCCACAGTTCCCGATGGTGGAAGTGTCAGGACCTGAGGGAGTGATTATGGTCCACCGTCACTGGACTGCAGACGACATCATGAAAGCGGCCGATGGCCTGAGCAAGCCAGGTGACATCGGCGGACGACGCTTCGGACAAGAACTGATGGCATTCGTGCAGTCCTGCAGACCAACACAGGCTGAACTGAGACGGTTGTTGATGATTCGACTCGGACCACAGTATAACCGCATTGATAGAAACTGGGTGGATGGAGATGTCCGTCTCCACCTGCCTGAGTGGAATGCACCGCCCCAAGGCCAACCTGACCTGAATGGCCCATACAGAGAGATGATAAGAGGACTCATCGAAAGGGTGGAAACAGCCTATCCAACCACCATCAACACCGATGTGATAGCATCATGCAAACAGAAAGATGACGAACCCGTCGCTGACTTTCTCGTCCGTCTGACGCGTGTCCACACTGACCATTGTGGAATTGACACACCAGCACAACGAGCAGCAGGACCTGGAGAAGTAGGTGCATGGGAAGCTCATTTGAGAAACAGCTTCCTAATGAATATGAGAAAAGACATCAGCGATCTCATTAGAAAAAACTGCATAGGCTACAGCAGAGCTCCCCTATCTACTATTGAGGAGCATGCCAAGCATCATGAGACAATCCTGGGGAAGAAAGACGCCAGACGAGAGCGTCAACGAGCAGATACCACACACCAAGCGATGCTGACAATGCTCCAGACGGTGGGAGATCAAGGAGAAGGCCGCCGACGAGGAAGTAGTCGTGGCAGGGGACGTGGTCGCGGAAGAGGCAGAGGCAGAGGAAGAGGAAAAGGAGGAAAAATTGATTGGATGAAAGAGCAGGAATGCTACAACTGTGGAAAGCTTGGACATTTTGCCAGAAACTGTCCGGAGGAGGATAACTCGTATGACGGGGGCACAGATCAGGATCCCACAATCCACGAGTGACGGGCAGTGGAGAGGCAGGACAGCAGCGGACCACTGAGTGAAGACAGCAAAAGGGAAGTGACAAATTTAAATTACCAACTATTACAGCAGATTAGTAAAGGGCCAAGAGGCCTCCCCGAGGTAACTGTGAAAGTAGAGGGAAAAAATGTTAGGTTTTTGGTTGACAGTGGTGCCACCCACTCAGTGTTAAAAGAAGGATTAATAGAATGTAGAATGAGACAAGGATATGGGATAACAGTAATTGGAGTGGGAGGTCATCCCATTGATGAAAGGATGTCCGAGCCTCTCCGATGTAGTTTAGGGAAAAGCCAATTTAAAGTTTTTTGATATCAGAAACCTGTCCAATTAATTTGTTAGCTAGAGATTTAATGTGTAAACTTGGGTGCACAATTAGCAGCAACCCAGAGGGGTTGTTTGTTACGTGGGAAACACCTACACAGGGAGTCCAGCTAGAGGCAGGAGCCCCTTTGTACGTGTATGAATTGCAGTGCACTGCGGGGGAAGTACTAACACATTTTATGACTGAAGTTACTAACACGCTACCTGGTGAGCTGACAGTTAAACAAAGTGATTCTATTCACTGTACAATGAAGGTCCATGAGGGATGTGACGTTGATTTTGAACAGAAATTTGACTTAGGGGGCAGTGACAGTTTGATTATCACAGCCATAGCGTGGGACTGCGAGTGGGCTGCGGGAGTGGTGCAGCTCTCAGCTAAACAGAAATCTTTATATTCAATCTCACATGCCACACCTCATGTGTCGCTGGCTAGTGCACATGTTGACCCAGACTGGCAGAGAGTAGGGTTGTGGACAAAACGCGTGTTGAGCGCAACTGATTGGATAAAAGAACCCCAGTGTAAAATTATGTACAGCCCAAGCATAGACGTGTGGAAAATGCCAACCCCGTATAGGCTAAATTGCAGAAGGGGGGTCGAGCTTGTAAGTCCAAATATAGTAATTATGGTATCCTCTGTTACCCTCTCAGAGGAAGAGGAAGAGGAACTGAAAACAGTTCCTGCAGGGTTATGGGCACAGGGAAAAAATGATGTGTGCTTAATAAAAGGATGTGAGCCTGTCCACATCACCCCAAAATCTGATTACAGACCACACCAGCACCAATACCCTCTAAAACCAGAGGCAGTGGAGGGCATCAGGCCTGTGTTCCAATCATTAAAACAAGCAGGAGTTATCGTACCATGCCCAGACTCACCAGTACGTACTCCAATTTTCCCAGTTAAGAAGCCAGGGAGAGATGAATGGAGATTTGTGCAGGATTTGCAGGCTGTCAACGCGGCAGTACACCCTAGAGCCCCAGAAGTTCCAAACCCGCACACCATTCTCTCTCAGATCCCACCAGACAGTAAGTGGTTCAGTGTAGTTGATTTGGCCAACGCTTTCTTTAGCGTACCTGTGCACAAGGATAGCCAATTTTGGTTTGCTTTCACTTTTGAAGGAAAGCCATACACATTCACGAGATTGTGTCAAGGGTATTGTGAATCACCAACCATTTACAATGCCGCCTTACATCGAAGCCTAGAGGCTTTAGAACTCCCTAAGGGAATAGCCTTGCTGCAATATGTTGATGATCTTTTGATTTGTGGGAGAACACGAGAAGCGTGTAAACAAGCCACGGTGGCACTGCTACATCATTTAGCAGGGGAAGGCCATAAGGCATCCAAATCCAAATTACAGTTCTGTAAGCAGCAAGTGCATTTTTTAGGACATGACATCACTGAGCAAACGCGCATGCTGACTAAAGACCGAGTGAATGCCATTTTGACTATACCAAAGCCCATGACGAAAAAACAACTGTTGTCCTTTTTAGGAATGTGTTCCTATTGTAGGACATTCATACCATCCTATGCAGAACATGAGGGACCACTCAGAGATATAATACCGACCAAAGGGTCAAATTCCTCACAGCCGGAATGGACACCGGAAGCTGAGGCGGCCTTCACAACACTGAAACAGCTGTTACAAGTCATGCCAGCGTTAGGCATTCCCGACCCAAACAAACCATTTGAACAGACAGTGGATGTTAAAGGGCAATATATGACAAGTGTATTGACACAAAAACATGGGGACAAACAAAGGCCGGTGGCCTACTTCTCAGGAAAATTAGACAGTCGCAGCAGGCCTACCTTTATGTGTAAGAGCTGTGGCAGCCGCCGAGAAGGCACTAGTGGCTTCCAGAGATATAGTAGGCTACGCCAAGCTTACCCTACATGTGCCTCATGCAGTGTCAAGAATACTGCAAGATCAAAAAGTGGCACATTTGTCCACTCAGCGATGGCTTAGGTACCACACTGCCTTATTAGACATGCCAAATGTTACTGTGAAACGATGCACAACTCTAAACCCCTCCACTCTATTGCCTACAGAGGAGGAAGGAGAGCCCCATGACTGCCAACAGGTGTTAGAAATTGCAACATCTCCCAGAATAGATTTAAAGGAGGAACCAATATTTAATGCGGACCTGGAATTTTTTGTGGACGGTTCAGCTAAACGTGACTCTCAAGGCACTAATCGAGCAGCATATGCTGTTGTGTCACACACAGAAGTGGTGAAAGCAGAACCACTCCCATCTAATTACTCAGCGCAGGCAGCTGAACTTGCTGCACTCATATATGCGTGTAAACTAGCACAAGACAAGACCGTGAACGTCTGGACCGATTCCCGGTACGCGTGGGGAGTAGCACATGACTTTGGGGCCATTTGGAGACATCGCAACTTTCTCACCAGCTCAGGAGCAAAGATAAAGAATCACCACCTAGTAGCAGAGCTGTTGGAAGCAATTCAACTACCAAAGGAAGTAGCAATTATAAAGTGCGCTGCACACACTAAGGCGGATGACGCCGTATCAAAAGGGAATGCTTATGCGGATAAAGTAGCTCAACTCACAGCGTTACAACCGCTCCATACACAAATGGCACAAGCAGATACCGAAACCAGAATATCTACTAAAGATATCCAAAAACAAGCCACTCCACGAGATTGTGAAATGGAAAAAAGGGGGGTGTAAACAAATAGGCGGGATATGGGTACACCCAGATATGAACAAACCCTGTCTCCCCACAGCTTATATGAAAGGACTAATTGAGATTGCTCATGGGAGGAGTCACATGAGCAAAGGGGGGATAGTGGAGAGTATAACGAGACATTGGTATGCACCAGGAATAAACACACACACCCAAAATTTTTGTTCCCGATGCTTGGTATGTGCACAAAACACACCACACCGAGACAATCATACCAAACACGCACCCGCCGGACACCTGCCGCCTATTGAGCCATTTCAACATTGGCAAATAGATTTTGTAGAACTAACACCAGCTGAAGGAAAGAGGTACATGCTTGTGTGTGTGTGCATGTTTAGCAAGTGGGTGGAGGCCTTCCCAATGGGAAAACAAGATAGTGATGCAGTAGCAAAAGCGCTACTGAGAGAAATTATTCCCCGGTGGGGGTTACCACGACGAGTTTCCAGTGACAATGGGACACCCTTCGTACACGAAGGACTAAAAGCTCTGACTAAATACCTAGGGGTAGATATGAGAAAACACTGCAGCTATCACCCTGCTAGTGCAGGGGCAGTAGAACGGACAAACGGCACCATTAAAGGAGGTCTAGCTAAATTAACGCAGGAAACAGGCATGAATTGGGTAAAATGCCTTCCCCTCGTCCTATGGCAATGCCGAACCAGACCGCAGGCACGAACAGGCTTATCAGCTTTTGAGATAGTGTTTGGACGGCCTCCCAACACGGGGATAGGACCGCCCGACTGGGATACTAACCTGATCAATGAATCACTTTTGCAGTATTGTGTGTCTCTGCACAAATCTCTCTCCCATGTGTCTAAGCAGGTGAAGGCAGTCCTTCCCGAGGTGACGAATACTCCACTCCACACCCACCAACCAGGTGATTGGGTGCTGATAAAGGACTTCAGAAGGAAGCGGTGGAACCAGCCCAGGTGGAGAGGACCATTCCAAGTGCTACTGACGACTAACACCGCCGTCAAGACCGACGGAAGAGCGACATGGGTGCATCACACGCATTGTAAAAAGGCACCAGAAACGCCACCGCAGGACTAGCAAGATGCAGCACCTCCTGTGGATCAGCCTGATACTATCACGCATCAGTGTCATTACATCTAAAGATTGGTGTATACAAAAGTATGGAGGAGTAGAATTGGACTATATGGTGGGCAGTTCTACTGCATGGACTTTTGACTTATGTGACGTAATTAATTGTGCAGGAAAGAATTCATCATATCACAGATATGATACATACTTATGTTGGGATAAGGATAACTTCCATGTTTTTGCCATAACTGAAGATTTTAGTTAATGATTGTATGAGAATCAAAGGGGGGAAATGTAAAGGAAATACTATGTGCTTCAGTGATTCACATACATTCAGCAGTATCCTGTTCCCTAGGAAAAATGTTTATGTAAGCAAAGAACTTTAAGGGAGTGAGACCGTAGATCAGATAAGCAGGAAGATGTCTCTCGTTTTATTGCCTGCAATTGCTTTACTGCCTGCCATTGCTTTATTGCCTGCAATTAAGGGATGACAGTCAAGCAAGATTCTTACCAGCCGGCCTGAAAGAGATAAGCAACGCTTAAAGCTGAATGGTATATGAGCCATAGCAACAAGAGGCAGGAAGTCTGTGATTGGTCAAGGCATACAGTTAGAATTGTATATCAAGCAATGCTCTGTATGACTCGGGGCTTCTCTTGGTAGTGAGCCCCACACTCTGTGGAATCTTTCTTTTCTATTAAAACCTTTTTTACTTATTATCCACATCTGACTCCCCGTTTCATTGAATTTCCACCACAATGTCTAATTTCACCAAATATTCCAGGACATGACCAGATCTTTTGGGTGTACTGTATCCAGTCATGCAACAGTGGCGAAAAATCTTACCCAAGTGTATGGAACCATCATACATTAATGTAGCCTTGTAGTATGCTTTGCATTTCTTGCATACTGGATACTATACTGCTTACTACTACAGGGACCAGTATACAGTATATACTGAGTGCAGTATACAGCATGTTGTAGGCTCTTTTGAACAGAACCAAACATTACTGCAAGAGAAATTATAGGGGTGCAGCCATACAGTGATGTGAAAAAGTGTTTGCCCCCTTCCTGATATCTTATTTTTGTACACGTTTGTCACACTTACTGTTTCAGATCATCAAACAAGTTTAAATATTAGCCAAAGATAACACAAGTAAACAGAAAAGGCAGGTTTTAAATGAAGGCTTTTATTATTAAGGGGAAAAAAATCCAAATTTATCCACTGCACACCTCTCTTGCCTCAGTTAAGATCAGTGTTCATGACTCCACCATAAGAAAGAGACTGGGCAAAATGGCCTGCATGGCAGAGTTCCAAGACGAAAACCACTGCTGAGCAAAAAGAATATAAAGGCTTGTCTCAGTTTTGCCAGAAAACATCTTGATGATTGTGGAGGAGATCCCCAAGACTTTTGGGAAAATACTCTGTGGACTGACGAGACAAAAGTTGAACTTTTTGAAAGGTGTATGTCCCATTACATCTGGCGTAAAAGTAACACAGCATTTCAGAAATGGAACATCATACCAACAGTAAAATATGGTGGTGGTAGTGTGATGGTCTGGGGCTGTTTTGCTGCTTCAGGACCTGGAAGACTTGCTGTGGTAAATGGGACCATGAATTCTGCTGTCTACCAAAAAATCCTGAAGGAGAATGTCCAGCTATCCATTCGTGACCTCAAGCTGAAACGCACTTGGGTTCTGCAGCAGGACAATGATCCAAAACACACCAGCAAGTCCACCTCTGAATGGCTTAAGAAAAACAAAATGAAGACTCTGGAGTGGCCTAGTCAAAGTCCTGACCTGAATCCGATTGAGATGCTGTGGCATGACCTTAAAAAAGCGGTTCATGCTCAAAAACCCTCCAATAAGGCTGAATTACAACAACTCTGCAAAGATGAGTGGCCCAAAATTCCTCCACAGTGCTATAAAAGACTCATTGCCAATTATGATTGCATAACTGAAATGCTTGATTGCAGTTGTTGCTGCTAAGGGTGGCCCAACCAGTTATTAGGTTTGGGGGGCAATCATTTTTTCACACAGGGCCATGTAGGTTTGGATTTTTTCCCCATTAATAATAAAAACCTTCATTTAAAAACTGTATTTTGTGTTTACTTGTGTTATCTTTGTCTAATATTTAAATTTGTTTGATGATCGGAAACATTAAGTGTGACAAACATGCAAAAAAAGATCAGAAGGGGGCAAACACTTTTTCACACCACTGTATATGTCTTAACCAAAGTCAGCTCCTGAGTTGTCAAACTTCATTCTACACACACTGACATATATATATGTACACACTGCAAAGCATGCCCACATGCTAAATTACAGACAGCTGTAAAACACATTTTCCTCTAGCATTACATGCTAATGTTGCTAACACATAATTGGAACACAACTGCAACCTTGTTACATTTACTCTCACATTATTCACCTGTTGATAAAGTTCATCTGTCACAAATTCAACTAATAAATTGATAGGATTTGTTTTATTGTGGATCCTGCAACAAATAACCCAAGAAACACCAATAATATCTTTAAAATTATATTTATAACCTCAGGGTTAAAGTTAGCTAGTGCTAAATGACCAAAGAAACACATAGCTAGAATAATAATTTTTTAAAATAAGTTACTTACATTTCCCTTATCTGCACTTTAGCTTTGCACAGTTGATATTCATCCCAAAACTTAGCCCTGTATTATACTAACCCAGGCAGGTAAAGCATTTTGACACAAAGTTGTTAGTACACACATACAGGTTTTTGTTGATGGTAGCTGGGACATTGCCATCAAAAATAAACTTTATCCACTCAGATCTTCTGTCCTCTGTTGCTGGGGGCCAGTGTAGCATTTTGTGTCAGCCTGTGTAACAGAGCAATTCCCGTACTTAGCTCTTAATTTCAATATAATGATATTGGGTCTGGCGTGTGTGAGAGAAAAAATGGCTACCTTTGTAAAAGTAGTTCTCAAACCATGGGTAGAGATACTCAGATTGGGGGCAGTATAATGCTAATGACTGCCCTCTTGTTATAAAAACGGGAGCCAAATCTGAATGGCTGTTTTAGCCTGTTTTCTGATGTAGGCTGCCTGTAAAGTGGACTTGGTTGTCTTATCTCACAATTTGTGGTTTGGTAGGCACTCAAAAGATACCCAAACGGATCGTTTAAACATTTTACAGTTTAAATGAAAGTTATTTCTTCATCATATACATTTTTCAAAACATATTATTAAAGATAAAAAAAAAACCATAAACCTCCCTTTGTTATGATCAAACTTTTATTTACTTTCACTTGATAGCATTTAATATGCATGTGGGGGGGGTGGGTGCAATACAGTGACAGTGCTTGTCTATTTGGCCATGCTGGGATCAGACTGGTCATTCTATTTGACTTTTCTTCCTCCTTTCCTTAATTTATGGTGGGTTTCATTTTCTTCATCATTCTGCAGCTCCTTTTCTGCCTTTTTCTTTCTTTTTCATCATTTTCCCTGTTTTTTCAGCTAACCAACTCATATATGATTTTTTTTTCTTTATTCGCTTTGTGATTTTCATTTGTTTCTCTTCCTCCTTTCTCTTTCTTTCAAGTTCTTTTTCTGCTCACTAAACCTCAGGACAAGTTCACAAAATTGCCTCTTTATCTGCTGAACAAAGTTCTTCTTTTTAAATGTTATCTCATACATCTCTTCTTTGTTCTTCTCTTTGGCCCTCATTATACCTTCATCAACTGTTCTTATTTCTTCTTTCTTCTGCTCCTTCTTACTTTGTATCAAAGCTTGCTTTTGCAATTTTAAGACATTTTCTTCTCTTTTTCTCTCATCCCAAACTGCTTCTTTTTGCTGGTTGTCATGAAGTGATGCATAGGATGTGGAAGGCTTTTCATCATCAATCACTGGGGCTGGGCCCTCTTTACAGTTAAGCAGTGCCCATAGCAAAAGGGAGGCCTTATGCTTTTCTTCTTGTGGTGTCCCAAGATGTAGTGAACTAAGTGAAGAAACACCCATCTTACACAGATTCCTTTTAGGGAGAGCTGAAGACTGATCAATCTTGGCTTCAGCAGTCTTGGCTTCAACAACTGCTTCAACATCAGTTTCCTGTGTCAAATGAGACCAGTAGAGGAAATAATGGACCATTACATTTTCTGCAAGTCAATACAATCAATCAAGGTTTATGAACAAACTGGAAAAAGGTGCATCTATGAATTTGTCAAGGATAATAATAATTATGTTGAAATAATATTAATAGTATTATTATTGTTGTTGTTGTTGTTGTTATTATTTATATTATTAACAACAACAACCTGAAAGGACACTTGTGAACAAACCACATTTTCTTGACACAGCCTGCTCAAATTAACATAACTGAAAACTTGAATAAGGTACACTAAAAATATTGATGTTATAAAAGGAACAAAAAGGATAAAATGTTGGCTTCGTCAAGTCATCATATGCTGAAAAATACAGGGAAAAAACATAATGTTCAAATCAAAAATGACAGAAAAAGTTCATGT
Source organism: Electrophorus electricus (assembly GCF_041902795.1). NCBI lineage: Eukaryota > Metazoa > Chordata > Actinopteri > Gymnotiformes > Gymnotidae > Electrophorus > Electrophorus electricus. The sequence continues at coordinate 15,974,847 of NC_137502.1, forward strand.
TTGCACAACCTCTTCAATGGTGCTCAGCGATGTCCTAAACTTTCTCAGTTGATGAGCCGAATGCTTTCTATATTGTTTACGAATCCTCTGGAGAACTGCTCCTTGGTGTGGTGTCCCAATTTGTGAATGCTTTTGGAAGGTTGAAGGTTGACTCTTTATGACAGTTTCTTTGGACTTCATACTTTGGATCAACTTGTTCTTTTGTAACACTGAGTCGTCTTCCACCCAGCTTTTTTTCTGCTTAGTCTTGGCTTTTGCAGGCTTGGTTTCAACAACATTTTCAACATCATTCTCCTGTGTCAAATGAAACCAGTAGAGTAAATAATGGAATGTTACATTTTCTGCAAGTCAATGCAATATATCAAGGTTTATGAACAAACTGGAAAAAGTGGCATCTCTTCATTTATCAAGGATAATAATAATTCTGCTGAAATAATAATAAAAAACTATAATAAGAATAATAAGAAGAAGAACAATAATTAGTAAGGGATACTTGTGAACAAACTACATTTTTTTTGACACAGTCTCGTCACATTAACATAACTCAAAACTTGAATAAGGTACACTAAAAATATTGATGTTATAACAAGAAGAAAAATGACAAAATGTTGGCTTTGTCAAGTCATCATATGCTGAAGAAATACAGGGGAAATTAGATGTTCAAATAAAAAATGCTAGAAAAAAGTTCACATTTGCAAAACCTCTTCTATGGTGCTCATCAGTGTCCTGAACTCTCTCAGCAGACCCTCCGAGTCCTTTCCATATTCTTTATAGATCCTCTGGAGAGCTGCCACAATCATCTGACTATGATGCAGTCTCTCTTGACAAGCCTTGAGCTCAGACTGCAGTGACTTCCTTTCTTTCTCCCACTGCTTAATTTGTTCAGTTTCATTTTCTACATTTGATATTTTACATGTATCCATGTTTCCAGTCTGTTCTTGTTACCTAGAGAGAGACATGTTTAAAAGTTTGATTTCAGTCTTTATTTTTGTAAGAAAGGTCTTATGCATGTAAGAATACAGATCATAAATGAAAACTATTATATTTAATTTGGCCCCTGCTAGCATGCCTGTCTCCATCGATTCCCTGTCTCATGTTATTGTTTCATTTTCTGCATTCCTGTTCCAGTCTTGTTAACTGTTCTTTGTTAGCCCTCATGTATATGTGAATTAAAACCCTTGGTTTTCCCCTGTTAGTGCTAGTCTTTGTAATTCCTAGCCTCAGTCTCTTATCCATCCCTCTTTGTTCTCTGTAGTTGTATGTAATAAGCCCTGTCGTGCTTGTTCTGCTCGTATTTCTTAGCCTGCTCGTGTAGTTTGTGTTCCTTATTGTGGCCTGTTTGCCTATTCTCTATCGTGTGTTTTTTCTCGTTTGTTTACTATGTATTCCCGGACTCTCCGCACTGGCTCATTGACCCTGGACTGTGACTATGACTCTGATTATAGATTTGCCCTTAATAAATCTCGCTCTTCTCAGCGTACGCGTCCGCCTCGTGACCGCTCCACGTTACATAATTAAAAAGGTGTTGACCATATGTATTATTCATAAATCTTTCGTATAATCGTAATCACTTTAACCGCCTATTGGTAATACATTTTTGTTAACCGAAAGGCTCGTGATAGGTATATTTATTCCTTTTAAATCCTTTTTGAAATGTAGAGTTTATGTCAGCATCGTTTGGAACGCTTTCGCACCAGCCGGCAATTTTAAAGACTTACCTTAAGATTCTCTTGAGATATTGTGGAGTAACTTTTAACGCATTTCAGAAGAGTTGCATTTCAGAAGAGTCTGTAATTGTATTGTTGTCTTCTCGCTAGGTTACATACTTCTTCGCAGCCCCAGTTTATTATCTACCTATTACGACATAATACTATTGTTTGTTCCATTTAAAATCAGCTCCGCTTAATTCTTAGGCACAGTCCCAATGTTATTTCAAACACCTAGAAACGTTTCCCTTTCACCACGGTGTCTTCTGGTCAGATTTTAGAAAACTTTTTAAAGACTATTATGCTATTTTAAATGTAATTTGAGACCATATTTGAGTTGAGAATATACAAAAAGGAAATTATTTTTGAATAACAAATATTATTTTGTAAACATGGTCTTTGAGTAACAGATATTTTCAGACTAATGCTGAAGACTCATCATTTTGAAGAATGGTATGTGAACACTGAATAAACTAAGTGGACACTGACACAAAAATCTGACCAAAAAATACATCTAGCTAGCTAAATTAGGCAGACTCAAAAACACTGAAACAGCAGGGTCTTGAAAACTCACCAGAGCACTGCTATAATTTTTTTTAAATTATAGGCTATTTTTGTTGTTTTGCTTTTTTGTTTATATAGGCATGTGGTTTGGCCAGCCACATGCAGTGGGAGGACCTCCGTTTGTGGCACACACCTGTACCTCGTTTCGTCTGTGTGTATTTAAACTCATGTCAGTCATGTCATGTTTATATATTAATAAATATATATACGCGGACCACCACGCATTACAGAAATCGGCACTCGGGCCACCCCGCATTACAGAAATCATTTGGAAGCCACAAAAGCTAGCTCTTAGTGGTGAGATGAGCTGATTGAAAGCTTTTGTGGAAGCACTAGTTTCTAATGAAAAATACTATTTAAATTTCGAAGTGCAGTGAACCATTTTCTGCTTTCTCCCACATGTTGAATTTTTCTTCTCCATTCAGATGTTTTTTTTTTTTCACTTTGAAAAACATCCTATACACCTATACACACAGTAGCTATCACTATATATATATATATATATATATATATATATATATCCATCCAACATGCATAGGAGCTATCACTTTTTTGCTTGCCCCAGTCTGAATTGACATATTTATATAATTACAAAAAAACAGGGGTTACACTACACTAAAATCACTAAACATAATTCAGTTCAAATCAAATCAAAGATAATTTGTCACATTTATAGTCATACGCAGTATAACTGGCAGTGAAATGCCTTTGTTGACTGCTCTGCCCGTAAACCAAGGAGCGATACAGAAAAATATACAGATCAGTGTAATGTAAGGTTAAACTGAAATAAATCCTAAAATGTATTTGTAAAGGAAAGAAAATAAAGCCTAAAATATAAAATAGAATTTGTCTGGGTAAAAAATAAACACGATTATGATTATATACAAATTACAATTTAAAAATTTTCCAGTTCAGTGTGAAGTTGTGCTATATAGCGCAGTGCAAATAGCAAAATATGGGTGTGTAAGAGTGTGTATGATGTTATAGTGAACAATGGTCCAGTCCAGTGGGGGAATCCAGTGAATGAAGATTAGTCCCATCAGTTGCCCTGGTTCAGAGCCCGAAAGGCCTGTGGGAAGAAGCTCCTCCTAAGTCTCTCTGTGTTAGTCTTCAGGGAGGGAAAGCACTTCCCTGACCTCAACAGGGAGAAAAGCCTATTGTCAGGATGGGTGGGGTCCTTCACAATCCTCCTGGCCTTGGTCTGGCACCACTTGTAATAGATGGTCTACTTACTAATTGCTATAGATTCATTAGTGAATTACGGATCAAGGCCAAAAGTTGCTATTTTGGAGACTTGACTGATGAGCTAATGTGTGAGCGAATCGTGTGTGGCATAAGTAGTGACTCACTGTGAAAATCTCTGCTGGGAGATAATGAGTTGATGCTCGCAAATGCCATTTCTCTCTGTCGCATTCACGAGATGACTGAACAAAATAACAAGATGCTAGCCACACAAGCTACCAGTGTTGATGCAGTAATGCCCATTTTGAATAGAAAACATCAGTCAAAACCCCGGTCTTTCGTCCAGAACATCTCGAACTGCAATAACTGTGGGCACAGTCATGTAGCTAGATGAGATAAGTGTCCAGCCTTCGGACAACAGTGTCGTAACTGCGGAAAACTTTCAAAAGCTGTTGCAAGTCTAGACTATGGAGTCACAGAACTCTACCCAGTAAAGCTCTCAAACCACGTGTGCATGAAGTGGAAGTAGAACAGCCCACAGAGTGCGGAGATGTAATGTTTTATGTAGATGGCATCGAGGTCACCAACTGCGTCGACTGTCTCAACTATACGGCTTCTGAAAAAGATGAAGGATTCGTCACAATACCCATAAATGGCAAGATCACCGAAATGAAAGTCGACACAGGAGCAAAATGCAACGTAATGTCGCTAGGGACTTTTAACTAACTAACGGGGAACAATTAGTAAGGCTAAAGGAAACAGCCAGCCTCGTAGCTTACGGAGGCACCACGATTAAGATCGATGGCATGGTCGTACTGTCATGCTGCTTAAACGGGCAATACCATTCCCTGCCCTCCTTCATAGTCAATAAAGAAGTGCAACCGATACTAGGTTTTTGTGCATGTATGAGCATGGGTATAGTCAAAATGAGCCCAAAAGTCCATCAGGTCAGCATGGACAGCAACGCAGATTTTAACAAATTTTCACCAAATATAAAGACCTATTCAGTGATGAGCTTGGAAAACTCCCAGTCACATACTTTATGACAGTAGACCCCAGTATACAGTCTGTTATCTGACCAGTGCACTGCATGCCTGTCATGATGCAAGATAGAGTCAAAGCGGAACTAGAACACTTGCGGAGTATTGGTATCATAACTCTAGTCACCGAGCCTACAGACTGTGTCTCCTCAATGGTGACAGTACATAAGAAGGGCAAGCAGGAAATTGGACCAAAAGACCTCAACACAGCACTGAAGAGACCCCATCACCCTGTGCATAGTGTTGAAGAAGTAGCAGCCCAGATGGCGGGAGCAACAGTATTTTCTGTCCTAGATGCTAAAAACTCCTTCTGGCAGATCCATCTAAACAAAAAGTCTTCAATGTTAACCACATTTAGTACTCCGTTTGGGCGCTACAGGTTCCTGCGAATGCCGTTTGGCATCAGCTCTGCTAGTGAAGTGTTTCAGCGCTCCATTGAACATCTGTTCACGGGCCAGCCATGTTCTGTCATTGTCGACGACATCATCATCGGAGGCCGAGGAATAGCTGAACATGATGCCAACTTGAAGAAAGTACTCAATCGTGCAAGAGAAGTCAACCTCAAGCTGAATCCAGATAAGTGCAAGTTTTGTCTGGACCCAGTAAGCTATGTAGGCCACATCTTCACAAGTGACGATTTAAAAGCTGATCCTTCCAAGACTGCAGCAATCGTCAACATGCCAGTCCCCACAGATGTCTTGTCACTATAACGCTTCCTAGGCATGGTCAATTACCTTGCCAAGTATATACCAAATTTCAGTGACATCGCAGTGCCCCTGAGGAAACTAACCCACAAAGAGACTGCAGGGTGCTGGTTCCAGCAGCATCAGGAGGCATTCGACTGCCTCAAGGCATGTCTGTCCAGTCCAACAGTATTGGCGTACTATGATGTCAGACAGTCAGTCACACTCATGTGCGATGCTTTATGCTACGGACTCAGAGCTGCATGTTTGGAAAATGGCAGACCAGTACCATTTGCATCACGTGTCCTCACAGACACAGAGACACAGTATGCTCAAATAGAAAAGGAGCTCCTGGCTGTTTGCCTGCACAAAATTCAGACACTACATAGGTGGCAAAGCAACAATTGTTGAGACAGACCACCAACCTTTAGTGACTGTCATGAAGAAGCCCATTCACGCAGCCCCTGCTCATCTTCAGAGGATGCTGCGCAAGCTACAGAACTATGACCTCAATCTGGTGTACAAAAAGGGAAAGTACATGTATCTAGCAGATACACTTTCAAGAGCTCCAAACATGCAAACCCCGTCAAGTCCTGCCGAGGACGATGCCTTCGAATTTATGTCAGTTTGTTACATCTCCACAGCTCGTCTCGAGGAGCTTAGAAAGCACACAACAAAGGATGACACACTACAAGACCTCAGTGCAGTTATTCAGCAGGGATGGCCTGTCAGAGAGCACCAACTTCTACCAGCCGCTGGTCCTTTCTTCCCGTACAGGGATGAACGCACAGTGGTGGACAACATCATAATGAAAGGCCACAAAGCAGTCATTCCGCAATCCCTGCACAAAGAGTATATCAACATTGTACACAGGGGGCACCCAGTTATCGAAGCGACCAAGCGCAGGGCTAGGAGTGTAGTCTTCTGGCCAACAATGTCAAAAGACATCATAGAGAATTTACACTCATGCACAGTATGCAACAGCACCAAGTCTCACAAACAAAGAGAACCTCTCCACCTCCAACCCATCCTAAGTCTTCCATGGTCCACAGTGGCTGCGGACATCTTTGATTGGTGTGGGAAACATTACCAAGTGCTCGTGGACTCGTACTCTGGTTGATGCGAAATTGACCTTCTCTACAACATGATATCGCATACAATCATCTCTAAACTGAAAAGACATTTCTCAGTCCACGGTACGCCCCACACCCTTTTCACTGATAATGCTAGACAATACACTAGTCAACATCTCAAAGATTTTGCTGAACAATGGGATTTTGTCCACATCACCAGCAGTCCTGAGTTTCCCAGGTCAAATGGTCTTGCAGAAAGGGCAGTCCGCAGTGCAAAACAACTCATGGAGAAATCACACAGAGACGGTACTGATGTCTTTCTCAATCTTCTAAACCTCATGAATATCCCCCGTGATCCTATACTAGGGTCTCCTGCTGAGCTGTTGATGTCACGGCAGACACGCGCAGCCATTTCAGTAAGTACCAGACTCCTAGAGCCTGTCTGCAAGATCACCCAGCAAGTCAGTGCGCAACTTCTCAACAAAAGACTCACTTTGAAACGCCACTATGATAAGTCAAGCCGCCCACTATTGCCGCTAACTACAGGTCAAGTGGTTCACATGCAAACACTTAAAGGGTATGACCAGCTTGGAATGGTGATAAAGCCCTGCGAGGAGCCATGTTCATATGCCATTCAATCCAACTGAAGAACATACAGACGGAATCGCCCAACACATCCTCCCTGTCAGAGAGCCACCGACCCAACTTCATGAAGATGACCCAGACTCATACAACACCAGCATACAACAATACAACAATGGACTGTGTTCCCATTGCGTGATTCCCCACTGGGAATGCTGTTACACCTTATACAACGCGCTCGGGTCGTGTCTGCAGACCCGACCCAAAATACATGCAATGACGTAGTTTGATGTTAAAAAAAAAAAAAAGGAAAAAAAAGAGTGCGATCTTATTTTGTTCATAGTGGTTTGAGTAATAGGTTACTTATGCAACTAGCTCAATTGTTCTGCCTTCTTCAGGAGGTACATGTACTAAAGGGAAGGGATGTAGAGCATTTGAAAAAATGTCCTGCTACAGGCTGGACCAATGAGCATGCAGGAGTCTGCCTGTGGCCAGATAGATATAACGTATTTGTAAGACATGACTGGTGTGCTCACATGTTCTCTTGCAAGGTTGTTAATTAAAAGTTAATACAACGGTCTATGTGGAGTTGCATCGTCATTTGGTACAATGACTTTACAGCTATCTCAGTTGACTGAGTGAATTTCTCTTCTAGCTCTCTTGTGCAGATGCAGTGAATCGAGTGAGTTTTTTCCACTGATCTAACATGGATATTATTTCCACTGATATAACAAGGAAACAAACTGAAATATAACCGTGTTAACCAAAGGAATTTCATTTCTGACATTTGAATGGGCTGACAGCACAGACACATGTCTGAAGCATAAAAGTTTAGACCACACAATTTCAAATTCAAGACAATTTAAGACTTATTAATCGTATTAATAATATACAATTTCAAATCAGTAAATTAAATATTTCCCCTAACAGTACCAAAACAGTAAAGTTGTAAAATGTTAAATACTTACAATAACACAACGTTAAAGCAATTATTTTTAATAGGCCTATTCAGGAAATTAAAAAGCCAGGAATGGGATTTAACAATACAGTACCATAATACCAAGATTTAGCAATAGTCATAGAGGTGCAGCCCTACATGTTTGAACCGGAGTCAGACCCTGGGCTGCTCTGATGTCACACCTCTGATTATTCTACACACACAAACATACATACCTACACAATACAAAGCGTACTGTAACCCTTAGACGTATGCAGGTGCTCCAATAATGTGGAGGTGAGAAATTAAAATTAGCACATTATTCGCCTTTTAACTTGAGACGTGAATAGAGAAAACTAGATAAATGAATAAGGAAATAAATTCCCCTTTGAAATTTAATTTTATAATTGTCCAACATAAAAGGTAGGGGTTTTCCTTTTTTAACTTCCCATTCTTTTCATTTTTCCTTTTCTTTTGACCCCTCTGTGTGTGTGACACTTTCCCGAAGAGAACGCCTTAGCAGCTACATGAAGCACATGGAGTGGCTTGAGATAGCGAGCCATCCAGTATGTCTACGAACCTGTGATTCGCGAACCCGTAAGAAGAGATTTTTCATTGTGCATGCATCATTGGGGTAGGACAGAACAGTTATACACGTACTGTGTTTTTTCCTAGGATTATTTTTCGTAAGGATTTTCAATTTTCAGTTTTCATTTTTGAGCCTCGCCATTCAAACAGAACTTTGCGATATATGTATAGGTGTGCATATAGTACTGTTATTGGTATTGTGTGTATTTGTAGTGTGTATTTCCTTCTTTCATTGAAATTGATTGTCAAAATGTATGTATTTTTTGTTTACATTTTTCATGGGTAGAGTGAATTAAGTGTAGGTAAACCAACTGATATCGATGGTAATACATTATTAGTCAAAAATAATTGAAATGAAAAATTAAACCACTCCACTTTTTAGAAGATTTTCGATCAGAGAAATAGAAAAACTACAACAGGAAATTAATTTCTTTCTACCACCACCACCCTTTCTCTTTGGTTCATACTTAAGGTACTTAGCCATAGTCTCCATTACCTGCGTATGTGTTGTTTTGTATGTATTGATGAGAGTATCTAAAGAGAAACAACAAACCATAAATTAGATTACTGTCTGAAATGCTGTACACTTTAGCTCATGCATGGCAAATCCTGTGTACATTGCAAACCATTTTCCAGAGCTGTAGTTGTTTAAGTAGGGTCACATTTTACATCAAACCTTGAATGTTAGGGAAAGCAAAGTGCACAAAGTTTAATTTGTTAAGCCAGAAAACCCACTTAGATGTGGCAATGGATTTATTGTTGCGTGAGTATCACTGTTACAGCCTCTTAGAGATTCTGCATAAATTGCTATTCAATCTACTGATGGGCTGGCATTTCAGATGAAACTGTGTGTTTAAATGTATGAACTAATTAACACAAAACCAGACACAGGTGAAAGTAATAACAGGTGTGGAAAAAACGGATGAGGGGGCGGAGAAAACTAAACCAAGAAACGGAGCAACCAGGAAGCAAAGGAAACAGGGAAGTCAGGAGGGTGGCCATTCGTGACAATAATCACTTGAAAGAAAAGAAACTGGCCATACCAGTAAGCACCAGTACTGTCAACCTAGCAGGTTTATCTTACTGACCAGTTGAATTTATTTGATTTGGACATATTTTCAAAAAATGATGGCTGTGTAATCAGTACTCTTAAATGTGCACCCTTTGTACAAATATCTCTCAACAACAGTAAATATTTTTGTCAAATGTACTTGGGCTAAATTTGTTATTGTTTAGCCAAAATATTACATTGAATACTTTAAATATATTTGTGCTTTTCCAGGACTCAAATGCCATGATGGCTAGGAGGAGTCTAAAGTGCAAATGTTAGAAGCTGCAATTTTCCCAGTCTCTGTTTTGTCGTTTTTTGTTTGTTTGTTTGTTTTGTTTTTTAAATAAGTTTTAAAAAGTAGTGATAATTCAGACTGTGTTTATCCAAATGTAGAAAATTTCACAATTTTTACTAAGCAGTCCCAAATTGTAATTTCCCATTAGTAACTTCAACATAAAATTGGTTGTTCCAATTAATCTATCTTCCAATTCAGTTTTTGACACTTTGACTTCTAGTGGACAAACATCTTATTGAAACATGAACATTTTGTTGAAAAGCATTACTCTAGCATAATAGATGTAGCAATACATATATACAACTTGCTATTTGCTGGTCGTCCTTTAAGAGCAATCAGACCTAAAACTATATCTAGATGTATCTTTAGCTTAAGCTTCTTCACGTGGCTGCTATGGTTCAGTACTTAAAATGCAGGTAGATTTTTGGCATATGTGTTCCTAAGGACAGGCTCACCTCTTTCTGTATTGATCATGGGCAGCCACTTTGCGGGGTCTGTTTTTGCTGCAAGACTGGGAGTCTGAGGAACTCCACTGTCTACATGAGAAGGACTCAGAGGGACTCCAATTGCTGTGAGAGGACCTACCCCTCTGGCTGCATGACAGGGACTCACTGGTGCTCCTTTTCCTCCTCCTCTGCCTATGTGAGAGGAACTCATACAGGCTCCTCCTCCTCCAGCTGTGTGAGAGGGATTCACTGGGGCTTCTCTTCTGGCTGTGTGAAAGGGTCTCATTGGGGCTCCTCCGGCTGTGAGAGAGGGACTCATTGGGACAACTCCTTTGGCTCTGTGAAAACGACTCAGAGGGATACCTTGGATTCTATGAGAAAGTTCCAGAGGGGCTAATTTGGATTGAGGGGATGTCATTTGTAACCCCATTCTCTGCTCATTAAAGAAAAAATATGACATAACATTACGTGCAGCAGAATGTGTTAATCTGTCCACTTTATTTCACCTTAAAACAGTGTATATTTTTAGCATGCAATTCAAGCATACTAAATAGGTCTGACAGTCAACAATGGATTGAAAACATGAGAGACCAAATACCAAAATCTTTTTTGCAACATGCAAGACAACAAAGAAAGCAAGCAAATGTCATCATCTTTCATGAGAAATATACCAATACTACACTTATATAAATGCATAAACAGGATTCCTGTTTAGTAGCAAAAATGGCTGAACATATCCACCTACTAAACTGGGAAGAACACAGGGAAGAAGAAGGTGACCATCTATGATAGAACAGGCAACAGCCAATATGAAGACTCATATCACTACTTTAATAATGATAAAAAAAATATAAAAAAAATATAATTATTTGAAGTGTCTTAGAGTCCTGCTTATGTTATCAGCCTCAAACATTCCAGGATCCATGTGTGGGGCACTGAATCACAGGCTTTCTTGTAATCAATCCAGGCAGTGCACAGGTTGGTCTGTCTGGTCAACTAGCCTCAGAACTGTTGAACTGTTATGAGACTCTCTCTTTATAAATAGATGTTTACTTTTCCCTATGCCTTATGTCAGTTATTCAAGCAAATCTTATACCTATGTCTTAACCCTCTCATAGTATTTACAGTCTAAACTTTAACTGTGTGCTTAATGACATACATACAGGTAGCAGTCTACTGGCACCATTATTCTATGAAAAGTATGATAAGCCATGACCTATATATCAGTACTCCTTAAACGTGCTCAGACACACACATACATTATCTCTCCCAGCCTTTTCATTTGCTTTTCATGTTTACGTTTACATTTAGTACTTTTAATTTTAAAAAATTACATGAAATGTATATGCTAGTTCTCTCTCTCTCTCTCTCTCTCTCTCTCTCTCTCACATACACACGCACACATGCACACACACACATCCTTAGCTTATGTGCTTGCATGTCTGCCAATTCAGGAAAACACCCCAGCCAGGAGAAAAAGCATTGAGCCTGGAAGAAGAGGATTTGCCCATATAGCCTGGTCTCCTCATTGCAGATAAGAAGTGAATGACATAATTAAAAAGGTGTTGACCATATGTATTATTCATAAATCTTTCTTATAATCGTAATCGCTTTAACCGCTTATTGGTAATACATTTTTGTTAACCTAAAGGCTCGTGATAGGTATATTTATTCCTTTTAAATCCTTTTTGAAATGTAAAGAGTTTATGTCAGCATCGTGAATACCGGGGCTAGATGATCTGCGCAGGCTTTGAGGACCCTCCCGCAGATACCGTCTGGTCCCATCGCCTTCCTGGTATTCACCCTTTTAAACACTCTGCTCACGTCACTCTCCGTGATGATGAGAGGGCGCTGTTCTATGGTGGGCCCCGCGCATGTGCCATCGACTGCGCCGATAGTGCCATTAGCACTAGCGCCGTTAGCATTTGTGCTGCTAGCATTAGCGCTGCTAGATGTAGCCTCGAAGCGAGCAAAGAATGTATTCAGCTCGTTCGCCAGAGACTCATCCGCACTCATCAGTCCAGAGGGTGGGCTCCTGTAGTCCGTGATCATCCGTAGCCCTGCCACAGGGATCTAGAGCCACTCTGCTGGAACTGTGTCTCTCAACCATACTAAGTGCAGCGTCCCGGTGCTGTGCCTGAAACTGTGTGAGAGCCTCATGAAGTTCACACAGTGCAGTGTCCATGTTAGCCTGAGGTGAGATGTACACGGTGTTGATGATGACCGAAGTGAACTCCCGGGGAAGGTAGAAAGGACGAAGCTTGAGGGCGAGCAGCTCCAGGTTGGGTGAGCAGGAGCAGGCGAGAGTAACAACATTGGCATTGTTACACCAGCTGTTGTTTACCATCACACACACTCCGCCGCCTCTCGACTTCCCCGAACGTGCCGTCCTGTCCATGCGGTGAACCGAGAAGAACTCGGCCGGCTGAATAGCGTGGTTTGGTACCGCTGGGTTCAGCCACGACTCGGTGAAGCAGAGGAGATTGCAGTCCCGAATGTCCCTCTGGAACTTTATCCTGGCCCGGAGGTCATCGAGCTTGTTGTCCAGAGACTGGACGTTGGCTAGCAGGATGCTGGGTAAGGGAGCTCGGTGTGCCTGAGCCCTCAGCCTGTTCCTGACGCCGGCTCGCTTCCCTCGAGGCCTTTTCCTCGCGCCGCGTCTTTTGTTTTCCCTCAGGATCTCCGTCGGCCATTTTGGGTCCAGGGTTACAGACGGCTTGAGGTGAGTGCTATGTAGATTAAGAGAAATAAGGTCGTCTCTGCTGTACGAGATACGTGCCGTGGTGTGTAGAGAAGGGCTGCGGAGAAATAAGGGGTAGCGAAAAGGATAGTGAAAAGAGCGAAAAAAGTGCCAGGTGTGGACGGAGCAGTCGTGACGGAAGCCGACCTCACCGGCGCCATCTTACAAAAGGTAAAATAGATGGGCTAATTACTAATTGGTATAGATTCAGATAATGGGCATTTTTAAAATCATATATATTTAAGAATAAATAATTTAACATCAACATAAATTTCATTTTTATTTGACCCTTAGATTAGGGGAGGCTCTAGGCAACTGCCTCAGTGTTATATTGTAGTGGGTAATGTTTCAGCCTCTCCAGTGTGGGACCGGGATTCAATCCCCATCCCAGCAAGTGCTCTATACTATACCAATTAGAGTTTTTGGACAAGAATACTAACACTACACTTACCTACCTCTGCAACATGATTGAAAATTGTAAATTGCTCTGGATAAAAGTGTCTGTCAAATGCTTAAAAAGTAAAAAAAATTAAATATCAGTAATCGTGATGCTTACAAAACATTCCACAAATTACCTAGAATAGGTTTATAATAGATACAAACGCTGCAAAATAATAATGGAGACCTATTATACCCCTTTATATTCCCTGGGGTCTTAATGAAATATGTATGACGTGATTGGCTAAATACTTCTAGGATCAATCACCACAGCACCCTTCTCAGGCTGTTAAAACAGCCCTGTTAGAACAACCAGTTTGAATGCCTGTGCCTTTAAATGACAATAAGCCACTGCTCAAACCCACCCCTTCCCCCCAGCCCCTCTTCTACTTGAACCCTGAGAGAAAGTCTGTATTCAAAATAGCCTACTGCATACTACTTGCATACTGACCCAAAAGATCTGGTCATGTCCTGGAATATTTGGCCCCAAATTAATATGGTGTATGAATTATGGGACCAAAATACATTTTCCAGTACGCTAAAGATACCTGGTTGTCTAATTCCACCAAATATTCCAGGACATGACCAGATCTTTTGGGTGTACTGCATCCAGTCATGCAACAGTGGCGAAAAATCTTACCCAAGTGTATGGAACCATCATACATTAATGTAGCCTTGTAGTATGCATTGCATTTCTTGCATACTGGATACTATACTGCTTACTACTACAGGGACCAGTATACAGTATATACTGGCTTGTCTCAGTTTTGCCAGAAAACATCTTGATGATTGTGGAGGAGATCCCCAAGACTTTTGGGAAAATACTCTGTGGACTGACGAGACAAAAGTTGAACTTTTTGAAAGGTGTATGTCCCATTACATCTGGCGTAAAAGTAACACAGCATTTCAGAAATGGAACATCATACCAACAGTAAAATATGGTGGTGGTAGTGTGATGGTCTGGGGCTGTTTTGCTGCTTCAGGGCCTGGAAGACTTGCTGTGGTAAATGGGACCATGAATTCTGCTGTCTACCAAAAAATCCTGAAGGAGAATGTCCAGCTATCCATTCGTGACCTCAAGCTGAAACGCACTTGGGTTCTGCAGCAGGACAATGATCCAAAACACACCAGCAAGTCCACCTCTGAATGGCTTAAGAAAAACAAAATGAAGACTCTGGAGTGGCCTAGTCAAAGTCCTGACCTGAATCCGATTGAGATGCTGTGGCATGACCTTAAAAAAGCGGTTCATGCTCAAAAACGCTCCAATAAGGCTGAATTACAACAACTCTGCAAAGATGAGTGGCCCAAAATTCCTCCACAGTGCTATAAAAGACTCATTGCCAATTATGATTGCATAACTGAAATGCTTGATTGCAGTTGTTGCTGCTAAGGGTGGCCCAACCAGTTATTAGGTTTGGGGGGCAATCATTTTTTCACACAGGGCCATGTAGGTTTGGATTTTTTCCCCATTAATAATAAAAACCTTCATTTAAAAACTGTATTTTGTGTTTACTTGTGTTATCTTTGTCTAATATTTAAATTTGTTTGATGATCGGAAACATTAAGTGTGACAAACATGCAAAAAAAGATCAGAAGGGGGCAAACACTTTTTCACACCACTGTATATGTCTTAACCAAAGTCAGCTCCTGAGTTGTCAAACTTCATTCTACACACACTGACATATATATGTACACACTGCAAAGCATGCCCACATGCTAAATTACAGACGGTTGTAAAACACATTTTCCTCTAGCATTACATGCTAATGTTGCTAACACATAAGTGGAACACAACTGCAACCTTGTTACATTTACTCTCACATTATTCACCTGTTGATAAAGTTCATCTGTCACAAATTCAACTAATAAATTGATAGGATTTGTGTTATTGTGGATCCTGCAACAAATAACCCAAGAAACACCAATAATATCTTTAAAATTATATTTATAACCTCAGCGTTAAAGTTAGCTAGTGCTAAATGACCAAAGAAACACATAGCTAGAATAATAATTTTTAAAAATAAGTTACTTACATTTCCCTTATCTGCACTTTAGCTTTGCACAGTTGATATTGATCCCAAAACTTAGCCCTGTATTATACTAACCCAGGCAGGTAAAGCATTTTGACACAAAGTTGTTAGTACACACATACAGGTTTTTGTTGATGGTAGCTGGGACATTGCCATCAAAAATAAACTTTATCCACTCAGATCTTCTGTCCTCTGTTGCTGGGGGCCAGTGTAGCATTTTGTGTCAGCCTGTGTAACAGAGCAATTCCCGTACTTAGCTCTTAATTTCAATATAATGATATTGGGTCTGGCGTGTGTGAGAGAAAAAATGGCTACCTTTGTAAAAGTAGTTCTCAAACCATGGGTAGAGATACTCAGATTGGGGGCAGTATAATGCTAATGACTGCCCTCTTGTTATAAAAACGGGAGCCAAATCTGAATGGCTGTTTTAGCCTGTTTTCTGATGTAGGCTGCCTGTAAAGTGGACTTGGTTGTCTTATCTCACAATTTGTGGTTTGGTAGGCACTCAAAAGATACCCAAATGGATTGTTTAAACATTTTACAGTTTAAATGAAAGTTATTTCTTCATCATATACATTTTTCAAAACATATTATTAAAGATTAAAAAAAACCCGTAAACCTCCCTTTTTAATGATCAAACTTTTATTTACTTTCACTTGATAGCATTTAATATGCATGTGGGGGGGGTGGGGGGAGCAATACAGTGACAGTGCTTGTCTATTTGGCCATGCTGGGATCAGACTGGTCATTCTATTTGACTTTTCTTCCTCCTTTCCTTAATTTGTGGTGGGTTTCATTTTCTTCATCATTCTGCAGCTCCTTTTCTGCCTTTTTCTTTCTTTTTCATCATTTTCCCTGTTTTTTCAGCTAACCAACTCTTATATGATTTTTTTTCTTTATTCGCTTTGTGATTTTCATTTGTTTCTCTTCCTCCTTTCTCTTTCTTTCAAGTTCTTTTTCTGCTCACTAAACCTCAGGACAAGTTCAGAAAATTGCCTCTTTATCTGCTGAACAAAGTTCTTCTTTTTAAATGTTATCTCATACATCTCTTCTTTGTTCTTCTCTTTGGCCCTCATTATACCTTCATCAACTGTTCTTATTTCTTCTTTCTTCTGCTCCTTCTTACTTTGTATCAAAGCTTGCTTTTGCAATTTTAAGACATTTTCTTCTCTTTTTCTCTCATCCCAAACTGCTTCTTTTTGCTGGTTGTCATGAAGTGATGCATAGGATGTGGAAGGCTTTTCATCATCAATCACTGGGGCTGGGCCCTCTTTACAGTTAAGCAGTGCCCATAGCAAAAGGGAGGCCTTATGCTTTTCTTCTTGTGGTGTCCCAAGATGTAGTGAACTAAGTGAAGAAACACCCATCTTACACAGATTCCTTTTAGGGAGAGCTGAAGACTGATCAGTCTTGGCTTCAGCAGGCTTGGCTTCAACAACTGCTTCAACATCAGTTTCCTGTGTCAAATGAGACCAGTAGAGGAAATAATGGACCATTACATTTTCTGCAAGTCAATACAATCAATCAAGGTTTATGAACAAACTGGAAAAAGGTGCATCTATTAATTTGTCAAGGATAATAATAATAATGTTGAAATAATACTATTAATATTATTATTGTTGTTGTTGTTGTTATTATTTATATTATTAACAACAACAACCTGAAAGGACACTTGTGAACAAACCACATTTTCTTGACACAGCCTGCTCAAATTAACATAACTGAAAACTTGAATAAGGTACACTAAAAATATTGATGTTATAAAAGGAACAAAAAGGACAAAATGTTGGCTTCGTCAAGTCATCATATGCTGAAAAATACAGGGAAAAAACATAATGTTCAAATCAAAAATGACAGAAAAAGTTCATGTTTGCACAACCTCTTCAATGGTGCTCAGCGATGTCCTAAACTTTCTCAGTTGATGAGCCGAATGCTTTCTATATTGTTTACGAATCCTCTGGAGAACTGCTCCTTGGTGTGGTGTCCCAATTTGTGAATGCTTTTGGAAGGTTGAAGGTTGACTCTTTATGACAGTTTCTTTGGACTTCATACTTTGGATCAACTTGTTCTTTTGTAACACTGAGTCGTCTTCCACCCAGCTTTTTTTCTGCTTAGTCTTGGCTTTTGCAGGCTTGGTTTCAACAACATTTTCAACATCATTCTCCTGTGTCAAATGAAACCAGTAGAGTAAATAATGGAATGTTACATTTTCTGCAAGTCAATGCAATATATCAAGGTTTATGAACAAACTGGAAAAAGTGGCATCTCTTCATTTATCAAGGATAATAATAATTCTGCTGAAATAATAATAATAAACTATAATAAGAATAATAATAAGAAGAACAATAATTAGTAAGGGATACTTGTGAACAAACTACATTTTTTTTGACACAGTCTCGTCACATTAACATAACTCAAAACTTGAATAAGCTACACTAAAAATATTGATGTTATAACGAAGAAAAATGACAAAATGTTGGCTTTGTCAAGTCATCATATGCTGAAGAAATACAGGGGAAATTAGATGTTCAAATAAAAAATGCTAGAAAAAAGTTCATGTTTGCAAAACCTCTTCTATGGTGCTCATCAGTGTCCTGAACTCTCTCAGCAGACCCTCCGAGTCCTTTCCATATTCTTTATAGATCCTCTGGAGAGCTGCCACAATCATCTGACTATGATGCAGTCTCTCTTGACAAGCCTTGAGCTCAGACTGCAGTGACTTCCTTTCTTTCTCCCACTGCTTAATTTGTTCAGTTTCATTTTCTACATTTGATATTTTACATGTATCCATGTTTCCAGTCTGTTCTTGTTACCTAGAGAGAGACATGTTTAAAAGTTTGATTTCAGTCTTTCTTTTTGTAAGAAAGGTCTTATGCATGTAAGAAGAATACAGATCATAAATGAAAACTATTATATTTAATTTGGCCCCTGCTAGCATGCCTGTCTCCATCGATTCCCTGTCTCATGTTATTGTTTCATTTTCTGCATTCCTGTTCCAGTCTTGTTAACTGTTCTTTGTTAGCCCTCATGTATATGTGAATTAAAACCCTTGGTTTTCCCCTGTTAGTGCTAGTCTTTGTAATTCCTAGCCTCAGTCTCTTATCCATCCCTCTTTGTTCTCTGTAGTTGTATGTAATAAGCCCTGTCGTGCTTGTTCTGCTCGTGTTTCTTAGCCTGCTCGTGTAGTTTGTGTTCCTTATTGTGGCCTGTTTGCCTATTCTCTATCGTGTGTTTTTTCTCGTTTGTTTACTATGTATTCCCGGACTCTCCGCACTGGCTCATTGACCCTGGACTGTGACTATGACTCTGATTATAGATTTGCCCTTAATAAATCTCGCTCTTCTCAGCGTACGCGTCCGCCTCGTGACCGCTCCACGTTACATAATTAAAAAGGTGTTGACCATATGTATTATTCATAAATCTTTCTTATAATCGTAATCACTTTAACCGCTTATTGGTAATACATTTTTGTTAACCGAAAGGCTCGTGATAGGTATATTTATTCCTTTTAAATCCTTTTTGAAATGTAAAGAGTTTATGTCAGCATCGTTTGGAACGCTTCCGCACCAGCCGGCAATTTTAAAGACTTACCTTAAGATTCTCTTGAGATATTGTGGAGTAACTTTTAACGCATTTCAGAAGAGTTGCATTTCAGAAGAGTCTGTAATTGTATTGTTGTCTTCTCGCTAGGTTACATACTTCTTCGCAGCCCCAGTTTATTATCTACCTATTACGACGTAATAATAGTTTGTTCCATTTAAAATCAGCTCCGCTTAATTCTTAGGCACAGTCCCAATGTTATTTCAAACACCTAGAAACGTTTCCCTTTCACCACGGTGTCTTCTGGTCAGATTTTAGAAAACTTTTTAAAGACTATTATGCTATTTTAAATGTAATTTGAGACCATATTTGAGTTGAGAATATACAAAAAGGAAATTATTTTTGAATAACAAATATTATTTTGTAAACATGGTCTTTGAGTAACAGATATTTTCAGACTAATGCTGAAGACTCATCATTTTGAAGAATGGTATGTGAACACTGAATAAACTAAGTGGACACTGACACAAAAATCTGACCAAAAAATATAGCTAGCTAGCTAAATTAGGCAGACTCAAAAACACTGAAACAGCAGGGTCTTGAAAACTCACCAGAGCACTGCTATAATTTTTTTTTAAATTATAGGCTATTTTTGTTGTTTTGCTTTTTTGTTTATATAGGCATGTGGTTTGGCCAGCCACATGCAGTGGGAGGACCTCCGTTTGTGGCACACACCTGTACCTCGTTTCGTCTGTGTGTATTTAAACTCATGTCAGTCATGTCATGTTTATATATTAATAAATATATATATGCGGACCACCACGCATTACAGAAATCGGCACTCGGGCCACCCCGCATTACAGAAATCATTTGGAAGCCACAAAAGCTAGCTCTTAGTGGTGAGATGAGCTGATTGAAAGCTTTTGTGGAAGCACTAGTTTCTAATGAAAAATACTATTTAAATTTCGAAGTGCAGTGAACCATTTTCTACTTTCTCCCACATGTTGAATTTTTCTTCTCCAGATGGTTTTTTTTTCACTTTGAAAAACATCCTATACACCTATACACACAGTAGCTATCACTATATATATATATATATATATATATATATATATATATATATATATATATATATATATATATATATATATATATATCTCCATCCAACATGCATAGGAGCTATCACTTTTTTGCTTGCCCCAGTCTGAATTGACATATTTATATAATTACAAAAAAACAGGGGTTACACTACACTAAAATCACTAAACATAATTCAGTTCAAATCAAATCAAAGATAATTTGTCACATACATAGTCATACGCAGTATAACTGGCAGTGAAATGCCTTTGGTGACTGCTCTGCCCGTAAACCAAGGAGCGATACAGAAAAATATACAGATCAGTGTAATGTAAGGTTAAACTGAATAAATCCTAAAATGTATTTGTAAAGGAAGGAAAATAAAGCCTAAAATATAAAATAGAATTTGTCTGGGTAAAAAATAAACACGATTATGATTATATACAAATTACAATTTAAAAATTTTCCAGTTCAGTGTGAAGTTGTGCTATATAGCGCAGTGCAAATAGCAAAATATGGGTGTGTAAGAGTGTGTATGATGTTATAGTGAACAATGGTCCAGTCCAGTGGGGGAATCCAGTGAATGAAGATTAGTCCCATCAGTTGCCCTGGTTCAGAGCCCGAAAGGCCTGTGTGAAGAAGCTCCTCCTCAGTCTCTCTGTGTTAGTCTTCAGGGAGCGAAAGCACTTCCCTGACCTCAACAGGGAGAAGAGCCTATTGTCAGGATGGGTGGGGTCCTTCATAATCCTCCTGGCCTTGGTCTGGCACCACTTGTAATAGATGGTCTAATTACTAATTGGTATAGATTCATATAATGGGCATTTTTAAAATCATATATATTTAAGAATAAATAATTTAACATCAACATAAATGTCATTTTTATTTGACCCTTAGATTAGGGGAGGCTCTAGGCAACTGCCTCAGTGTTATATTGTAGTGGGTAATGTTTCAGCCTCTCCAGTGTGGGACCGGGATTCAATCCCCATCCCAGCAAGTGCTCTATACTATACCAATTAGAGTTTTTGGACAAGAATACTAACACTACACTTACCTACCTCTGCAACATGATTGAAAATTGTAAATTGCTCTGGATAAAAGTGTCTGTCAAATGCTTAAAAAGTAAAAAAAAAAATTAAATATCAGTAATCGTGATGCTTACAAAACATTCCACAAATTACCTAGAATAGGTTTATAATAGATACAAACGCTGCAAAATAATAATGGAGACCTATTATACCCCTTTATATTCCCTGGGGTCTTAATGAAATATGTATGACGTGATTGGCTAAATACTTCTAGGATCAATCACCACAGCACCCTTCTCAGCCTGTTAAAACAGCCCTGTTAGAACAACCAGTTTGAATGCCTGTGCCTTTAAATGTCAATAAGCCACTGCTCAAACCCACCCCTTCCCCCCAGCCCCTCTTCTACTTGAACCCTGAGAGAAAGTCTGTATTCAAAATAGCCTACTGCATACTACTTGCATACTGACCCAAAAGATCTGGTCATGTCCTGGAATATTTGGCCCCAAATTAATATGGTGTATGAATTATGGGACCAAAATACATTTTCCAGTACGCGAAAGATACCTGGTTGTCTAATTCCACCAAATATTCCAGGACATGACCAGATCTTTTGGGTGTACTGCATCCAGTCATGCAACAGTGGCGAAAAATCTTACCCAAGTGTATGGAACCATCATACATTAATGTAGCCTTGTAGTATGCTTTGCATTTCTTGCATACTGGATACTATACTGCTTACTACTACACGGACCAGTATACAGTATATACTGAGTGCAGTATACAGCATGTTGTAGGCTCTTTTGAACAGAACCAAACATTACTGCAAGAGAAATTATAGGGGTGCAGCCATACAGTGATGTGAAAAAGTGTTTGCCCCCTTCCTGATATCTTATTTTTGTACACGTTTGTCACACTTACTGTTTCAGATCATCAAACAAGTTTAAATATTAGCCAAAGATAACACAAGTAAACAGAAAAGGCAGGTTTTAAATGAAGGCTTTTATTATTAAGGGGAAAAAAATCCAAATTTATCCACTGCACACCTCTCTTGCCTCAGTTAAGATCAGTGTTCATGACTCCACCATAAGAAAGAGACTGGGCAAAATGGCCTCCATGGCAGAGTTCCAAGACGAAAACCACTGCTGAGCAAAAAGAATATAAAGGTTTGTCTCAGTTTTGCCAGAAAACATCTTGATGATTGTGGAGGAGATCCCCAAGACTTTTGGGAAAATACTCTGTGGACTGACGAGACAAAAGTTGAACTTTTTGAAAGGTGTATGTCCCATTACATCTGGCGTAAAAGTAACACAGCATTTCAGAAATGGAACATCATACCAACAGTAAAATATGGTGGTGGTAGTGTGATGGTCTGGGGCTGTTTTGCTGCTTCAGGACCTGGAAGACTTGCTGTGGTAAATGGGACCATGAATTCTGCTGTCTACCAAAAAATCCTGAAGGAGAATGTCCAGCTATCCATTCGTGACCTCAAGCTGAAACGCACTTGGGTTCTGCAGCAGGACAATGATCCAAAACACACCAGCAAGTCCACCTCTGAATGGCTTAAGAAAAACAAAATGAAGACTCTGGAGTGGCCTAGTCAAAGTCCTGACCTGAATCCGATTGAGATGCTGTGGCATGACCTTAAAAAAGCGGTTCATGCTCAAAAACGCTCCAATAAGGCTGAATTACAACAACTCTGCAAAGATGAGTGGCCCAAAATTCCTCCACAGTGCTATAAAAGACTCATTGCCAATTATGATTGCATAACTGAAATGCTTGATTGCAGTTGTTGCTGCTAAGGGTGGCCCAACCAGTTATTAGGTTTGGGGGGCAATCATTTTTTCACACAGGGCCATGTAGGTTTGGATTTTTTCCCCATTAATAATAAAAACCTTCATTTAAAAACTGTATTTTGTGTTTACTTGTGTTATCTTTGTCTAATATTTAAATTTGTTTGATGATCGGAAACATTAAGTGTGACAAACATGCAAAAAAAGATCAGAAGGGGGCAAACACTTTTTCACACCACTGTATATGTCTTAACCAAAGTCAGCTCCTGAGTTGTCAAACTTCATTCTACACACACTGACATATATATGTACACACTGCAAAGCATGCCCACATGCTAAATTACAGACGGTTGTAAAACACATTTTCCTCTAGCATTACATGCTAATGTTGCTAACACATAAGTGGAACACAACTGCAACCTTGTTACATTTACTCTCACATTATTCACCTGTTGATAAAGTTCATCTGTCACAAATTCAACTAATAAATTGATAGGATTTGTGTTATTGTGGATCCTGCAACAAATAACCCAAGAAACACCAATAATATCTTTAAAATTATATTTATAACCTCAGCGTTAAAGTTAGCTAGTGCTAAATGACCAAAGAAACACATAGCTAGAATAATAATTTTTAAAAATAAGTTACTTACATTTCCCTTATCTGCACTTTAGCTTTGCACAGTTGATATTGATCCCAAAACTTAGCCCTGTATTATACTAACCCAGGCAGGTAAAGCATTTTGACACAAAGTTGTTAGTACACACATACAGGTTTTTGTTGATGGTAGCTGGGACATTGCCATCAAAAATAAACTTTATCCACTCAGATCTTCTGTCCTCTGTTGCTGGGGGCCAGTGTAGCATTTTGTGTCAGCCTGTGTAACAGAGCAATTCCCGTACTTAGCTCTTAATTTCAATATAATGATATTGGGTCTGGCGTGTGTGAGAGAAAAAATGGCTACCTTTGTAAAAGTAGTTCTCAAACCATGGGTAGAGATACTCAGATTGGGGGCAGTATAATGCTAATGACTGCCCTCTTGTTATAAAAACGGGAGCCAAATCTGAATGGCTGTTTTAGCCTGTTTTCTGATGTAGGCTGCCTGTAAAGTGGACTTGGTTGTCTTATCTCACAATTTGTGGTTTGGTAGGCACTCAAAAGATACCCAAATGGATTGTTTAAACATTTTACAGTTTAAATGAAAGTTATTTCTTCATCATATACATTTTTCAAAACATATTATTAAAGATTAAAAAAAACCCGTAAACCTCCCTTTTTAATGATCAAACTTTTATTTACTTTCACTTGATAGCATTTAATATGCATGTGGGGGGGGTGGGGGGAGCAATACAGTGACAGTGCTTGTCTATTTGGCCATGCTGGGATCAGACTGGTCATTCTATTTGACTTTTCTTCCTCCTTTCCTTAATTTGTGGTGGGTTTCATTTTCTTCATCATTCTGCAGCTCCTTTTCTGCCTTTTTCTTTCTTTTTCATCATTTTCCCTGTTTTTTCAGCTAACCAACTCTTATATGATTTTTTTTCTTTATTCGCTTTGTGATTTTCATTTGTTTCTCTTCCTCCTTTCTCTTTCTTTCAAGTTCTTTTTCTGCTCACTAAACCTCAGGACAAGTTCAGAAAATTGCCTCTTTATCTGCTGAACAAAGTTCTTCTTTTTAAATGTTATCTCATACATCTCTTCTTTGTTCTTCTCTTTGGCCCTCATTATACCTTCATCAACTGTTCTTATTTCTTCTTTCTTCTGCTCCTTCTTACTTTGTATCAAAGCTTGCTTTTGCAATTTTAAGACATTTTCTTCTCTTTTTCTCTCATCCCAAACTGCTTCTTTTTGCTGGTTGTCATGAAGTGATGCATAGGATGTGGAAGGCTTTTCATCATCAATCACTGGGGCTGGGCCCTCTTTACAGTTAAGCAGTGCCCATAGCAAAAGGGAGGCCTTATGCTTTTCTTCTTGTGGTGTCCCAAGATGTAGTGAACTAAGTGAAGAAACACCCATCTTACACAGATTCCTTTTAGGGAGAGCTGAAGACTGATCAGTCTTGGCTTCAGCAGGCTTGGCTTCAACAACTGCTTCAACATCAGTTTCCTGTGTCAAATGAGACCAGTAGAGGAAATAATGGACCATTACATTTTCTGCAAGTCAATACAATCAATCAAGGTTTATGAACAAACTGGAAAAAGGTGCATCTATTAATTTGTCAAGGATAATAATAATAATGTTGAAATAATACTATTAATATTATTATTGTTGTTGTTGTTGTTATTATTTATATTATTAACAACAACAACCTGAAAGGACACTTGTGAACAAACCACATTTTCTTGACACAGCCTGCTCAAATTAACATAACTGAAAACTTGAATAAGGTACACTAAAAATATTGATGTTATAAAAGGAACAAAAAGGACAAAATGTTGGCTTCGTCAAGTCATCATATGCTGAAAAATACAGGGAAAAAACATAATGTTCAAATCAAAAATGACAGAAAAAGTTCATGTTTGCACAACCTCTTCAATGGTGCTCAGCGATGTCCTAAACTTTCTCAGTTGATGAGCCGAATGCTTTCTATATTGTTTACGAATCCTCTGGAGAACTGCTCCTTGGTGTGGTGTCCCAATTTGTGAATGCTTTTGGAAGGTTGAAGGTTGACTCTTTATGACAGTTTCTTTGGACTTCATACTTTGGATCAACTTGTTCTTTTGTAACACTGAGTCGTCTTCCACCCAGCTTTTTTTCTGCTTAGTCTTGGCTTTTGCAGGCTTGGTTTCAACAACATTTTCAACATCATTCTCCTGTGTCAAATGAAACCAGTAGAGTAAATAATGGAATGTTACATTTTCTGCAAGTCAATGCAATATATCAAGGTTTATGAACAAACTGGAAAAAGTGGCATCTCTTCATTTATCAAGGATAATAATAATTCTGCTGAAATAATAATAATAAACTATAATAAGAATAATAATAAGAAGAACAATAATTAGTAAGGGATACTTGTGAACAAACTACATTTTTTTTGACACAGTCTCGTCACATTAACATAACTCAAAACTTGAATAAGCTACACTAAAAATATTGATGTTATAACGAAGAAAAATGACAAAATGTTGGCTTTGTCAAGTCATCATATGCTGAAGAAATACAGGGGAAATTAGATGTTCAAATAAAAAATGCTAGAAAAAAGTTCATGTTTGCAAAACCTCTTCTATGGTGCTCATCAGTGTCCTGAACTCTCTCAGCAGACCCTCCGAGTCCTTTCCATATTCTTTATAGATCCTCTGGAGAGCTGCCACAATCATCTGACTATGATGCAGTCTCTCTTGACAAGCCTTGAGCTCAGACTGCAGTGACTTCCTTTCTTTCTCCCACTGCTTAATTTGTTCAGTTTCATTTTCTACATTTGATATTTTACATGTATCCATGTTTCCAGTCTGTTCTTGTTACCTAGAGAGAGACATGTTTAAAAGTTTGATTTCAGTCTTTCTTTTTGTAAGAAAGGTCTTATGCATGTAAGAAGAATACAGATCATAAATGAAAACTATTATATTTAATTTGGCCCCTGCTAGCATGCCTGTCTCCATCGATTCCCTGTCTCATGTTATTGTTTCATTTTCTGCATTCCTGTTCCAGTCTTGTTAACTGTTCTTTGTTAGCCCTCATGTATATGTGAATTAAAACCCTTGGTTTTCCCCTGTTAGTGCTAGTCTTTGTAATTCCTAGCCTCAGTCTCTTATCCATCCCTCTTTGTTCTCTGTAGTTGTATGTAATAAGCCCTGTCGTGCTTGTTCTGCTCGTGTTTCTTAGCCTGCTCGTGTAGTTTGTGTTCCTTATTGTGGCCTGTTTGCCTATTCTCTATCGTGTGTTTTTTCTCGTTTGTTTACTATGTATTCCCGGACTCTCCGCACTGGCTCATTGACCCTGGACTGTGACTATGACTCTGATTATAGATTTGCCCTTAATAAATCTCGCTCTTCTCAGCGTACGCGTCCGCCTCGTGACCGCTCCACGTTACATAATTAAAAAGGTGTTGACCATATGTATTATTCATAAATCTTTCTTATAATCGTAATCACTTTAACCGCTTATTGGTAATACATTTTTGTTAACCGAAAGGCTCGTGATAGGTATATTTATTCCTTTTAAATCCTTTTTGAAATGTAAAGAGTTTATGTCAGCATCGTTTGGAACGCTTCCGCACCAGCCGGCAATTTTAAAGACTTACCTTAAGATTCTCTTGAGATATTGTGGAGTCCCTTTTAACGCATTTCAGAAGAGTCTGTAATTGTATTGTTGTCTTCTCGCTAGGTTACATACTTCTTCGCAGCCCCAGTTTATTATCTACCTATTACGACGTAATAATATTGTTTGTTCCATTTAAAATCAGCTCCGCTTAATTCTTAGGCACAGTCCCAATGTTATTTCAAACACCTAGAAACGTTTCTCTTTCACCACGGTGTCTTCTGGTCAGATTTTAGAAAACTTTTTAAAGACTATTATGCTATTATAAATGTAATTTGAGACCATATTTGAGTTGAGAATATATAAAAAAGAAATTATTTTTGAATAACTGAAATATTATTTTGTAAACATGGTCTTTGAGTAACAGATATTTTCAGACTAATGCTGAAGACTCATCATTTTGAAGAATGGTATGTGAACACTGAATAAACTAAGTGGACACTGACACAAAAATCTGACCAAAAAATATAGCTAGCTAGCTAAATTAGGCAGACTCAAAAACACTGAAACAGCAGGGTCTTGAAAACTCACCAGAGCACTGCTATAATTTTTTTAAAATTATAGGCTATTTTTGTTGTTTTGCTTTTTTGTTTATATAGGCATGTGGTTTGGCCAGCCACATGCAGTGGGAGGACCTCCGTTTGTGGCACACACCTGTACCTCGTTTCGTCTGTGTGTATTTAAACTCATGTCAGTCATGTCATGTTTATATATTAATAAATATATATACGCGGACCACCAAGCATTACAGAAATCGGCACTCGGGCCACCCCGCATTACAGAAATCATTTGGAAGCCACAAAAGCTAGCTCTTAGTGGTGAGATGAGCTGACTGAAAGCTTTTGTGGAAGCACTAGTTTCTAATGAAAAATACTATTTAAATTTCGAAGTGCAGTGAACCATTTTCTGCTTTCTCCCACATGTTGAATTTTTCTTCTCCATTCAGATGGTTTTTTTTTCACTTTGAAAAACATCCTATACACCTATACACACAGTAGCTATCACTATATATATCCATCCAACATGCATAGGAGCTATCACTTTTTTGCTTGCCCCAGTCTGAATTGACATATTTATATAATTACAAAAAAACAGGGGTTAAACTACACTAAAATCACTAAACATAATTCAGTTCAAATCAAATCAAAGATAATTTGTCACATACATAGTCATACGCAGTATAACTGGCAGTGAAATGCCTTTGGTGACTGCTCTGCCCGTAAACCAAGAAGCGATACAGAAAAATATACAGATCAGTGTAATGTAAGGTTAAACTGAATAAATCCTAAAATGTATTTGTAAAGGAAGGAAAATAAAGCCTAAAATATAAAATAGATTTTGTCTGGGTAAAAAATAAACACGATTATGATTATATACAAATTACAATTTAAAAATTTTCCAGTTCAGTGTGAAGTTGTGCTATATAGCACAGTGCAAATAGCAAAATATGGGTGTGTAAGAGTGTGTATGATGTTATAGTGAACAATGGTCCAGTCCAGTGGGGGAATCCAGTGAATGAAGATTAGTCCCATCAGTTGCCCTGGTTCAGAGCCCGAAAGGCCTGTGGGAAGAAGCTCCTCCTCAGTCTCTCTGTGTTAGTCTTCAGGGAGCGAAAGCACTTCCCTGACCTCAACAGGGAGAAGAGCCTATTGTCAGGATGGGTGGGGTCCTTCATAATCCTCCTGGCCTTGGTCTGGCACCACTTGTAATAGATGGTCTAATTACTAATTGGTATAGATTCATATAATGGGCATTTTTAAAATCATATATATTTAAGAATAAATAATTTAACATCAACATAAATTTCATTTTTATTTGACCCTTAGATTAGGGGAGGCTCTAGGCAACTGCCTCAGTGTTATATTGTAGTGGGTAATGTTTCAGCCTCTCCAGTGTGGGACCGGGATTCAATCCCCATCCCAGCAAGTGCTCTATACTATACCAATTAGAGTTTTTGGACAAGAATAGTAACACTACACTTACCTACCTCTGCAACATGATTGAAAATTGTAAATTGCTCTGGATAAAAGTGTCTGTCAAATGCTTAAAAAGTAAAAAAAATTAAATATCAGTAATCGTGATGCTTACAAAACATTCCACAAATTACCTAGAATAGGTTTATAATAGATACAAATGCTGCAAAATAATAATGGAGACCTATTATACCCCTTTATATTCCCTGGGGTCTTAATGAAATATGTATGACGTGATTGGCTAAATACTTCTAGGATCAATCACCACAGCACCCTTCTCAGCCTGTTAAAACAGCCCTGTTAGAACAACCAGTTTGAATGCCTGTGCCTTTAAATGTCAATAAGCCACTGCTCAAACCCACCCCTTCCCCCCAGCCCCTCTTCTACTTGAACCCTGAGAGAAAGTCTGTATTCAAAATAGCCTACTGCATACTACTTGCATACTGACCCAAAAGATCTGGTCATGTCCTGGAATATTTGGCCCCAAATTAATATGGTGTATGAATTATGGGACCAAAATACATTTTCTAGTACGCGAAAGATACCTGGATGTCTAATTCCACCAAATATTCCAGGACATGACCAGATCTTTTGGGTGTACTGCATCCAGTCATGCAACAGTGGCGAAAAATCTTACCCAAGTGTATGGAACCATCATACATTAATGTAGCCTTGTAGTATGCTTTGCATTTCTTGCATACTGGATACTATACTGCTTACTACTACAGGGACCAGTATACAGTATATACTGAGTGCAGTATACAGCATGTTGTAGGCTCTTTTGAACAGAACCAAACATTACTGCAAGAGAAATTATAGGGGTGCAGCCATACAGTGATGTGAAAAAGTGTTTGCCCCCTTCCTGATATCTTATTTTTGTACACGTTTGTCACACTTACTGTTTCAGATCATCAAACAAGTTTAAATATTAGCCAAAGATAACACAAGTAAACAGAAAAGGCAGGTTTTAAATGAAGGCTTTTATTATTAAGGGGAAAAAAATCCAAATTTATCCACTGCACACCTCTCTTGCCTCAGTTAAGATCAGTGTTCATGACTCCACCATAAGAAAGAGACTGGGCAAAATGGCCTGCATGGCAGAGTTCCAAGACGAAAACCACTGCTGAGCAAAAAGAATATAAAGGTTTGTCTCAGTTTTGCCAGAAAACATCTTGATGATTGTGGAGGAGATCCCCAAGACTTTTGGGAAAATACTCTGTGGACTGACGAGACAAAAGTTGAACTTTTTGAAAGGTGTATGTCCCATTACATCTGGCGTAAAAGTAACACAGCATTTCAGAAATGGAACATCATACCAACAGTAAAATATGGTGGTGGTAGTGTGATGGTCTGGGGCTGTTTTGCTGCTTCAGGACCTGGAAGACTTGCTGTGGTAAATGGGACCATGAATTCTGCTGTCTACCAAAAAATCCTGAAGGAGAATGTCCAGCTATCCATTCGTGACCTCAAGCTGAAACGCACTTGGGTTCTGCAGCAGGACAATGATCCAAAACACACCAGCAAGTCCACCTCTGAATGGCTTAAGAAAAACAAAATGAAGACTCTGGAGTGGCCTATTCAAAGTCCTGAAATGAATCCGATTGAGATGCTGTGGCATGACCTTAAAAAAGCGGTTCATGCTCAAAAACCCTCCAATAAGGCTGAATTACAACAACTCTGCAAAGATGAGTGGCCCAAAATTCCTCCACAGTGCTATAAAAGACTCATTGCCAATTATGATTGCATAACTGAAATGCTTGATTGCAGTTGTTGCTGCTAAGGGTGGCCCAACCAGTTATTAGGTTTGGGGGGCAATCATTTTTTCACACAGGGCCATGTAGGTTTGGATTTTTTCCCCATTAATAATAAAAACCTTCATTTAAAAACTGTATTTTGTGTTTACTTGTGTTATCTTTGTCTAATATTTAAATTTGTTTGATGATCGGAAACATTAAGTGTGACAAACATGCAAAAAAAGATCAGAAGGGGGCAAACACTTTTTCACACCACTGTATATGTCTTAACCAAAGTCAGCTCCTGAGTTGTCAAACTTCATTCTACACACACTGACATATATATGTACACACTGCAAAGCATGCCCACATGCTAAATTACAGACAGTTGTAAAACACATTTTCCTCTAGCATTACATGCTATAAATTATATTTATAACCTCAGCGTTAAAGTTAGCTAGTGCTAAATGACCAAAGAAACACATAGCTAGAATAATAATTTTTTAAAATAAGTTACTTACATTTCCCTTATCTGCACTTTAGCTTTGCACAGTTGATATTGATCCCAAAACTTAGCCCTGTATTATACTAACCCAGGCAGGTAAAGCATTTTGACACAAAGTTGTTAGTACACACATACAGGTTTTTGTTGATGGTAGCTGGGACATTGCCATCAAAAATAAACTTTATCCACTCAGATCTTCTGTCCTCTGTTGCTGGGGGCCAGTGTAGCATTTTGTGTCAGCCTGTGTAACAGAGCAATTCCCGTACTTAGCTCTTAATTTCAATATAATGATATTGGGTCTGGCGTGTGTGAGAGAAAAAATGGCTACCTTTGTAAAAGTAGTTCTCAAACCATGGGTAG
Organism: Electrophorus electricus; assembly: GCF_041902795.1. NCBI lineage: Eukaryota > Metazoa > Chordata > Actinopteri > Gymnotiformes > Gymnotidae > Electrophorus > Electrophorus electricus. Next base: position 16,006,462 of record NC_137502.1, read on the forward strand.
AGATACTCAGATTGGGTGCAGTATAATGCTAATGACTGCCCTCTTGTTATAAAAACGGGAGCCAAATCTGAATGGCTGTTTTAGCCTGTTTTCTGATGTAGGCTGCCTGTAAAGTGGACTTGGTTGTCTTATCTCACAATTTGTGGTTTGGTAGGCACTCAAAAGATACCCAAACGGATTGTTTAAACATTTTACAGTTTAAATGAAAGTTATTTCTTCATCATATACATTTTTCAAAACATATTATTAAAGATTAAAAAAAACCGTAAACCTCCCTTTTTAATGATCAAACTTTTATTTACTTTCACTTGATAGCATTTATTATGCATGTGGGGGGGGGGGGGGGAGCAATACAGTGACAGTGCTTGTCTATTTGGCCATGCTGGGATCAGACTGGTCATTCTATTTGACTTTTCTTCCTCCTTTCCTTAATTTGTGGTGGGTTTCATTTTCTTCATCATTCTGCAGCTCCTTTTCTGCCGTTTTCTTTCTTTTTCATCATTTTCCCTGTTTTTTCAGCTAACCAACTCTTATATGATTTTTTTTCTTTATTCGCTTTGTGATTTTCATTTGTTTCTCTTCCTCCTTTCTCTTTCTTTCAAGTTCTTTTTCTGCTCACTAAACCTCAGGACAAGTTCACAAAATTGCCTCTTTATCTGCTGAACAAAGTTCTTCTTTTTAAATGTTATCTCATACATCTCTTCTTTGTTCTTCTCTTTGGCCCTCGTTATACCTTCATCAACTGTTCTTATTTCTTCTTTCTTCTGCTCCTTCTTACTTTGTATCAAAGCTTGCTTTTGCAATTTTAAGACATTTTCTTCTCTTTTTCTCTCATCCCAAACTGCTTCTTTTTGCTGGTTGTCATGAAGTGATGCATAGGATGTGGAAGGCTTTTCATCATCAATCACTGGGGCTGGGCCCTCTTTACAGTTAAGCAGTGCCCATAGCAAAAGGGAGGCCTTATGCTTTTCTTCTTGTGGTGTCCCAAGATGTAGTGAACTAAGTGAAGAAACACCCATCTTACACAGATTCCTTTTAGGGAGAGCTGAAGACTGATCAGTCTTGGCTTCAGCAGTCTTGGCTTCGACAACTACTTCAACATCATTTTCGCAAGCTGCTTTTTTTTGCTTATTGTCATGAAGTGATGCATAGGATGTGGAAGGCTTTTCATCATCAATTTCATCATCAGTCTTGGCTTCAACAACTGCTTCAACATCAGTTTCCTGTGTCAAATGAGACCAGTAGAGGAAATAATGGACCATTACATTTTCTGCAAGTCAATACAATCAATCAAGGTTTATGAACAAACTGGAAAAAGGTGCATCTATTAATTTGTCAAGGATAATAATAATTATGTTGAAATAATAATAATAGTATTATTATTGTTGTTGTTGTTGTTGTTGTTGTTATTATTTATATTATTAACAACAACAACCTGAAAGGACACTTGTGAACAAACCACATTTTCTTGACACAGCCTGCTCAAATTAACATAACTGAAAACTTGAATAATGTACACTAAAAATATTGATGTTATAAAAGGAACAAAAAGGACAAAATGTTGGCTTCGTCAGGTCATCATATGCTGAAAAATACAGGGAAAAAACATAATGTTCAAATCAAAAATGACAGAAAAATTTCATGTTTGCACAACCTCTTCAATGGTGCTCAGCGATGTCCTAAACTTTCTCAGTTGATGAGCCGAATGCTTTCTATATTGTTTATGAATCCTCTGGAGAACTGCTCCTTGGTGTGGTGTCCCAATGTGTGAACGCTTTCGGAAGGTTGAAGGTTGACTCTTTATGACAGTTTCTTTGGACTTCATACTTTGGGTCAACTTGTTCTTTTGTAACACTGAGTCGTCTTCCACCCAGCTTTTTTTCTGCTTAGTCTTGGCTTTTGCAGGCTTGGTTTCAACAACATTTTCAACATCATTCTCCTGTGTCAAATGAAACCATTAGAGTAAATAATGGAATGTTACATTTTCTGCAAGTCAATGCAATATATCAAGGTTTATGAACAAACTGGAAAAAGTGGCATCTCTTCATTTATCAAGGATAATAATAATTCTGCTGAAATAATAATAATAAACTATAATAATAAGAAGAAGAATAAGAAGAACAATAATTAGTAAGGGATACTTGTGAACAAACTACATTTTTTTGACACAGTCTCGTCACATTAACATAACTCAAAACTTTAATAAGGTACACTAAAAATATTGATGTTATAACAAGAAAAAAATGACAAAATGTTGGCTTTGTCAAGTCATCATATGCTGAAGAAATACAGGGGAAATTAGATGTTCAAATAAAAAATGCTAGAAAAAAGTTCATGTTTGCAAAACCTCTTCTATGGTGCTCATCAGTGTCCTGAACTCTCTCAGCAGACCCTCCGAGTCCTTTCCATATTCTTTATAGATCCTCTGGAGAGCTGCCACAATCATCTGGCTATGATGCAGTCTCTCTTGACAAGCCTTGAGGTCAGACTGCAGTGACTTCCTTTCTTTCTCCCACTGCTTAATTTGTTCAGTTTCATTTTCTACATTTGATATTTTACATGTATCCATGTTTCCAGTCTGTTCTTGTTACCTAGAGAGAGACATGTTTAAAAGTTTGATTTCAGTCTTTCTTTTTGTAAGAAAGGTCTTATGCATGTAAGAAGAATACAGATCATAAATGAAAACTATTATATTTAATTTGGCCCCTGCTAGCATGCCTGTCTCCCTGTCTCATGTTATTGTTTCATTTTCTGCATTCCTGTTCCAGTCTTGTTAACTGTTCTTTGTTAGCCCTCATGTATATGTGAATTAAAACCCTTGGTTTTCCCCTGTTAGTGCTAGTCTTTGTAATTCCTAGCCTCAGTCTCTTATCCATCCCTCTTTGTTCTCTGTAGTTGTATGTAATAAGCCCTGTCGTGCTTGTTCTGCTCGTGTTTCTTAGCCTGCTCGTGTAGTTTGTGTTCCTTATTGTGGCCTGTTTGCCTATTCTCTATCGTGTGTTTTTTCTCGTTTGTTTACTATGTATTCCCGGACTCTCCGCACTGGCTCATTGACCCTGGACTGTGACTATGACTCTGATTATAGATTTGCCCTTAAAATATCTCGCTCTTCTCAGCGTACGCGTCCGCCTCGTGACCGCTCCACGTTACATAATTAAAAAGGTGTTGACCATATATATTATTCATAAATCTTTCTTATAATCGTAATCGCTTTAACCGCTTATTGGTAATACATTTTTGTTAACCGAAAGGCTCGTGATAGGTATATTTATTCCTTTTAAATCCTTTTTGAAATGTAAAGAGTTTATGTCAGCATCGTTTGGAACGCTTCCGCACCAGCCGGCAATTTTAAAGACTTACCTTAAGATTCTCTTGAGATATTGTGGAGTCCCTTTTAACGCATTTCAGAAGAGTCTGTAATTGTATTGTTGTCTTCTCGCTAGGTTACATACTTCTTCGCAGCCCCAGTTTATTATCTACCTATTACGACGTAATAATATTGTTTGTTCCATTTAAAATCAGCTCCGCTTAATTCTTAGGCACAGTCCCAATGTTATTTCAAACACCTAGAAACGTTTCTCTTTCACCACGGTGTCTTCTGGTCAGATTTTAGAAAACTTTTTAAAGACTATTATGCTATTATAAATGTAATTTGAGACCATATTTGAGTTGAGAATATATAAAAAAGAAATTATTTTTGAATAACTGAAATATTATTTTGTAAACATGGTCTTTGAGTAACAGATATTTTCAGACTAATGCTGAAGACTCATCATTTTGAAGAATGGTATGTGAACACTGAATAAACTAAGTGGACACTGACACAAAAATCTGACCAAAAAATATAGCTAGCTAGCTAAATTAGGCAGACTCAAAAACACTGAAACAGCAGGGTCTTGAAAACTCACCAGAGCACTGCTATAATTTTTTTAAAATTATAGGCTATTTTTGTTGTTTTGCTTTTTTGTTTATATAGGCATGTGGTTTGGCCAGCCACATGCAGTGGGAGGACCTCCGTTTGTGGCACACACCTGTACCTCGTTTCGTCTGTGTGTATTTAAACTCATGTCAGTCATGTCATGTTTATATATTAATAAATATATATACGCGGACCACCAAGCATTACAGAAATCGGCACTCGGGCCACCCCGCATTACAGAAATCATTTGGAAGCCACAAAAGCTAGCTCTTAGTGGTGAGATGAGCTGATTGAAAGCTTTTGTGGAAGCACTAGTTTCTAATGAAAAATACTATTTAAATTTCGAAGTGCAGTGAACCATTTTCTGCTTTCTCCCACATGTTGAATTTTTCTTCTCCATTCAGATGGTTTTTTTTTCACTTTGAAAAACATCCTATACACCTATACACACAGTAGCTATCACTATATATATCCATCCAACATGCATAGGAGCTATCACTTTTTTGCTTGCCCCAGTCTGAATTGACATATTTATATAATTACAAAAAAACAGGGGTTAAACTACACTAAAATCACTAAACATAATTCAGTTCAAATCAAAGATAATTTGTCACATACATAGTCATACGCAGTATAACTGGCAGTGAAATGCCTTTGGTGACTGCTCTGCCCGTAAACCAAGAAGCGATACAGAAAAATATACAGATCAGTGTAATGTAAGGTTAAACTGAATAAATCCTAAAATGTATTTGTAAAGGAAGGAAAATAAAGCCTAAAATATAAAATAGATTTTGTCTGGGTAAAAAATAAACACGATTATGATTATATACAAATTACAATTTAAAAATTTTCCAGTTCAGTGTGAAGTTGTGCTATATAGCGCAGTGCAAATAGCAAAATATGGGTGTGTAAGAGTGTGTATGATGTTATAGTGAACAATGGTCCAGTCCAGTGGGGGAATCCAGTGAATGAAGATTAGTCCCATCAGTTGCCCTGGTTCAGAGCCCGAAAGGCCTGTGGGAAGAAGCTCCTCCTCAGTCTCTCTGTGTTAGTCTTCAGGGAGCGAAAGCACTTCCCTGACCTCAACAGGGAGAAGAGCCTATTGTCAGGATGGGTGGGGTCCTTCATAATCCTCCTGGCCTTGGTCTGGCACCACTTGTAATAGATGGTCTAATTACTAATTGGTATAGATTCATATAATGGGCATTTTTAAAATCATATATATTTAAGAATAAATAATTTAACATCAACATAAATTTCATTTTTATTTGACCCTTAGATTAGGGGAGGCTCTAGGCAACTGCCTCAGTGTTATATTGTAGTGGGTAATGTTTCAGCCTCTCCAGTGTGGGACCGGGATTCAATCCCCATCCCAGCAAGTGCTCTATACTATACCAATTAGAGTTTTTGGACAAGAATACTAACACTACACTTACCTACCTCTGCAACATGATTGAAAATTGTAAATTGCTCTGGATAAAAGTGTCTGTCAAATGCTTAAAAAGTAAAAAAAATTAAATATCAGTAATCGTGATGCTTACAAAACATTCCACAAATTACCTAGAATAGGTTTATAATAGATACAAATGCTGCAAAATAATAATGGAGACCTATTATACCCCTTTATATTCCCTGGGGTCTTAATGAAATATGTATGACGTGATTGGCTAAATACTTCTAGGATCAATCACCACAGCACCCTTCTCAGCCTGTTAAAACAGCCCTGTTAGAACAACCAGTTTGAATGCCTGTGCCTTTAAATGTCAATAAGCCACTGCTCAAACCCACCCCTTCCCCCCAGCCCCTCTTCTACTTGAACCCTGAGAGAAAGTCTGTATTCAAAATAGCCTACTGCATACTACTTGCATACTGACCCAAAAGATCTGGTCATGTCCTGGAATATTTGGCCCCAAATTAATATGGTGTATGAATTATGGGACCAAAATACATTTTCCAGTACGCGAAAGATACCTGGATGTCTAATTCCACCAAACATTCCAGGACATGACCAGATCTTTTGGGTGTACTGCATCCAGTCATGCAACAGTGGCGAAAAATCTTACCCAAGTGTATGGAACCATCATACATTAATGTATCCTTGTAGTATGCTTTGCATTTCTTGCATACTGGATACTATACTGCTTACTACTACAGGGACCAGTATACAGTATATACTGAGTGCAGTATACAGCATGTTGTAGGCTCTTTTGAACAGAACCAAACATTACTGCAAGAGAAATTATAGGGGTGCAGCCATACAGTGATGTGAAAAAGTGTTTGCCCCCTTCCTGATATCTTATTTTTGTACACGTTTGTCACACTTACTGTTTCAGATCATCAAACAAGTTTAAATATTAGCCAAAGATAACACAAGTAAACAGAAAAGGCAGGTTTTAAATGAAGGCTTTTATTATTAAGGGGAAAAAAATCCAAATTTATCCACTGCACACCTCTCTTGCCTCAGTTAAGATCAGTGTTCATGACTCCACCATAAGAAAGAGACTGGGCAAAATGGCCTGCATGGCAGAGTTCCAAGACGAAAACCACTGCTGAGCAAAAAGAATATAAAGGTTTGTCTCAGTTTTGCCAGAAAACATCTTGATGATTGTGGAGGAGATCCCCAAGACTTTTGGGAAAATACTCTGTGGACTAACGAGACAAAAGTTGAACTTTTTGAAAGGTGTATGTCCCATTACATCTGGCGTAAAAGTAACACAGCATTTCAGAAATGGAACATCATACCAACAGTAAAATATGGTGGTGGTAGTGTGATGGTCTGGGGCTGTTTTGCTGCTTCAGGACCTGGAAGACTTGCTGTGGTAAATGGGACCATGAATTCTGCTGTCTACCAAAAAATCCTGAAGGAGAATGTCCAGCTATCCATTCGTGACCTCAAGCTGAAACGCACTTGGGTTCTGCAGCAGGACAATGATCCAAAACACACCAGCAAGTCCACCTCTGAATGGCTTAAGAAAAACAAAATGAAGACTCTGGAGTGGCCTAGTCAAAGTCCTGAAATGAATCCGATTGAGATGCTGTGGCATGACCTTAAAAAAGCGGTTCATGCTCAAAAACCCTCCAATAAGGCTGAATTACAACAACTCTGCAAAGATGAGTGGCCCAAAATTCCTCCACAGTGCTATAAAAGACTCATTGCCAATTATGATTGCATAACTGAAATGCTTGATTGCAGTTGTTGCTGCTAAGGGTGGCCCAACCAGTTATTAGGTTTGGGGGGCAATCATTTTTTCACACAGGGCCATGTAGGTTTGGATTTTTTCCCCATTAATAATAAAAACCTTCATTTAAAAACTGTATTTTGTGTTTACTTGTGTTATCTTTGTCTAATATTTAAATTTGTTTGATGATCGGAAACATTAAGTGTGACAAACATGCAAAAAAAGATCAGAAGGGGGCAAACACTTTTTCACACCACTGTATATGTCTTAACCAAAGTCAGCTCCTGAGTTGTCAAACTTCATTCTACACACACTGACATATATATGTACACACTGCAAAGCATGCCCACATGCTAAATTACAGATGGCTGTAAAACACATTTTCCTCTAGCACTACATGCTAATGTTGCTAACACATAAGTGGAACACAACTGCAACCTTGTTACATTTACTCTCACATTATTCACCTGTTGATAAAGTTCATCTGTCACAAATTCAACTAATAAATTGATAGGATTTGTGTTATTGTGGATCCTGCAACAAATAACCCAAGAAACACCAATAATATCTTTAAAATTATATTTATAACCTCAGCGTTAAAGTTAGCTAGTGCTAAATGACCAAAGAAACACATAGCTAGAATAATAATTTTTTAAAATAAGTTACTTACATTTCCATTATCTGCACTTTAGCTTTGCACAGTTGATATTGATCCCAAAACTTAGCCCTGTATTATACTAACCCAGGCAGGTAAAGCATTTTGACACAAAGTTGTTAGTACACACATACAGGTTTTTGTTGATGGTAGCTGGGACATTGCCATCAAAAATAAACTTTATCCACTCAGATCTTCTGTCCTCTGTTGCTGGGGGCCAGTGTAGCATTTTGTGTCAGCCTGTGTAACAGAGCAATTCCCGTACTTAGCTTTTAATTTCAATATAATGATATTGGGTCTGGCGTGTGTGAGAGAAAAAATGGCTACCTTTGTAAAAGTAGTTCTCAAACCATGGGTAGAGATACTCAGATTGGGGGCAGTATAATGCTAATGACTGCCCTCTTGTTATAAAAACGGGAGCCAAATCTGAATGGCTGTTTTAGCCTGTTTTCTGATGTAGGCTGCCTGTAAAGTGGACTTGGTTGTCTTATCTCACAATTTGTGGTTTGGTAGGCACTCAAAAGATACCCAAACGGATTGCTTAAACATTTTACAGTTTAAATGAAAGTTATTTCTTCATCATATACATTTTTCAAAACATATTATTAAAGATTAAAAAACCCCGTAAACATCCCTTTTTAATGATCAAACTTTTATTTACTTTCACTTGATAGCATTTAATATGTATGTGGGGGGGGGGGTGCAATACAGTGACAGTGCTTGTCTATTTGGCCATGCTGGTATCAGACTGGTCATTCTATTTGACTTTTCTTCCTCCTTTCCTTAATTTATGGTGGGTTTCATTTTCTTCATCATTCTGCAGCTCCTTTTCTGCCTTTTTCTTTCTTTTTCATCATTTTCCCTGTTTTTTCAGCTAACCAACTCTTATATGATTTTTTTTTCTTTATTTGCTTTGTGATTTTCATTTGTTTCTCTTCCTCCTTTCTCTTTCTTTCAAGTTCTTTTTCTGCTCACTAAACCTCAGGACAAGTTCACAAAATTGCCTCTTTATCTGCTGAACAAAGTTCTTTTTAAATGTTATCTCATACATCTCTTCTTTGTTCTCCTCTTTGGCCCTCATTATACCTTCATCAACTGTTCTTATTTCTTCTTTCTTCTGCTCCTTCTTACTTTGTATCAAAGCTTGCTTTTGCAATTTTAAGACATTTTCTTCTCTTTTTCTCTCATCCCAAACTGCTTCTTTTTGCTGGTTGTCATGAAGTGATGCATAGGATGTGGAAGGCTTTTCATCATCAATCACTGGGGCTGGGCCCTCTTTACAGTTAAGCAGTGCCCATAGCAAAAGGGAGGCCTTATGCTTTTCTTCTTGTGGTGTCCCAAGATGTAGTGAACTAAGTGAAGAAACACCCATCTTACACAGATTCCTTTTAGGGAGAGCTGAAGACTGATCAGTCTTGGCTTCAGCAGTCTTGGCTTCAACAACTGCTTCAACATCAGTTTCCTGTGTCAAATGAGACCAGTAGAGGAAATAATGGACCATTACATTTTCTGCAAGTCAATACAATCAATCAAGGTTTATGAACAAACTGGAAAAAGGTGCATCTATTAATTTGTCAAGGATAATAATAATTATGTTGAAATAATATTAATAGTATTATTATTGTTGTTGTTGTTGTTATTATTTATATTATTAACAACAACAACCTGAAAGGACACTTGTGAACAAACCACATTTTCTTGACACAGCCTGCTCAAATTAACATAACTGAAAACTTGAATAAGGTACACTAAAAATATTGATGTTATAAAAGGAATAAAAAGGACAAAATGTTGGCTTCGTCAAGTCATCATATGCTGAAAAATACAGGGAAAAAACATAATGTTCAAATCAAAAATGACAGAAAAAGTTCATGTTTGCACAACCTCTTCAATGGTGCTCAGCGATGTCCTAAACTTTCTCAGTTGATGAGCCGAATGCTTTCTATATTGTTTACGAATCCTCTGGAGAACTGCTCCTTGGTGTGGTGTCCCAATTTGTGAATGCTTTTGGAAGGTTGAAGGTTGACTCTTTATGACAGTTTCTTTGGACTTCATACTTTGGATCAACTTGTTCTTTTGTAACACTGAGTCGTCTTCCACCCAGCTTTTTTTCTGCTTAGTCTTGGCTTTTGCAGGCTTGGTTTCAACAACATTTTCAACATCATTCTCCTGTGTCAAATGAAACCAGTAGAGTAAATAATGGAATGTTACATTTTCTGCAAGTCAATGCAATATATCAAGGTTCATGAACAAACTGGAAAAAGTGGCATCTCTTCATTTATCAAGGATAATAATAATTCTGCTGAAATAATAATAATAAACTATAATAAGAATAATAATAAGAAGAACAATAATTAGTAAGGGATACTTGTGAACAAACTACATTTTTTTTGACACAGTCTCGTCACATTAACATAACTCAAAACTTGAATAAGCTACACTAAAAATATTGATGTTATAACGAAGAAAAATGACAAAATGTTGGCTTTGTCAAGTCATCATATGCTGAAGAAATACAGGGGAAATTAGATGTTCAAATAAAAAATGCTAGAAAAAAGTTCATGTTTGCAAAACCTCTTCTATGGTGCTCATCAGTGTCCTGAACTCTCTCAGCAGACCCTCCGAGTCCTTTCCATATTCTTTATAGATCCTCTGGAGAGCTGCCACAATCATCTGACTATGATGCAGTCTCTCTTGACAAGCCTTGAGCTCAGACTGCAGTGACTTCCTTTCTTTCTCCCACTGCTTAATTTGTTCAGTTTCATTTTCTACATTTGATATTTTACATGTATCCATGTTTCCAGTCTGTTCTTGTTACCTAGAGAGAGACATGTTTAAAAGTTTGATTTCAGTCTTTCTTTTTGTAAGAAAGGTCTTATGCATGTAAGAAGAATACAGATCATAAATGAAAACTATTATATTTAATTTGGCCCCTGCTAGCATGCCTGTCTCCATCGATTCCCTGTCTCATGTTATTGTTTCATTTTCTGCATTCCTGTTCCAGTCTTGTTAACTGTTCTTTGTTAGCCCTCATGTATATGTGAATTAAAACCCTTGGTTTTCCCCTGTTAGTGCTAGTCTTTGTAATTCCTAGCCTCAGTCTCTTATCCATCCCTCTTTGTTCTCTGTAGTTGTATATAATAAGCCCTGTCGTGCTTGTTCTGCTCGTATTTCTTAGCCTGCTCGTGTAGTTTGTGTTCCTTATTGTGGCCTGTTTGCCTATTATTCATAAATCTTTCGTATAATCGTAATCACTTTAACCGCCTATTGGTAATATATTTTTGTTAACCGAAAGGCTCGTGATAGGTATATTTATTCCTTTTAAATCCTTTTTGAAATGTAAAGAGTTTATGTCAGCATCGTTTGGAACGCTTTCGCACCAGCCGGCAATTTTAAAGACTTACCTTAAGATTCTCTTGAGATATTGTGGAGTAACTTTTAACGCATTTCAGAAGAGTTGCATTTCAGAAGAGTCTGTAATTGTATTGTTGTCTTCTCGCTAGGTTACATACTTCTTCGCAGCCCCAGTTTATTATCTACCTATTACGACATAATAATATTGTTTGTTCCATTTAAAATCAGCTCCGCTTAATTCTTAGGCACAGTCCCAATGTTATTTCAAACACCTAGAAACGTTTCCCTTTCACCACGGTGTCTTCTGGTCAGATTTTAGAAAACTTTTTAAAGACTATTATGCTATTTTAAATGTAATTTGAGATCATATTTGAGTTGAGAATATACAAAAAGGAAATTATTTTTGAATAATAAATATTATTTTGTAAACATGGTCTTTGAGTAACAGATATTTTCAGACTAATGCTGAAGACTCATCATTTTGAAGAATGGTATGTGAACACTGAATAAACTAAGTGGACACTGACACAAAAATCTGACCAAAAAATATAGCTAGCTAGCTAAATTAGGCAGACTCAAAAACACTGAAACAGCAGGGTCTTGAAAACTCACCAGAGCACTGCTATAATTTTTTTTAAATTATAGGCTATTTTTGTTGTTTTGCTTTTTTGTTTATATAGGCATGTGGTTTGGCCAGCCACATGCAGTGGGAGGACCTCCGTTTGTGGCACACACCTGTACCTCGTTTCGTCTGTGTGTATTAAACTCATGTCAGTCATGTCATGTTTATATATTAATAAATATATATATGCGGACCACCAAGCATTACAGAAATCGGCACTCGGGCCACCCCGCATTACAGAAATCATTTGGAAGCCACAAAAGCTAGCTCTTAGTGGTGAGATGAGCTGATTGAAAGCTTTTGTGGAAGCACTAGTTTCTAATGAAAAATACTATTTAAATTTCGAAGTGCAGTGAACCATTTTCTGCTTTCTCCCACATGTTGAATTTTTCTTCTCCATTCAGATGTTTTTTTTTTTCACTTTGAAAAACATCCTATACACCTATACACACAGTAGCTATCACTATATATATATATATATATATATATATATATATATATATATATATATATATATCCATCCAACATGCATAGGAGCTATCACTTTTTTGCTTGCCCCAGTCTGAATTGACATATTTATATAATTACAAAAAAACAGGGGTTACACTACACTAAAATCACTAAACATAATTCAGTTCAAATCAAATCAAAGATAATTTGTCACATACATAGTCATACGCAGTATAACTGGCAGTGAAATGCCTTTGTTGACTGCTCTGCCCGTAAACCAAGGAGCGATACAGAAAAATATACAGATCAGTGTAATGTAAGGTTAAACTGAAATAAATCTTAAAATGTATTTGTAAAGGAAAGAAAATAAAGCCTAAAATATAAAATAGAATTTGTCTGGGTAAAAAATAAACACGATTATGATTATATACAAATTACAATTTAAAAATTTTCCAGTTCAGTGTGAAGTTGTGCTATATAGCGCAGTGCAAATAGCAAAATATGGGTGTGTAAGAGTGTGTATGATGTTATAGTGAACAATGGTCCAGTCCAGTGGGGGAATCCAGTGAATGAAGATTAGTCCCATCAGTTGCCCTGGTTCAGAGCCCGAAAGGCCTGTGGGAAGAAGCTCCTCCTAAGTCTCTCTGTGTTAGTCTTCAGGGAGGGAAAGCACTTCCCTGACCTCAACAGGGAGAAAAGCCTATTGTCAGGATGGGTGGGGTCCTTCACAATCCTCCTGGCCTTGGTCTGGCACCACTTGTAATAGATGGTCTACTTACTAATTGCTATAGATTCATTAGTGAATTACGGATCAAGGCCAAAAGTTGCTATTTTGGAGACTTGACTGATGAGCTAATGTGTGAGCGAATCGTGTGTGGCATAAGTAGTGACTCACTGTGAAAATCTCTGCTGGGAGATAATGAGTTGATGCTCGCAAATGCCATTTCTCTCTGTCGCATTCACGAGATGACTGAACAAAATAACAAGATGCTAGCCACACAAGCTACCAGTGTTGATGCAGTAATGCCCATTTTGAATAGAAAACATCAGTCAAAACCCCGGTCTTTCGTCCAGAACATCTCGAACTGCAATAACTGTGGGCACAGTCATGTAGCTAGATGAGATAAGTGTCCAGCCTTCGGACAACAGTGTCGTAACTGCGGAAAACTTTCAAAAGCTGTTGCAAGTCTAGACTATGGAGTCACAGAACTCTACCCAGTAAAGCTCTCAAACCACGTGTGCATGAAGTGGAAGTAGAACAGCCCACAGAGTGCGGAGATGTAATGTTTTATGTAGATGGCATCGAGGTCACCAACTGCGTCGACTGTCTCAACTATACGGCTTCTGAAAAAGATGAAGGATTCGTCACAATACCCATAAATGGCAAGATCACCGAAATGAAAGTCGACACAGGAGCAAAATGCAACGTAATGTCGCTAGGGACTTTTAACTAACTAACGGGGAACAATTAGTAAGGCTAAAGGAAACAGCCAGCCTCGTAGCTTACGGAGGCACCACGATTAAGATCGATGGCATGGTCGTACTGTCATGCTGCTTAAACGGGCAATACCATTCCCTGCCCTCCTTCATAGTCAATAAAGAAGTGCAACCGATACTAGGTTTTTGTGCATGTATGAGCATGGGTATAGTCAAAATGAGCCCAAAAGTCCATCAGGTCAGCATGGACAGCAACGCAGATTTTAACAAATTTTCACCAAATATAAAGACCTATTCAGTGATGAGCTTGGAAAACTCCCAGTCACATACTTTATGACAGTAGACCCCAGTATACAGTCTGTTATCTGACCAGTGCACTGCATGCCTGTCATGATGCAAGATAGAGTCAAAGCGGAACTAGAACACTTGCGGAGTATTGGTATCATAACTCTAGTCACCGAGCCTACAGACTGTGTCTCCTCAATGGTGACAGTACATAAGAAGGGCAAGCAGGAAATTGGACCAAAAGACCTCAACACAGCACTGAAGAGACCCCATCACCCTGTGCATAGTGTTGAAGAAGTAGCAGCCCAGATGGCGGGAGCAACAGTATTTTCTGTCCTAGATGCTAAAAACTCCTTCTGGCAGATCCATCTAAACAAAAAGTCTTCAATGTTAACCACATTTAGTACTCCGTTTGGGCGCTACAGGTTCCTGCGAATGCCGTTTGGCATCAGCTCTGCTAGTGAAGTGTTTCAGCGCTCCATTGAACATCTGTTCACGGGCCAGCCATGTTCTGTCATTGTCGACGACATCATCATCGGAGGCCGAGGAATAGCTGAACATGATGCCAACTTGAAGAAAGTACTCAATCGTGCAAGAGAAGTCAACCTCAAGCTGAATCCAGATAAGTGCAAGTTTTGTCTGGACCCAGTAAGCTATGTAGGCCACATCTTCACAAGTGACGATTTAAAAGCTGATCCTTCCAAGACTGCAGCAATCGTCAACATGCCAGTCCCCACAGATGTCTTGTCACTATAACGCTTCCTAGGCATGGTCAATTACCTTGCCAAGTATATACCAAATTTCAGTGACATCGCAGTGCCCCTGAGGAAACTAACCCACAAAGAGACTGCAGGGTGCTGGTTCCAGCAGCATCAGGAGGCATTCGACTGCCTCAAGGCATGTCTGTCCAGTCCAACAGTATTGGCGTACTATGATGTCAGACAGTCAGTCACACTCATGTGCGATGCTTTATGCTACGGACTCAGAGCTGCATGTTTGGAAAATGGCAGACCAGTACCATTTGCATCACGTGTCCTCACAGACACAGAGACACAGTATGCTCAAATAGAAAAGGAGCTCCTGGCTGTTTGCCTGCACAAAATTCAGACACTACATAGGTGGCAAAGCAACAATTGTTGAGACAGACCACCAACCTTTAGTGACTGTCATGAAGAAGCCCATTCACGCAGCCCCTGCTCATCTTCAGAGGATGCTGCGCAAGCTACAGAACTATGACCTCAATCTGGTGTACAAAAAGGGAAAGTACATGTATCTAGCAGATACACTTTCAAGAGCTCCAAACATGCAAACCCCGTCAAGTCCTGCCGAGGACGATGCCTTCGAATTTATGTCAGTTTGTTACATCTCCACAGCTCGTCTCGAGGAGCTTAGAAAGCACACAACAAAGGATGACACACTACAAGACCTCAGTGCAGTTATTCAGCAGGGATGGCCTGTCAGAGAGCACCAACTTCTACCAGCCGCTGGTCCTTTCTTCCCGTACAGGGATGAACGCACAGTGGTGGACAACATCATAATGAAAGGCCACAAAGCAGTCATTCCGCAATCCCTGCACAAAGAGTATATCAACATTGTACACAGGGGGCACCCAGTTATCGAAGCGACCAAGCGCAGGGCTAGGAGTGTAGTTTTCTGGCCAACAATGTCAAAAGACATCATAGAGAATTTACACTCATGCACAGTATGCAACAGCACCAAGTCTCACAAACAAAGAGAACCTCTCCACCTCCAACCCATCCTAAGTCTTCCATGGTCCACAGTGGCTGCGGACATCTTTGATTGGTGTGGGAAACATTACCAAGTGCTCGTGGACTCGTACTCTGGTTGATGCGAAATTGACCTTCTCTACAACATGATATCGCATACAATCATCTCTAAACTGAAAAGACATTTCTCAGTCCACGGTACGCCCCACACCCTTTTCACTGATAATGCTAGACAATACACTAGTCAACATCTCAAAGATTTTGCTGAACAATGGGATTTTGTCCACATCACCAGCAGTCCTGAGTTTCCCAGGTCAAATGGTCTTGCAGAAAGGGCAGTCCGCAGTGCAAAACAACTCATGGAGAAATCACACAGAGACGGTACTGATGTCTTTCTCAATCTTCTAAACCTCATGAATATCCCCCGTGATCCTATACTAGGGTCTCCTGCTGAGCTGTTGATGTCACGGCAGACACGCGCAGCCATTTCAGTAAGTACCAGACTCCTAGAGCCTGTCTGCAAGATCACCCAGCAAGTCAGTGCGCAACTTCTCAACAAAAGACTCACTTTGAAACGCCACTATGATAAGTCAAGCCGCCCACTATTGCCGCTAACTACAGGTCAAGTGGTTCACATGCAAACACTTAAAGGGTATGACCAGCTTGGAATGGTGATAAAGCCCTGCGAGGAGCCATGTTCATATGCCATTCAATCCAACTGAAGAACATACAGACGGAATCGCCCAACACATCCTCCCTGTCAGAGAGCCACCGACCCAACTTCATGAAGATGACCCAGACTCATACAACACCAGCATACAACAATACAACAATGGACTGTGTTCCCATTGCGTGATTCCCCACTGGGAATGCTGTTACACCTTATACAACGCGCTCGGGTCGTGTCTGCAGACCCGACCCAAAATACATGCAATGACGTAGTTTGATGTTAAAAAAAAAAAAAAGGAAAAAAAAGAGTGCGATCTTATTTTGTTCATAGTGGTTTGAGTAATAGGTTACTTATGCAACTAGCTCAATTGTTCTGCCTTCTTCAGGAGGTACATGTACTAAAGGGAAGGGATGTAGAGCATTTGAAAAAATGTCCTGCTACAGGCTGGACCAATGAGCATGCAGGAGTCTGCCTGTGGCCAGATAGATATAACATATTTGTAAGACATGACTGGTGTGCTCACATGTTCTCTTGCAAGGTTGTTAATTAAAAGTTAATACAACGGTCTATGTGGAGTTGCATCGTCATTTGGTACAATGACTTTACAGCTATCTCAGTTGACTGAGTGAATTTCTCTTCTAGCTCTCTTGTGCAGATGCAGTGAATCGAGTGTGAGTTTTTTCCACTGATCTAACATGGATATTATTTCCACTGATATAACAAGGAAACAAACTGAAATATAACCGTGTTAACCAAAGGAATTTCATTTCTGACATTTGAATGGGCTGACAGCACAGACACATGTCTGAAGCATAAAAGTTTAGACCACACAATTTCAAATTCAAGACAATTTAAGACTTATTAATCGTATTAATAATATACAATTTCAAATCAGTAAATTAAATATTTCCCCTAACAGTACCAAAACAGTAAAGTTGTAAAATGTTAAATACTTACAATAATACAACGTTAAAGCAATTATTTTTAATAGGCCTATTCAGGAAATTAAAAAGCCAGGAATGGGATTTAACAATACAGTACCATAATACCAAGATTTAGCAATAGTCATAGAGGTGCAGCCCTACATGTTTGAACCGGAGTCAGACCCTGGGCTGCTCTGATGTCACACCTCTGATTATTCTACACACACAAACATACATACCTACACAATACAAAGCGTACTGTAACCCTTAGACGTATGCAGGTGCTCCAATAATGTGGAGGTGAGAAATTAAAATTAGCACATTATTCGCCTTTTAACTTGAGACGTGAATAGAGAAAACTAGATAAATGAATAAGGAAATAAATTCCCCTTTGAAATTTAATTTTATAATTGTCCAACATAAAAGGTAGGGGTTTTCCTTTTTTAACTTCCCATTCTTTTCATTTTTCCTTTTCTTTTGACCCCTCTGTGTGTGTGACACTTTCCCGAAGAGAACGCCTTAGCAGCTACATGAAGCACATGGAGTGGCTTGAGATAGCGAGCCATCCAGTATGTCTACGAACCTGTGATTCGCGAACCCGTAAGAAGAGATTTTTCATTGTGCATGCATCATTGGGGTAGGACAGAACAGTTATACACGTACTGTGTTTTTTCCTAGGATTATTTTTCGTAAGGATTTTCAATTTTCAGTTTTCATTTTTGAGCCTCGCCATTCAAACAGAACTTTGCGATATATGTATAGGTGTGCATATAGTACTGTTATTGGTATTGTGTGTATTTGTAGTGTGTATTTCCTTCTTTCATTGAAATTGATTGTCAAAATGTATGTATTTTTTGTTTACATTTTTCATGGGTAGAGTGAATTAAGTGTAGGTAAACCAACTGATATCGATGGTAATACATTATTAGTCAAAAATAATTGAAATGAAAAATTAAACCACTCCACTTTTTAGAAGATTTTCGATCAGAGAAATAGAAAAACTACAACAGGAAATTAATTTCTTTCTACCACCACCACCCTTTCTCTTTGGTTCATACTTAAGGTACTTAGCCATAGTCTCCATTACCTGTGTATGTGTTGTTTTGTATGTATTGATGAGAGTATCTAAAGAGAAACAACAAACCATAAATTAGATTACTGTCTGAAATGCTGTACACTTTAGCTCATGCATGGCAAATCCTGTGTACATTGCAAACCATTTTCCAGAGCTGTAGTTGTTTAAGTAGGGTCACATTTTACATCAAACCTTGAATGTTAGGGAAAGCAAAGTGCGCAAAGTTTAATTTGTTAAGCCAGAAAACCCACTTAGATGTGGCAATGGATTTATTGTTGCGTGAGTATCACTGTTACAGCCTCTTAGAGATTCTGCATAAATTGCTATTCAATCTACTGATGGGCTGGCATTTCAGATGAAACTGTGTGTTTAAATGTATGAACTAATTAACACAAAACCAGACACAGGTGAAAGTAATAACAGGTGTGGAAAAAACAGATGAGGGGGCGGAGAAAACTAAACCAAGAAACGGAGCAACCAGGAAGCAAAGGAAACAGGGAAGTCAGGAGGGTGGCCATTCGTGACAATAATCACTTGAAAGAAAAGAAACTGGCCATACCAGTAAGCACCAGTACTGTCAACCTAGCAGGTTTATCTTACTGACCAGTTGAATTTATTTGATTTGGACATATTTTTAAAAAATGATGGCTGTGTAATCAGTACTCTTAAATGTGCACCCTTTGTACAAATATCTCTCAACAACAGTAAATATTTTTGTCAAATGTACTTGGGCTAAATTTGTTATTGTTTAGCCAAAATATTATATTGAATACTTTAAATATATTTGTGCTTTTCCAGGACTCAAATGCCATGATGGCTAGGAGGAGTCTAAAGTGCAAATGTTAGAAGCTGCAATTTTCCCAGTCTCTGTTTTGTCATTTTTTGTTTGTTTGTTTGTTTTGTTTTTTAAATAAGTTTTAAAAAGTAGTGATAATTCAGACTGTGTTTATCCAAATGTAGAAAATTTCACAATTTTTACTAAGCAGTCCCAAATTGTAATTTCCCATTAGTAACTTCAACATAAAATTGGTTGTTCCAATTAATCTATCTTCCAATTCAGTTTTTGACACTTTGACTTCTAGTGGACAAACATCTTATTGAAACATGAACATTTTGTTGAAAAGCATTACTCTAGCATAATAGATGTAGCAATACATATATACAACTTGCTATTTGCTGGTCGTCCTTTAAGAGCAATCAGACCTAAAACTATATCTAGATGTATCTTTAGCTTAAGCTTCTTCACGTGGCTGCTATGGCTCAGTACTTAAAATGCAGGTAGATTTTTGGCATATGTGTTCCTAAGGACAGGCTCACCTCTTTCTGTATTGATCATGGGCAGCCACTTTGCGGGGTCTGTTTTTGCTGCAAGACTGGGAGTCTGAGGAACTCCACTGTCTACATGAGAAGGACTCAGAGGGACTCCAATTGCTGTGAGAGGACCTACCCCTCTGGCTGCATGACAGGGACTCACTGGTGCTCCTTTTCCTCCTCCTCTGCCTATGTGAGAGGAACTCATACAGGCTCCTCCTCCTCCAGCTGTGTGAGAGGGATTCACTGGGGCTTCTCTTCTGGCTGTGTGAAAGGGTCTCATTGGGGCTCCTCCGGCTGTGAGAGAGGGACTCATTGGGACAACTCCTTTGGCTCTGTGAAAACGACTCAGAGGGATACCTTGGATTCTATGAGAAAGTTCCAGAGGGGCTAATTTGGATTGAGGGGATGTCATTTGTAACCCCATTCTCTGCTCATTAAAGAAAAAATATGACATAACATTACGTGCAGCAGAATGTGTTAATCTGTCCACTTTATTTCACCTTAAAACAGTGTATATTTTTAGCATGCAATTCAAGCATACTAAATAGGTCTGACAGTCAACAATGGATTGAAAACATGAGAGACCAAATACCAAAATCTTTTTTGCAACATGCAAGACAACAAAGAAAGCAAGCAAATGTCATCATCTTTCATGAGAAATATACCAATACTACACTTATATAAATGCATAAACAGGATTCCTGTTTAGTAGCAAAAATGGCTGAACATATCCACCTACTAAACTGGGAAGAACACAGGGAAGAAGAAGGTGACCATCTATGATAGAACAGGCAACAGCCAATATGAAGACTCATATCACTACTTTAATAATGATAATTATATTTTTTTTATATTTTTTTTATTTGAAGTGTCTTAGAGTCCTGCTTATGTTATCAGCCTCAAACATTCCAGGATCCATGTGTGGGGCACTGAATCACAGGCTTTCTTGTAATCAATCCAGGCAGTGCACAGGTTGGTCTGTCTGGTCAACTAGCCTCAGAACTGTTGAACTGTTATGAGACTCTCTCTTTATAAATAGATGTTTACTTTTCCCTATGCCTTATGTCAGTTATTCAAGCAAATCTTATACCTATGTCTTAACCCTCTCATAGTATTTACAGTCTAAACTTTAACTGTGTGCTTAATGACATACATACAGGTAGCAGTCTACTGGCACCATTATTCTATGAAAAGTATGATAAGCCATGACCTATATATCAGTAATAAAACGTGCTCAGACACACACATACATTATCTCTCCCAGCCTTTTCATTTGCTTTTCATGTTTACGTTTACATTTAGTACTTTTAATTTTAAAAAATTACATGAAATGTATATGCTAGTTCTCTCTCTCTCTCTCTCTCTCTCTCTCTCTCTCTCACATACACACGCACACATGCACACACACACATCCTTAGCTTATGTGCTTGCATGTCTGCCAATTCAGGAAAACACCCCAGCCAGGAGAAAAAGCATTGAGCCTGGAAGAAGAGGATTTGCCCATATAGCCTGGTCTCCTCATTGCAGATAAGAAGTGAATGACATAATTAAAAAGGTGTTGACCATATGTATTATTCATAAATCTTTCTTATAATCGTAATCGCTTTAACCGCTTATTGGTAATACATTTTTGTTAACCTAAAGGCTCGTGATAGGTATATTTATTCCTTTTAAATCCTTTTTGAAATGTAAAGAGTTTATGTCAGCATCGTGAATACCGGGGCTAGTTGATCTGCGCAGGCTTTGAGGACCCTCCCGCAGATACCGTCTGGTCCCATCGCCTTCCTGGTATTCACCCTTTTAAACACTCTGCTCACGTCACTCTCCGTGATGATGAGAGGGCGCTGTTCTATGGTGGGCCCCGCGCATGTGCCATCGACTGCGCCGATAGTGCCATTAGCACTAGCGCCGTTAGCATTGGCGCTGTTAGCACTAGCGCCGTTAGCATTTGTGCTGCTAGCATTAGCGCTGCTAGATGTAGCCTCGAAGCGAGCAAAGAATGTATTCAGCTCGTTCGCCAGAGACTCATCCGCACTCATCAGTCCAGAGGGTGGGCTCCTGTAGTCCGTGATCATCCGTAGCCCTGCCACAGGGATCTAGAGCCACTCTGCTGGAACTGTGTCTCTCAACCATACTAAGTGCAGCGTCCCGGTGCTGTGCCTGAAACTGTGTGAGAGCCTCATGAAGTTCACACAGTGCAGTGTCCATGTTAGCCTGAGGTGAGATGTACACGGTGTTGATGATGACCGAAGTGAACTCCCGGGGAAGGTAGAAAGGACGAAGCTTGAGGGCGAGCAGCTCCAGGTTGGGTGAGCAGGAGCAGGCGAGAGTAACAACATTGGCATTGTTACACCAGCTGTTGTTTACCATCACACACACTCCGCCGCCTCTCGACTTCCCCGAACGTGCCGTCCTGTCCATGCGGTGAACCGAGAAGAACTCGGCCGGCTGAATAGCGTGGTTTGGTACCGCTGGGTTCAGCCACGACTCGGTGAAGCAGAGGAGATTGCAGTCCCGAATGTCCCTCTGGAACTTTATCCTGGCCCGGAGGTCATCGAGCTTGTTATCCAGAGACTGGACGTTGGCTAGCAGGATGCTGGGTAAGGGAGCTCGGTGTGCCTGAGCCCTCAGCCTGTTCCTGACGCCGGCTCGCTTCCCTCGAGGCCTTTTCCTCGCGCCGCGTCTTTTGTTTTCCCTCAGGATCTCCGTCGGCCATTTTGGGTCCAGGGTTACAGACGGCTTGAGGTGAGTGCTATGTAGATTAAGAGAAATAAGGTCGTCTCTGCTGTACGAGATAGAGAAGGGCTGCGGAGAAATAAGGGGTAGCGAAAAGGATAGTGAAAAGAGCGAAAAAAGTGCCAGGTGTGGACGGAGCAGTCGTGACGGAAGCCGACCTCACCGGCGCCATCTTACAAAAGGTAAAATAGATGGGCTAATTACTAATTGGTATAGATTCAGATAATGGGCATTTTTTAAATCATATATATTTAAGAATAAATAATTTAACATCAACATAAATGTCATTTTTATTTGACCCTTAGATTAGGGGAGGCTCTAGGCAACTGCCTCAGTGTTATATTGTAGTGGGTAATGTTTCAGCCTCTCCAGTGTGGGACCGGGATTCAATCCCCATCCCAGCAAGTGCTCTATACTATACCAATTAGAGTTTTTGGACAAGAATACTAACACTACACTTACCTACCTCTGCAACATGATTGAAAATTGTAAATTGCTCTGGATAAAAGTGTCTGTCAAATGCTTAAAAAGTAAAAAAAATTAAATATCAGTAATCGTGATGCTTACAAAACATTCCACAAATTACCTAGAATAGGTTTATAATAGATACAAACGCTGCAAAATAATAATGGAGATACCCCTTTATATTCCCTGGGGTCTTAATGAAATATGTATGACGTGATTGGCTAAATACTTCTAGGATCAATCACCACAGCACCCTTCTCAGCCTGTTAAAACAACCCTGTTAGAACAACCAGTTTGAATGCCTGTGCCTTTAAATGTCAATAAGCCACTGCTCAAACCCACCCCTTCCCCCCAGCCCCTCTTCTACTTGAACCCTGAGAGAAAGTCTGTATTCAAAATAGCCTACTGCATACTACTTGCATACTGACCCAAAAGATCTGGTCATGTCCTGGAATATTTGGCCCCAAATTAATATGGTGTATGAATTATGGGACCAAAATACATTTTCCAGTACGCGAAAGATACCTGGTTGTCTAATTCCACCAAATATTCCAGGACATGACCAGATCTTTTGGGTGTACTGCATCCAGTCATGCAACAGTGGCGAAAAATCTTACCCAAGTGTATGGAACCATCATACATTAATGTAGCCTTGTAGTATGCTTTGCATTTCTTGCATACTGGATACTATACTGCTTACTACTACAGGGACCAGTATACAGTATATACTGAGTGCAGTATACAGCATGTTGTAGGCTCTTTTGAACAGAACCAAACATTACTGCAAGAGAAATTATAGGGGTGCAGCCATACAGTGATGTGAAAAAGTGTTTGCCCCCTTCCTGATATCTTATTTTTGTACACGTTTGTCACACTTACTGTTTCAGATCATCAAACAACTTTAAATATTAGCCAAAGATAACACAAGTAAACAGAAAAGGCAGGTTTTAAATGAAGGCTTTTATTATTAAGGGGAAAAAAATCCAAATTTATCCACTGCACACCTCTCTTGCCTCAGTTAAGATCAGTGTTCATGACTCCACCATAAGAAAGAGACTGGGCAAAATGGCCTGCATGGCAGAGTTCCAAGACGAAAACCACTGCTGAGCAAAAAGAATATAAAGGTTTGTCTCAGTTTTGCCAGAAAACATCTTGATGATTGTGGAGGAGATCCCCAAGACTTTTGGGAAAATACTCTGTGGACTGACGAGACAAAAGTTGAACTTTTTGAAAGGTGTATGTCCCATTACATCTGGCGTAAAAGTAACACAGCATTTCAGAAATGGAACATCATACCAACAGTAAAATATGGTGGTGGTAGTGTGATGGTCTGGGGCTGATTTGCTGCTTCAGGACCTGGAAGACTTGCTGTGGTAAATGGGACCATGAATTCTGCTGTCTACCAAAAAATCCTGAAGGAGAATGTCCAGCTATCCATTCGTGACCTCAAGCTGAAACGCACTTGGGTTCTGCAGCAGGACAATGATCCAAAACACACCAGCAAGTCCACCTCTGAATGGCTTAAGAAAAACAAAATGAAGACTCTGGAGTGGCCTAGTCAAAGTCCTGACCTGAATCCGATTGAGATGCTGTGGCATGACCTTAAAAAAGCGGTTCATGCTCAAAAACGCTCCAATAAGGCTGAATTACAACAACTCTGCAAAGATGAGTGGCCCAAAATTCCTCCACAGTGCTATAAAAGACTCATTGCCAATTATGATTGCATAACTGAAATGCTTGATTGCAGTTGTTGCTGCTAAGGGTGGCCCAACCAGTTATTAGGTTTGGGGGGCAATCATTTTTTCACACAGGGCCATGTAGGTTTGGATTTTTTCCCCATTAATAATAAAAACCTTCATTTAAAAACTGTATTTTGTGTTTACTTGTGTTATCTTTGTCTAATATTTAAATTTGTTTGATGATCGGAAACATTAAGTGTGACAAACATGCAAAAAAAGATCAGAAGGGGGCAAACACTTTTTCACACCACTGTATATGTCTTAACCAAAGTCAGCTCCTGAGTTGTCAAACTTCATTCTACACACACTGACATATATATGTACACACTGCAAAGCATGCCCACATGCTAAATTACAGACGGTTGTAAAACACATTTTCCTCTAGCATTACATGCTAATGTTGCTAACACATAAGTGGAACACAACTGCAACCTTGTTACATTTACTCTCACATTATTCACCTGTTGATAAAGTTCATCTGTCACAAATTCAACTAATAAATTGATAGGATTTGTGTTATTGTGGATCCTGCAACAAATAACCCAAGAAACACCAATAATATCTTTAAAATTATATTTATAACCTCAGCGTTAAAGTTAGCTAGTGCTAAATGACCAAAGAAACACATAGCTAGAATAATAATTTTTAAAAATAAGTTACTTACATTTCCCTTATCTGCACTTTAGCTTTGCACAGTTGATATTGATCCCAAAACTTAGCCCTGTATTATACTAACCCAGGCAGGTAAAGCATTTTGACACAAAGTTGTTAGTACACACATACAGGTTTTTGTTGATGGTAGCTGGGACATTGCCATCAAAAATAAACTTTATCCACTCAGATCTTCTGTCCTCTGTTGCTGGGGGCCAGTGTAGCATTTTGTGTCAGCCTGTGTAACAGAGCAATTCCCGTACTTAGCTCTTAATTTCAATATAATGATATTGGGTCTGGCGTGTGTGAGAGAAAAAATGGCTACCTTTGTAAAAGTAGTTCTCAAACCATGGGTAGAGATACTCAGATTGGGGGCAGTATAATGCTAATGACTGCCCTCTTGTTATAAAAACGGGAGCCAAATCTGAATGGCTGTTTTAGCCTGTTTTCTGATGTAGGCTGCCTGTAAAGTGGACTTGGTTGTCTTATCTCACAATTTGTGGTTTGGTAGGCACTCAAAAGATACCCAAACGGATTGTTTAAACATTTTACAGTTTAAATGAAAGTTATTTCTTCATCATATACATTTTTCAAAACATATTATTAAAGATTAAAAAAAACCCGTAAACCTCCCTTTTTAATGATCAAACTTTTATTTACTTTCACTTGATAGCATTTAATATGCATGTGGCGGGGGGGGGGGGGGGGGAGCAATACAGTGACAGTGCTTGTCTATTTGGCCATGCTGGGATCAGACTGGTCATTCTATTTGTCTTTTCTTCCTCCTTTCCTTAATTTGTGGTGGGTTTCATTTTCTTCATCATTCTGCAGCTCCTTTTCTGCCTTTTTCTTTCTTTTTCATCATTTTCCCTGTTTTTTCAGCTAACCAACTCTTATATGATTTTTTTTCTTTATTCGCTTTGTGATTTTCATTTGTTTCTCTTCCTCCTTTCTCTTTCTTTCAAGTTCTTTTTCTGCTCACTAAACCTCAGGACAAGTTCAGAAAATTGCCTCTTTATCTGCTGAACAAAGTTCTTCTTTTTAAATGTTATCTCATACATCTCTTCTTTGTTCTTCTCTTTGGCCCTCATTATACCTTCATCAACTGTTCTTATTTCTTCTTTCTTCTGCTCCTTCTTACTTTGTATCAAAGCTTGCTTTTGCAATTTTAAGACATTTTCTTCTCTTTTTCTCTCATCCCAAACTGCTTCTTTTTGCTGGTTGTCATGAAGTGATGCATAGGATGTGGAAGGCTTTTCATCATCAATCACTGGGGCTGGGCCCTCTTTACAGTTAAGCAGTGCCCATAGCAAAAGGGAGGCCTTATGCTTTTCTTCTTGTGGTGTCCCAAGATGTAGTGAACTAAGTGAAGAAACACCCATCTTACACAGATTCCTTTTAGGGAGAGCTGAAGACTGATCAGTCTTGGCTTCAGCAGTCTTGGCTTCAACAACTGCTTCAACATCAGTTTCCTGTGTCAAATGAGACCAGTAGAGGAAATAATGGACCATTACATTTTCTGCAAGTCAATACAATCAATCAAGGTTTATGAACAAACTGGAAAAAGGTGCATCTATTAATTTGTCAAGGATAATAATAATTATGTTGAAATAATATTAATAGTATTATTATTGTTGTTGTTGTTGTTGTTATTTATATTATTAACAACAACAACCTGAAAGGACACTTGTGAACAAACCACATTTTCTTGACACAGCCTGCTCAAATTAACATAACTGAAAACTTGAATAAGGTACACTAAAAATATTGATGTTATAAAAGGAACAAAAAGGACAAAATGTTGGCTTCGTCAAGTCATCATATGCTGAAAAATACAGGGAAAAAACATAATGTTCAAATCAAAAATGACAGAAAAATTTCATGTTTGCACAACCTCTTCAATGGTGCTCAGCGATGTCCTAAACTTTCTCAGTTGATGAGCCGAATGCTTTCTATATTGTTTACGAATCCTCTGGAGAACTGCTCCTTGGTGTGGTGTCCCAATGTGTGAACGCTTTCGGAAGGTTGAAGGTTGACTCTTTATGACAGTTTCTTTGGACTTCATACTTTGGATCAACTTGTTCTTTTGTAACATTGAGTCGTCTTCCACCCAGCTTTTTTTCTGCTTAGTCTTGGCTTTTGCAGGCTTGGTTTCAACAACATTTTCAACATCATTCTCCTGTGTCAAATGAAACCATTAGAGTAAATAATGGAATGTTACATTTTCTGCAAGTCAATGCAGTATATCAAGGTTTATGAACAAACTGGAAAAAGTGGCATCTCTTCATTTATCAAGGATAATAATAATTCTGCTGAAATAATAATAAAAAACTATAATAAGAATAATAAGAAGAAGAACAATAATTAGTAAGGGATACTTGTGAACAAACTACATTTTTTTTGACACAGTCTCGTCACATTAACATAACTCAAAACTTGAATAAGGTACACTAAAAATATTGATGTTATAACAAGAAAAAAATGACAAAATGTTGGCTTTGTCAAGTCATCATATGCTGAAGAAATACAGGGGAAATTAGATGTTCAAATAAAAAATGCTAGAAAAAAGTTCATGTTTGCAAAACCTCTTCTATGGTGCTCATCAGTGTCCTGAACTCTCTCAGCAGACCCTCCGAGTCCTTTCCATATTCTTTATAGATCCTCTGGAGAGCTGCCACAATCATCTGACTATGATGCAGTCTCTCTTGACAAGCCTTGAGCTCAGACTGCAGTGACTTCCTTTCTTTCTCCCACTGCTTAATTTGTTCAGTTTCATTTTCTACATTTGATATTTTACATGTATCCATGTTTCCAGTCTGTTCTTGTTACCTAGAGAGAGACATGTTTAAAAGTTTGATTTCAGTCTTTCTTTTTGTAAGAAAGGTCTTATGCATGTAAGAAGAATACAGATCATAAATGAAAACTATTATATTTAATTTGGCCCCTGCTAGCATGCCTGTCTCCATCGATTCCCTGTCTCATGTTATTGTTTCATTTTCTGCATTCCTGTTCCAGTCTTGTTAACTGTTCTTTGTTAGCCCTCATGTATATGTGAATTAAAACCCTTGGTTTTCCCCTGTTAGTGCTAGTCTTTGTAATTCCTAGCCTCAGTCTCTTATCCATCCCTCTTTGTTCTCTGTAGTTGTATATAATAAGCCCTGTCGTGCTTGTTCTGCTCGTATTTCTTAGCCTGCTCGTGTAGTTTGTGTTCCTTATTGTGGCCTGTTTGCCTATTCTCTATCGTGTGTTTTTTCTCGTTTGTTTACTATGTATTCCCGGACTCTCCGCACTGGCTCATTGACCCTGGACTGTGACTATGACTCTGATTATAGATTTGCCCTTAATAAATCTCGCTCTTCTCAGCGTACGCGTCCGCCTCGTGACCGCTCCACGTTACATAATTAAAAAGGTGTTGACCATATGTATTATTCATAAATCTTTCGTATAATCGTAATCACTTTAACCGCCTATTGGTAATACATTTTTGTTAACCGAAAGGCTCGTGATAGGTATATTTATTCCTTTTAAATCCTTTTTGAAATGTAGAGTTTATGTCAGCATCGTTTGGAACGCTTTCGCACCAGCCGGCAATTTTAAAGACTTACCTTAAGATTCTCTTGAGATATTGTGGAGTAACTTTTAACGCATTTCAGAAGAGTTGCATTTCAGAAGAGTCTGTAATTGTATTGTTGTCTTCTCGCTAGGTTACATACTTCTTCGCAGCCCCAGTTTATTATCTACCTATTACGACGTAATAATATTGTTTGTTCCATTTAAAATCAGCTCCGCTTAATTCTTAGGCACAGTCCCAATGTTATTTCAAACACCTAGAAACGTTTCTCTTTCACCACGGTGTCTTCTGGTCAGATTTTAGAAAACTTTTTAAAGACTATTATGCTATTATAAATGTAATTTGAGACCATATTTGAGTTGAGAATATATAAAAAAGAAATTATTTTTGAATAACTGAAATATTATTTTGTAAACATGGTCTTTGAGTAACAGATATTTTCAGACTAATGCTGAAGACTCATCATTTTGAAGAATGGTATGTGAACACTGAATAAACTAAGTGGACACTGACACAAAAATCTGACCAAAAAATATAGCTAGCTAGCTAAATTAGGCAGACTCAAAAACACTGAAACAGCAGGGTCTTGAAAACTCACCAGAGCACTGCTATAATTTTTTTTAAATTATAGGCTATTTTTGTTGTTTTGCTTTTTTGTTTATATAGGCATGTGGTTTGGCCAGCCACATGCAGTGGGAGGACCTCCGTTTGTGGCACACACCTGTACCTCGTTTCGTCTGTGTGTATTAAACTCATGTCAGTCATGTCATGTTTATATATTAATAAATATATATATGCGGACCACCACGCATTACAGAAATCGGCACTCGGGCCACCCCGCATTACAGAAAAAATTTGGAAGCCACAACAGCTAGCTCTTAGTGGTGAGATGAGCTGATTGAAAGCTTTTGTGGACGCACTAGTTTCTAATGAAAAATACTATTTAAATTTCGAAGTGCAGTGAACCATTTTCTGCTTTCTCCCACATGTTGAATTTTTCTTCTCCAGATGGTTTTTTTTTCACTTTGAAAAACATCCTATACACCTATACACACAGTAGCTATCACTATATATATATATATATATATATATATCCATCCAACATGCATAGGAGCTATCACTTTTTTGCTTGCCCCAGTCTGAATTGACATATTTATATAATTACAAAAAAACAGGGGTTAAACTACACTAAAATCACTAAACATAATTCAGTTCAAATCAAATCAAAGATAATTTGTCACATACATAGTCATACGCAGTATAACTGGCAGTGAAATGCCTTTGGTGACTGCTCTGCCCGTAAACCAAGGAGCGATACAGAAAAATATACAGATCAGTGTAATGTAAGGTTAAACTGAATAAATCCTAAAATGTATTTGTAAAGGAAGGAAAATAAAGCCTAAAATATAAAATAGATTTTGTCTGGGTAAAAAATAAACACGATTATGATTATATACAAATTACAATTTAAAAATTTTCCAGTTCAGTGTGAAGTTGTGCTATATAGCGCAGTGCAAATAGCAAAATATGGGTGTGTAAGAGTGTGTATGATGTTATAGTGAACAATGGTCCAGTCCAGTGGGGGAATCCAGTGAATGAAGATTAGTCCCATCAGTTGCCCTGGTTCAGAGCCCGAAAGGCCTGTGGGAAGAAGCTCCTGCTCAGTCTCTCTGTGTTAGTCTTCAGGGAGCGAAAGCACTTCCCTGACCTCAACAGGGAGAAGAGCCTATTGTCAGGATGGGTGGGGTCCTTCATAATCCTCCTGGCCTTGGTCTGGCACCACTTGTAATAGATGGTCTAATTACTAATTGGTATAGATTCATATAATGGGCATTTTTAAAATCATATACATTTAAGAATAAATAATTTAACATCAACATAAATTTCATTTTTATTTGACCCTTAGATTAGGGGAGGCTCTAGGCAACTGCCTCAGTGTTATATTGTAGTGGGTAATGTTTCAGCCTCTCCAGTGTGGGACCGGGATTCAATCCCCATCCCAGCAAGTCCTCTATACTATACCAATTAGAGTTTTTGGACAAGAATACTAACACTACACTTACCTACCTCTGCAACATGATTGAAAATTGTAAATTGCTCTGGATAAAAGTGTCTGTCAAATGCTTAAAAAGTAAAAAAAAAATTAAATATCAGTAATCGTGATGCTTACAAAACATTCCACAAATTACCTAGAATAGGTTTATAATAGATACAAACGCTGCAAAATAATAATGGAGACCTATTATTAACCCTTTATATTCCCTGGGGTCTTAATGAAATATGTATGACGTGATTGGCTTAATACTTCTAGGATCAATCACCAAAGACCCCTTCTCAGGCTGTTAAAACAGCCCTGTTAGAACAACCAGTTTGAATGCCTGTGCCTTTAAATGACAATAAGCCACTGCTCAAACCCACCCCTTTCCCCCAGCCCCTCTTCTACTTGAACCCTGAGAGAAAGTCTGTATTCAAAATAGCCTACTGCATACTACTTGCATACTGACCCAAAAGATCTGGTCATGTCCTGGAATATTTGGCCCCAAATTAATATGGTGTATGAATTATGGGACCAAAATACATTTTCCAGTACGCGAAAGATACCTGGTTGTCTAATTCCACCAAATATTCCAGGACATGACCAGATCTTTTGGGTGTACTGCATCCAGTCATGCAACAGTGGCGAAAAATCTTACCCAAGTGTATGGAACCATCATACATTAATGTAGCCTTGTAGTATGCTTTGCATTTCTTGCATACTGGATACTATACTGCTTACTACTACAGGGACCAGTATACAGTATATACTGAGTGCAGTATACAGCATGTTGTAGGCTCTTTTGAACAGAACCAAACATTACTGCAAGAGAAATTATAGGGGTGCAGCCATACAGTGATGTGAAAAAGTGTTTGCCCCCTTCCTGATATCTTATTTTTGTACACGTTTGTCACACTTACTGTTTCAGATCATCAAACAAGTTTAAATATTAGCCAAAGATAACACAAGTAAACAGAAAAGGCAGGTTTTAAATGAAGGCTTTTATTATTAAGGGGAAAAAAATCCAAATTTATCCACTGCACACCTCTCTTGCCTCAGTTAAGATCAGTGTTCATGACTCCACCATAAGAAAGAGACTGGGCAAAATGGCCTGCATGGCAGAGTTCCAAGACGAAAACCACTGCTGAGCAAAAAGAATATAAAGGTTTGTCTCAGTTTTGCCAGAAAACATCTTGATGATTGTGGAGGAGATCCCCAAGACTTTTGGGAAAATACTCTGTGGACTGACGAGACAAAAGTTGAACTTTTTGAAAGGTGTATGTCCCATTACATCTGGCGTAAAAGTAACACAGCATTTCAGAAATGGAACATCATACCAACAGTAAAATATGGTGGTGGTAGTGTGATGGTCTGGGGCTGTTTTGCTGCTTCAGGACCTGGAAGACTTGCTGTGGTAAATGGGACCATGAATTCTGCTGTCTACCAAAAAATCCTGAAGGAGAATGTCCAGCTATCCATTCGTGACCTCAAGCTGAAACGCACTTGGGTTCTGCAGCAGGACAATGATCCAAAACACACCAGCAAGTCCACCTCTGAATGGCTTAAGAAAAACAAAATGAAGACTCTGGAGTGGCCTAGTCAAAGTCCTGACCTGAATCCGATTGAGATGCTGTGGCATGACCTTAAAAAAGCGGTTCATGCTCAAAAACCCTCCAATAAGGCTGAATTACAACAACTCTGCAAAGATGAGTGGCCCAAAATTCCTCCACAGTGCTATAAAAGACTCATTGCCAATTATGATTGCATAACTGAAATGCTTGATTGCAGTTGTTGCTGCTAAGGGTGGCCCAACCAGTTATTAGGTTTGGGGGGCAATCATTTTTTCACACAGGGCCATGTAGGTTTGGATTTTTTCCCCATTAATAATAAAAACCTTCATTTAAAAACTGTATTTTGTGTTTACTTGTGTTATCTTTGTCTAATATTTAAATTTGTTTGATGATCGGAAACATTAAGTGTGACAAACATGCAAAAAAAGATCAGAAGGGGGCAAACACTTTTTCACACCACTGTATATGTCTTAACCAAAGTCAGCTCCTGAGTTGTCAAACTTCATTCTACACACACTGACATATATATGTACACACTGCAAAGCATGCCCACATGCTAAATTACAGACGGTTGTAAAACACATTTTCCTCTAGCATTACATGCTAATGTTGCTAACACATAAGTGGAACACAACTGCAACCTTGTTACATTTACTCTCACATTATTCACCTGTTGATAAAGTTCATCTGTCACAAATTCAACTAATAAATTGATAGGATTTGTGTTATTGTGGATCCTGCAACAAATAACCCAAGAAACACCAATAATATCTTTAAAATTATATTTATAACCTCAGCGTTAAAGTTAGCTAGTGCTAAATGACCAAAGAAACACATAGCTAGAATAATAATTTTTTAAAATAAGTTACTTACATTTCCCTTATCTGCACTTTAGCTTTGCACAGTTGATATTGATCCCAAAACTTAGCCCTGTATTATACTAACCCAGGCAGGTAAAGCATTTTGACACAAAGTTGTTAGTACACACATACAGGTTTTTGTTGATGGTAGCTGGGACATTGCCATCAAAAATAAACTTTATCCACTCAGATCTTCTGTCCTCTGTTGCTGGGGGCCAGTGTAGCATTTTGTGTCAGCCTGTGTAACAGAGCAATTCCCGTACTTAGCTCTTAATTTCAATATAATGATATTGGGTCTGGCGTGTGTGAGAGAAAAAATGGCTACCTTTGTAAAAGTAGTTCTCAAACCATGGGTAGAGATACTCAGATTGGGTGCAGTATAATGCTAATGACTGCCCTCTTGTTATAAAAACGGGAGCCAAATCTGAATGGCTGTTTTAGCCTGTTTTCTGATGTAGGCTGCCTGTAAAGTGGACTTGGTTGTCTTATCTCACAATTTGTGGTTTGGTAGGCACTCAAAAGATACCCAAACGGATTGTTTAAACATTTTACAGTTTAAATGAAAGTTATTTCTTCATCATATACATTTTTCAAAACATATTATTAAAGATTAAAAAAAACCGTAAACCTCCCTTTTTAATGATCAAACTTTTATTTACTTTCACTTGATAGCATTTATTATGCATGTGAGGGGGGGGGGGGAGCAATACAGTGACAGTGCTTGTCTATTTGGCCATGCTGGGATCAGACTGGTCATTCTATTTGACTTTTCTTCCTCCTTTCCTTAATTTGTGGTGGGTTTCATTTTCTTCATCATTCTGCAGCTCCTTTTCTGCCTTTTTCTTTCTTTTTCATCATTTTCCCTGTTTTTTCAGCTAACCAACTCTTATATGATTTTTTTTCTTTATTCGCTTTGTGATTTTCATTTGTTTCTCTTCCTCCTTTCTCTTTCTTTCAAGTTCTTTTTCTGCTCACTAAACCTCAGGACAAGTTCACAAAATTGCCTCTTTATCTGCTGAACAAAGTTCTTCTTTTTAAATGTTATCTCATACATCTCTTCTTTGTTCTTCTCTTTGGCCCTCGTTATACCTTCATCAACTGTTCTTATTTCTTCTTTCTTCTGCTCCTTCTTACTTTGTATCAAAGCTTGCTTTTGCAATTTTAAGACATTTTCTTCTCTTTTTCTCTCATCCCAAACTGCTTCTTTTTGCTGGTTGTCATGAAGTGATGCATAGGATGTGGAAGGCTTTTCATCATCAATCACTGGGGCTGGGCCCTCTTTACAGTTAAGCAGTGCCCATAGCAAAAGGGAGGCCTTATGCTTTTCTTCTTGTGGTGTCCCAAGATGTAGTGAACTAAGTGAAGAAACACCCATCTTACACAGATTCCTTTTAGGGAGAGCTGAAGACTGATCAGTCTTGGCTTCAGCAGGCTTGGCTTCAACAACTGCTTCAACATCAGTTTCCTGTGTCAAATGAGACCAGTAGAGGAAATAATGGACCATTACATTTTCTGCAAGTCAATACAATCAATCAAGGTTTATGAACAAACTGGAAAAAGGTGCATCTATTAATTTGTCAAGGATAATAATAATAATGTTGAAATAATACTATTAATATTATTATTGTTGTTGTTGTTGTTATTATTTATATTATTAACAACAACAACCTGAAAGGACACTTGTGAACAAACCACATTTTCTTGACACAGCCTGCTCAAATTAACATAACTGAAAACTTGAATAAGGTACACTAAAAATATTGATGTTATAAAAGGAACAAAAAGGACAAAATGTTGGCTTCGTCAAGTCATCATATGCTGAAAAATACAGGGAAAAAACATAATGTTCAAATCAAAAATGACAGAAAAATTTCATGTTTGCACAACCTCTTCAATGGTGCTCAGCGATGTCCTAAACTTTCTCAGTTGATGAGCCGAATGCTTTCTATATTGTTTATGAATCCTCTGGAGAACTGCTCCTTGGTGTGGTGTCCCAATGTGTGAACGCTTTCGGAAGGTTGAAGGTTGACTCTTTATGACAGTTTCTTTGGACTTCATACTTTGGGTCAACTTGTTCTTTTGTAACACTGAGTCGTCTTCCACCCAGCTTTTTTTCTGCTTAGTCTTGGCTTTTGCAGGCTTGGTTTCAACAACATTTTCAACATCATTCTCCTGTGTCAAATGAAACCATTAGAGTAAATAATGGAATGTTACATTTTCTGCAAGTCAATGCAATATATCAAGGTTTATGAACAAACTGGAAAAAGTGGCATCTCTTCATTTATCAAGGATAATAATAATTCTGCTGAAATAATAATAATAAACTATAATAATAATAAGAAGAAGAAGAACAATAATTAGTAAGGGATACTTGTGAACAAACTACATTTTTTTTGACACAGTCTCGTCACATTAACATAACTCAAAACTTGAATAAGCTACACTAAAAATATTGATGTTATAACGAAGAAAAATGACAATGTTGGCTTTGTCAAGTCATCATATGCTGAAGAAATACAGGGGAAATTAGATGTTCAAATAAAAAATGCTAGAAAAAAGTTCATGTTTGCAAAACCTCTTCTATGGTGCTCATCAGTGTCCTGAACTCTCTCAGCAGACCCTCCGAGTCCTTTCCATATTCTTTATAGATCCTCTGGAGAGCTGCCACAATCATCTGACTATGATGCAGTCTCTCTTGACAAGCCTTGAGCTCAGACTGCAGTGACTTCCTTTCTTTCTCCCACTGCTTAATTTGTTCAGTTTCATTTTCTACATTTGATATTTTACATGTATCCATGTTTCCAGTCTGTTCTTGTTACCTAGAGAGAGACATGTTTAAAAGTTTGATTTCAGTCTTTCTTTTTGTAAGAAAGGTCTTATGCATGTAAGAAGAATACAGATCATAAATGAAAACTATTATATTTAATTTGGCCCCTGCTAGCATGCCTGTCTCCCTGTCTCATGTTATTGTTTCATTTTCTGCATTCCTGTTCCAGTCTTGTTAACTGTTCTTTGTTAGCCCTCATGTATATGTGAATTAAAACCCTTGGTTTTCCCCTGTTAGTGCTAGTCTTTGTAATTCCTAGCCTCAGTCTCTTATCCATCCCTCTTTGTTCTCTGTAGTTGTATGTAATAAGCCCTGTCGTGCTTGTTCTGCTCGTGTTTCTTAGCCTGCTCGTGTAGTTTGTGTTCCTTATTGTGGCCCGTTTGCCTATTCTCTATCGTGTGTTTTTTCTCGTTTGTTTACTATGTATTCCCGGACTCTCCGCACTGGCTCATTGACCCTGGACTGTGACTATGACTCTGATTATAGATTTGCCCTTAAAATATCTCGCTCTTCTCAGCGTACGCGTCCGCCTCGTGACCGCTCCACGTTACATAATTAAAAAGGTGTTGACCATATATATTATTCATAAATCTTTCTTATAATCGTAATCGCTTTAACCGCTTATTGGTAATACATTTTTGTTAACCGAAAGGCTCGTGATAGGTATATTTATTCCTTTTAAATCCTTTTTGAAATGTAAAGAGTTTATGTCAGCATCGTTTGGAACGCTTCCGCACCAGCCGGCAATTTTAAAGACTTACCTTAAGATTCTCTTGAGATATTGTGGAGTCCCTTTTAACGCATTTCAGAAGAGTCTGTAATTGTATTGTTGTCTTCTCGCTAGGTTACATACTTCTTCGCAGCCCCAGTTTATTATCTACCTATTACGACGTAATAATATTGTTTGTTCCATTTAAAATCAGCTCCGCTTAATTCTTAGGCACAGTCCCAATGTTATTTCAAACACCTAGAAACGTTTCTCTTTCACCACGGTGTCTTCTGGTCAGATTTTAGAAAACTTTTTAAAGACTATTATGCTATTATAAATGTAATTTGAGACCATATTTGAGTTGAGAATATATAAAAAAGAAATTATTTTTGAATAACTGAAATATTATTTTGTAAACATGGTCTTTGAGTAACAGATATTTTCAGACTAATGCTGAAGACTCATCATTTTGAAGAATGGTATGTGAACACTGAATAAACTAAGTGGACACTGACACAAAAATCTGACCAAAAAATATAGCTAGCTAGCTAAATTAGGCAGACTCAAAAACACTGAAACAGCAGGGTCTTGAAAATTCACCAGAGCACTGCTATAATTTTTTTTAAATTATAGGCTATTTTTGTTGTTTTGCTTTTTTGTTTATATAGGCATGTGGTTTGGCCAGCCACATGCAGTGGGAGGACCTCCGTTTGTGGCACACACCTGTACCTCGTTTCGTCTGTGTGTATTAAACTCATGTCAGTCATGTCATGTTTATATATTAATAAATATATATATGCGGACCACCACGCATTACAGAAATCGGCACTCGGGCCACCCCGCATTACAGAAATCATTTGGAAGCCACAAAAGCTAGCTCTTAGTGGTGAGATGAGCTGATTGAAAGCTTTTGTGGAAGCACTAGTTTCTAATGAAAAATACTATTTAAATTTCGAAGTGCAGTGAACCATTTTCTGCTTTCTCCCACATGTTGAATTTTTCTTCTCCATTCAGATGGGGTTTTTTTTCACTTTGAAATACATCCTATACACCTATACACACAGTAGCTATCACTATATATATATGTATATATCCGTCCAACATGCATAGGAGCTATCACTTTTTTGCTTGCCCCAGTCTGAATTGACATATTTATATAATTACAAAAAAACAGCGGTTACACTACACTAAAATCACTAAACATAATTCAGTTCAAATCAAATCAAAGATAATTTGTCACATACATAGTCATACGCAGTATAACTGGCAGTGAAATGCCTTTGGTGACTGCTCTGCCCGTAAACCAAGGAGCGATACAGAAAAATATACAGATCAGTGTAATGTAAGGTTAAACTGAAATAAATCCTAAAATGTATTTGTAAAGGAAGGAAAATAAAGCCTAAAATATAAAATAGAATTTGTCTGGGTAAAAAATAAACACGATTATGATTATATACAAATTACAATTTAAAAATTTTCCAGTTCAGTGTGAAGTTGTGCTATATAGCGCAGTGCAAATAGCAAAATATGGGTGTGTAAGAGTGTGTATGATGTTATAGTGAACAATGGTCCAGTCCAGTGGGGGAATCCAGTGAATGAAGATTAGTCCCATCAGTTGCCCTGGTTCAGAGCCCGAAAGGCCTGTGGGAAGAAGCTCCTCCTCAGTCTCTCTGTGTTAGTCTTCAGGGAGCGAAAGCACTTCCCTGACCTCAACAGGGAGAAGAGCCTATTGTCAGGATGGGTGGGGTCCTTCATAATCCTCCTGGCCTTGGTCTGGCACCACTTGTAATAGATGGTCTAATTACTAATTGGTATAGATTCATATAATGGGCATTTTTAAAATCATATACATTTAAGAATAAATAATTTAACATCAACATAAATTTCATTTTTATTTGACCCTTAGATTAGGGGAGGCTCTAGGCAACTGCCACAGTGTTATATTGTAGTGGGTAATGTTTCAGCCTCTCCAGTGTGGGACCGGGATTCAATCCCCATCCCAGCAAGTGCTCTATACTATACCAATTAGAGTTTTTGGACAAGAATACTAACACTACACTTACCTACCTCTGCAACATGATTGAAAATTGTAAATTGCTCTGGATAAAAGTGTCTGTCAAATGCTTAAAAAGTAAAAAAAAAATTAAATATCAGTAATCGTGATGCTTACAAAACATTCCACAAATTACCTAGAATAGGTTTATAATAGATACAAACGCTGCAAAATAATAATGGAGACCTATTATACCCCTTTATATTCCCTGGGGTCTTAATGAAATATGTATGACGTGATTGGCTAAATACTTCTAGGATCAATCACCACAGCACCCTTCTCAGCCTGTTAAAACAGCCCTGTTAGAACAACCAGTTTGAATGCCTGTGCCTTTAAATGACAATAAGCCACTGCTCAAACCCACCCCTTCCCCCCAGCCCCTCTTCTACTTGAACCCTGAGAGAAAGTCTGTATTCAAAATAGCCTACTGCATACTACTTGCATACTGACCCAAAAGATCTGGTCATGTCCTGGAATATTTGGCCCCAAATTAATATGGCGTATGAATTATGGGACCAAAATACATTTTCCAGTACGCGAAAGATACCTGGATGTCTAATTCCACCAAATATTCCAGGACATGACCAGATCTTTTGGGTGTACTGCATCCAGTCATGCAACAGTGGCGAAAAATCTTACCCAAGTGTATGGAACCATCATACATTAATGTAGCCTTGTAGTATGCTTTGCATTTCTTGCATACTGGATACTATACTGCTTACTACTACAGGGACCAGTATACAGTATATACTGAGTGCAGTATACAGCATGTTGTAGGCTCTTTTGAACAGAACCAAACATTACTGCAAGAGAAATTATAGGGGTGCAGCCATACAGTGATGTGAAAAAGTGTTTGCCCCCTTCCTGATATCTTATTTTTGTACACGTTTGTCACACTTACTGTTTCAGATCATCAAACAAGTTTAAATATTAGCCAAAGATAACACAAGTAAACAGAAAAGGCAGGTTTTAAATGAAGGCTTTTATTATTAAGGGGAAAAAAATCCAAATTTATCCACTGCACACCTCTCTTGCCTCAGTTAAGATCAGTGTTCATGACTCCACCATAAGAAAGAGACTGGGCAAAATGGCCTGCATGGCAGAGTTCCAAGACGAAAACCACTGCTGAGCAAAAAGAATATAAAGGTTTGTCTCAGTTTTGCCAGAAAACATCTTGATGATTGTGGAGGAGATCCCCAAGACTTTTGGGAAAATACTCTGTGGACTGACGAGACAAAAGTTGAACTTTTTGAAAGGTGTATGTCCCATTACATCTGGCGTAAAAGTAACACAGCATTTCAGAAATGGAACATCATACCAACAGTAAAATATGGTGGTGGTAGTGTGATGGTCTGGGGCTGTTTTGCTGCTTCAGGACCTGGAAGACTTGCTGTGGTAAATGGGACCATGAATTCTGCTGTCTACCAAAAAATCCTGAAGGAGAATGTCCAGCTATCCATTCGTGACCTCAAGCTGAAACGCACTTGGGTTCTGCAGCAGGACAATGATCCAAAACACACCAGCAAGTCCACCTCTGAATGGCTTAAGAAAAACAAAATGAAGACTCTGGAGTGGCCTAGTCAAAGTCCTGACCTG
Organism: Electrophorus electricus; assembly: GCF_041902795.1. NCBI lineage: Eukaryota > Metazoa > Chordata > Actinopteri > Gymnotiformes > Gymnotidae > Electrophorus > Electrophorus electricus. Next base: position 16,046,885 of record NC_137502.1, read on the forward strand.
AATCCGATTGAGATGCTGTGGCATGACCTTAAAAAAGCGGTTCATGCTCAAAAACGCTCCAATAAGGCTGAATTACAACAACTCTGCAAAGATGAGTGGCCCAAAATTCCTCCATAGTGCTATAAAAGACTCATTGCCAATTATGATTGCATAACTGAAATGCTTGATTGCAGTTGTTGCTGCTAAGGGTGGCCCAACCAGTTATTAGGTTTGGGGGGCAATCATTTTTTCACACAGGGCCATGTAGGTTTGGATTTTTTCCCCATTAATAATAAAAACCTTCATTTAAAAACTGTATTTTGTGTTTACTTGTGTTATCTTTGTCTAATATTTAAATTTGTTTGATGATCGGAAACATTAAGTGTGACAAACATGCAAAAAAAGATCAGAAGGGGGCAAACACTTTTTCACACCACTGTATATGTCTTAACCAAAGTCAGCTCCTGAGTTGTCAAACTTCATTCTACACACACTGACATATATATGTACACACTGCAAAGCATGCCCACATGCTAAATTACAGACGGTTGTAAAACACATTTTCCTCTAGCATTACATGCTAATGTTGCTAACACATAAGTGGAACACAACTGCAACCTTGTTGCATTTACTCTCACATTATTCACCTGTTGATAAAGTTCATCTGTCACAAATTCAACTAATAAATTGATAGGATTTGTGTTATTGTGGATCCTGCAACAAATAACCCAAGAAACACCAATAATATCTTTAAAATTATATTTATAACCTCAGCGTTAAAGTTAGCTAGTGCTAAATGACCAAAGAAACACATAGCTAGAATAATAATTTTTAAAAATAAGTTACTTACATTTCCCTTATCTGCACTTTAGCTTTGCACAGTTGATATTGATCCCAAAACTTAGCCCTGTATTATACTAACCCAGGCAGGTAAAGCATTTTGACACAAAGTTGTTAGTACACACATACAGGTTTTTGTTGATGGTAGCTGGGACATTGCCATCAAAAATAAACTTTATCCACTCAGATCTTCTGTCCTCTGTTGCTGGGGGCCAGTGTAGCATTTTGTGTCAGCCTGTGTAACAGAGCAATTCCCGTACTTAGCTCTTAATTTCAATATAATGATATTGGGTCTGGCGTGTGTGAGAGAAAAAATGGCTACCTTTGTAAAAGTAGTTCTCAAACCATGGGTAGAGATACTCAGATTGGGGGCAGTATAATGCTAATGACTGCCCTCTTGTTATAAAAACGGGAGCCAAATCTGAATGGCTGTTTTAGCCTGTTTTCTGATGTAGGCTGCCTGTAAAGTGGACTTGGTTGTCTTATCTCACAATTTGTGGTTTGGTAGGCACTCAAAAGATACCCAAACGGATTGTTTAAACATTTTACAGTTTAAATGAAAGTTATTTCTTCATCATATACATTTTTCAAAACATATTATTAAAGATTAAAAAAAACCGTAAACCTCCCTTTTTAATGATCAAACTTTTATTTACTTTCACTTGATAGCATTTATTATGCATGTGGGGGGGGGGGGGGGGGGGAGCAATACAGTGACAGTGCTTGTCTATTTGGCCATGCTGGGATCAGACTGGTCATTCTATTTGACTTTTCTTCCTCCTTTCCTTAATTTGTGGTGGGTTTCATTTTCTTCATCATTCTGCAGCTCCTTTTCTGCCTTTTTCTTTCTTTTTCATCATTTTCCCTGTTTTTTCAGCTAACCAACTCTTATATGATTTTTTTTCTTTATTCGCTTTGTGATTTTCATTTGTTTCTCTTCCTCCTTTCTCTTTCTTTCAAGTTCTTTTTCTGCTCACTAAACCTCAGGACAAGTTCACAAAATTGCCTCTTTATCTGCTGAACAAAGTTCTTCTTTTTAAATGTTATCTCATACATCTCTTCTTTGTTCTTCTCTTTGGCCCTCATTATACCTTCATCAACTGTTCTTATTTCTTCTTTCTTCTGCTCCTTCTTACTTTGTATCAAAGCTTGCTTTTGCAATTTTAAGACATTTTCTTCTCTTTTTCTCTCATCCCAAACTGCTTCTTTTTGCTGGTTGTCATGAAGTGATGCATAGGATGTGGAAGGCTTTTCATCATCAATCACTGGGGCTGGGCCCTCTTTACAGTTAAGCAGTGCCCATAGCAAAAGGGAGGCCTTATGCTTTTCTTCTTGTGGTGTCCCAAGATGTAGTGAACTAAGTGAAGAAACACCCATCTTACACAGATTCCTTTTAGGGAGAGCTGAAGACTGATCAGTCTTGGCTTCAGCAGTCTTGGCTTCAACAACTGCTTCAACATCAGTTTCCTGTGTCAAATGAGACCAGTAGAGGAAATAATGGACCATTACATTTTCTGCAAGTCAATACAATCAATCAAGGTTTATGAACAAACTGGAAAAAGGTGCATCTATTAATTTGTCAAGGATAATAATAATTATGTTGAAATAATATTAATAGTATTATTATTGTTGTTGTTGTTGTTATTATTTATATTATTAACAACAACAACCTGAAAGGACACTTGTGAACAAACCACATTTTCTTGACACAGACTGCTCAAATTAACATAACTGAAAACTTGAATAAGGTACACTAAAAATATTGATGTTATAAAAGGAACAAAAAGGACAAAATGTTGGCTTCGTCAAGTCATCATATGCTGAAAAATACAGGGAAAAAACATAATGTTCAAATCAAAAATGACAGAAAAAGTTCATGTTTGCACAACCTCTTCAATGGTGCTCAGCGATGTCCTAAACTTTCTCAGTTGATGAGCCGAATGCTTTCTATATTGTTTACGAATCCTCTGGAGAACTGCTCCTTGGTGTGGTGTCCCAATTTGTGAATGCTTTTGGAAGGTTGAAGGTTGACTCTTTATGACAGTTTCTTTGGACTTCATACTTTGGATCAACTTGTTCTTTTGTAACACTGAGTCGTCTTCCACCCAGCTTTTTTTCTGCTTAGTCTTGGCTTTTGCAGGCTTGGTTTCAACAACATTTTCAACATCATTCTCCTGTGTCAAATGAAACCAGTAGAGTAAATAATGGAATGTTACATTTTCTGCAAGTCAATGCAATATATCAAGGTTTATGAACAAACTGGAAAAAGTGGCATCTCTTCATTTATCAAGGATAATAATAATTCTGCTGAAATAATAATAATAAACTATAATAAGAATAATAATAAGAAGAACAATAATTAGTAAGGGATACTTGTGAACAAACTACATTTTTTTTGACACAGTCTCGTCACATTAACATAACTCAAAACTTGAATAAGCTACACTAAAAATATTGATGTTATAACGAAGAAAAATGACAAAATGTTGGCTTTGTCAAGTCATCATATGCTGAAGAAATACAGGGGAAATTAGATGTTCAAATAAAAAATGCTAGAAAAAAGTTCATGTTTGCAAAACCTCTTCTATGGTGCTCATCAGTGTCCTGAACTCTCTCAGCAGACCCTCCGAGTCCTTTCCATATTCTTTATAGATCCTCTGGAGAGCTGCCACAATCATCTGACTATGATGCAGTCTCTCTTGACAAGCCTTGAGCTCAGACTGCAGTGACTTCCTTTCTTTCTCCCACTGCTTAATTTGTTCAGTTTCATTTTCTACATTTGATATTTTACATGTATCCATGTTTCCAGTCTGTTCTTGTTACCTAGAGAGAGACATGTTTAAAAGTTTGATTTCAGTCTTTCTTTTTGTAAGAAAGGTCTTATGCATGTAAGAAGAATACAGATCATAAATGAAAACTATTATATTTAATTTGGCCCCTGCTAGCATGCCTGTCTCCATCGATTCCCTGTCTCATGTTATTGTTTCATTTTCTGCATTCCTGTTCCAGTCTTGTTAACTGTTCTTTGTTAGCCCTCATGTATATGTGAATTAAAACCCTTGGTTTTCCCCTGTTAGTGCTAGTCTTTGTAATTCCTAGCCTCAGTCTCTTATCCATCCCTCTTTGTTCTCTGTAGTTGTATGTAATAAGCCCTGTCGTGCTTGTTCTGCTCGTGTTTCTTAGCCTGCTCGTGTAGTTTGTGTTCCTTATTGTGGCCTGTTTGCCTATTCTCTATCGTGTGTTTTTTCTCGTTTGTTTACTATGTATTCCCGGACTCTCCGCACTGGCTCATTGACCCTGGACTGTGACTATGACTCTGATTATAGATTTGCCCTTAATAAATCTCGCTCTTCTCAGCGTACGCGTCCGCCTCGTGACCGCTCCACGTTACATAATTAAAAAGGTGTTGACCATATGTATTATTCATAAATCTTTCTTATAATCGTAATCACTTTAACCGCTTATTGGTAATACATTTTTGTTAACCGAAAGGCTCGTGATAGGTATATTTATTCCTTTTAAATCCTTTTTGAAATGTAAAGAGTTTATGTCAGCATCGTTTGGAACGCTTCCGCACCAGCCGGCAATTTTAAAGACTTACCTTAAGATTCTCTTGAGATATTGTGGAGTAACTTTTAACGCATTTCAGAAGAGTTGCATTTCAGAAGAGTCTGTAATTGTATTGTTGTCTTCTCGCTAGGTTACATACTTCTTCGCAGCCCCAGTTTATTATCTACCTATTACGACGTAATAATAGTTTGTTCCATTTAAAATCAGCTCCGCTTAATTCTTAGGCACAGTCCCAATGTTATTTCAAACACCTAGAAACGTTTCCCTTTCACCACGGTGTCTTCTGGTCAGATTTTAGAAAACTTTTTAAAGACTATTATGCTATTTTAAATGTAATTTGAGACCATATTTGAGTTGAGAATATACAAAAAGGAAATTATTTTTGAATAACAAATATTATTTTGTAAACATGGTCTTTGAGTAACAGATATTTTCAGACTAATGCTGAAGACTCATCATTTTGAAGAATGGTATGTGAACACTGAATAAACTAAGTGGACACTGACACAAAAATCTGACCAAAAAATATAGCTAGCTAGCTAAATTAGGCAGACTCAAAAACACTGAAACAGCAGGGTCTTGAAAACTCACCAGAGCACTGCTATAATTTTTTTTAAATTATAGGCTATTTTTGTTGTTTTGCTTTTTTGTTTATATAGGCATGTGGTTTGGCCAGCCACATGCAGTGGGAGGACCTCCGTTTGTGGCACACACCTGTACCTCGTTTCGTCTGTGTGTATTTAAACTCATGTCAGTCATGTCATGTTTATATATTAATAAATATATATATGCGGACCACCACGCATTACAGAAATCGGCACTCGGGCCACCCCGCATTACAGAAATCATTTGGAAGCCACAAAAGCTAGCTCTTAGTGGTGAGATGAGCTGATTGAAAGCTTTTGTGGAAGCACTAGTTTCTAATGAAAAATACTATTTAAATTTCGAAGTGCAGTGAACCATTTTCTACTTTCTCCCACATGTTGAATTTTTCTTCTCCAGATGGTTTTTTTTTCACTTTGAAAAACATCCTATACACCTATACACACAGTAGCTATCACTATATATATATATATATATATATCTCCATCCAACATGCATAGGAGCTATCACTTTTTTGCTTGCCCCAGTCTGAATTGACATATTTATATAATTACAAAAAAACAGGGGTTACACTACACTAAAATCACTAAACATAATTTAGTTCAAATCAAATCAAAGATAATTTGTCACATACATAGTCATACGCAGTATAACTGGCAGTGAAATGCCTTTGGTGACTGCTCTTCCCGTAAACCAAAGAGCGATACAGAAAAATATACAGATCAGTGTAATGTAAGGTTAAACTGAATAAATCCTAAAATGTATTTGTAAAGGAAGGAAAATAAAGCCTAAAATATAAAATAGATTTTGTCTGGGTAAAAAATAAACACGATTATGATTATATACAAATTACAATTTAAAAATTTTCCAGTTCAGTGTGAAGTTGTGCTATATAGCGCAGTGCAAATAGCAAAATATGGGTGTGTAAGAGTGTGTATGATGTTATAGTGAACAATGGTCCAGTCCAGTGGGGGAATCCAGTGAATGAAGATTAGTCCCATCAGTTGCCCTGGTTCAGAGCCCGAAAGGCCTGTGGGAAGAAGCTCCTCCTCAGTCTCTCTGTGTTAGTCTTCAGGGAGCGAAAGCACTTCCCTGACCTCAACAGGGAGAAGAGCCTATTGTCAGGATGGGTGGGGTCCTTCATAATCCTCCTGGCCTTGGTCTGGCACCACTTGTAATAGATGGTCTAATTACTAATTGGTATAGATTCATATAATGGGCATTTTTAAAATCATATACATTTAAGAATAAATAATTTAACATCAACATAAATTTCATTTTTATTTGACCCTTAGATTAGGGGAGGCTCTAGGCAACTGCCTCAGTGTTATATTGTAGTGGGTAATGTTTCAGCCTCTCCAGTGTGGGACCGGGATTCAATCCCCATCCCAGCAAGTGCTCTATACTATACCAATTAGAGTTTTTGGACAAGAATACTAACACTACACTTACCTACCTCTGCAACATGATTGAAAATTGTAAATTGCTCTGGATAAAAGTGTCTGTCAAATGCTTAAAAAGTAAAAAAAATTAAATATCAGTAATCGTGATGCTTACAAAACATTCCACAAATTACCTAGAATAGGTTTATAATAGATACAAACGCTGCAAAATAATAATGGAGATACCCCTTTATATTCCCTGGGGTCTTAATGAAATATGTATGACGTGATTGGCTAAATACTTCTAGGATCAATCACCACAGCACCCTTCTCAGGCTGTTAAAACAGCCCTGTTAGAACAACCAGTTTGAATGCCTGTGCCTTTAAATGACAATAAGCCACTGCTCAAACCCACCCCTTCCCCCCAGCCCCTCTTCTACTTGAACCCTGAGAGAAAGTCTGTATTCAAAATAGCCTACTGCATACTACTTGCATACTGACCAAAAAGATCTGGTCATGTCCTGGAATATTTGGCCCCAAATTAATATGGTGTATGAATTATGGGACCAAAATACATTTTCCAGTACGCGAAAGATACCTGGTTGTCTAATTCCACCAAATATTCCAGGACATGACCAGATCTTTTGGGTGTACTGCATCCAGTCATGCAACAGTGGCGAAAAATCTTACCCAAGTGTATGGAACCATCATACATTAATGTAGCCTTGTAGTATGCTTTGCATTTCTTGCATACTGGATACTATACTGCTTACTACTACAGGGACCAGTATACAGTATATACTGAGTGCAGTATACAGCATGTTGTAGGCTCTTTTGAACAGAACCAAACATTACTGCAAGAGAAATTATAGGGGTGCAGCCATACAGTGATGTGAAAAAGTGTTTGCCCCCTTCCTGATATCTTATTTTTGTACACGTTTGTCACACTTACTGTTTCAGATCATCAAACAAGTTTAAATATTAGCCAAAGATAACACAAGTAAACAGAAAAGGCAGGTTTTAAATGAAGGCTTTTATTATTAAGGGGAAAAAAATCCAAATTTATCCACTGCACACCTCTCTTGCCTCAGTTAAGATCAGTGTTCATGACTCCACCATAAGAAAGAGACTGGGCAAAATGGCCTGCATGGCAGAGTTCCAAGACGAAAACCACTGCTGAGCAAAAAGAATATAAAGGTTTGTCTCAGTTTTGCCAGAAAACATCTTGATGATTGTGGAGGAGATCCCCAAGACTTTTGGGAAAATACTCTGTGGACTGACGAGACAAAAGTTGAACTTTTTGAAAGGTGTATGTCCCATTACATCTGGCGTAAAAGTAACACAGCATTTCAGAAATGGAACATCATACCAACAGTAAAATATGGTGGTGGTAGTGTGATGGTCTGGGGCTGTTTTGCTGCTTCAGGACCTGGAAGACTTGCTGTGGTAAATGGGACCATGAATTCTGCTGTCTACCAAAAAATCCTGAAGGAGAATGTCCAGCTATCCATTCGTGACCTCAAGCTGAAACGCACTTGGGTTCTGCAGCAGGACAATGATCCAAAACACACCAGCAAGTCCACCTCTGAATGGCTTAAGAAAAACAAAATGAAGACTCTGGAGTGGCCTAGTCAAAGTCCTGACCTGAATCCGATTGAGATGCTGTGGCATGACCTTAAAAAAGCGGTTCATGCTCAAAAACCCTCCAATAAGGCTGAATTACAACAACTCTGCAAAGATGAGTGGCCCAAAATTCCTCCACAGTGCTATAAAAGACTCATTGCCAATTATGATTGCATAACTGAAATGCTTGATTGCAGTTGTTGCTGCTAAGGGTGGCCCAACCAGTTATTAGGTTTGGGGGGCAATCATTTTTTCACACAGGGCCATGTAGGTTTGGATTTTTTCCCCATTAATAATAAAAACCTTCATTTAAAAACTGTATTTTGTGTTTACTTGTGTTATCTTTGTCTAATATTTAAATTTGTTTGATGATCGGAAACATTAAGTGTGACAAACATGCAAAAAAAGATCAGAAGGGGGCAAACACTTTTTCACACCACTGTATATGTCTTAACCAAAGTCAGCTCCTGAGTTGTCAAACTTCATTCTACACACACTGACATATATATGTACACACTGCAAAGCATGCCCACATGCTAAATTACAGACGGTTGTAAAACACATTTTCCTCTAGCATTACATGCTAATGTTGCTAACACATAAGTGGAACACAACTGCAACCTTGTTACATTTACTCTCACATTATTCACCTGTTGATAAAGTTCATCTGTCACAAATTCAACTAATAAATTGATAGGATTTGTGTTATTGTGGATCCTGCAACAAATAACCCAAGAAACACCAATAATATCTTTAAAATTATATTTATAACCTCAGCGTTAAAGTTAGCTAGTGCTAAATGACCAAAGAAACACATAGCTAGAATAATAATTTTTTAAAATAAGTTACTTACATTTCCCTTATCTGCACTTTAGCTTTGCACAGTTGATATTGATCCCAAAACTTAGCCCTGTATTATACTAACCCAGGCAGGTAAAGCATTTTGACACAAAGTTGTTAGTACACACATACAGGTTTTTGTTGATGGTAGCTGGGACATTGCCATCAAAAATAAACTTTATCCACTCAGATCTTCTGTCCTCTGTTGCTGGGGGCCAGTGTAGCATTTTGTGTCAGCCTGTGTAACAGAGCAATTCCCGTACTTAGCTCTTAATTTCAATATAATGATATTGGGTCTGGCGTGTGTGAGAGAAAAAATGGCTACCTTTGTAAAAGTAGTTCTCAAACCATGGGTAGAGATACTCAGATTGGGGGCAGTATAATGCTAATGACTGCCCTCTTGTTATAAAAACGGGAGCCAAATCTGAATGGCTGTTTTAGCCTGTTTTCTGATGTAGGCTGCCTGTAAAGTGGACTTGGTTGTCTTATCTCACAATTTGTGGTTTGGTAGGCACTCAAAAGATACCCAAACGGATTGTTTAAACATTTTACAGTTTAAATGAAAGTTATTTCTTCATCATATACATTTTTCAAAACATATTATTAAAGATTAAAAAAACCCCGTAAACCTCCCTTTTTAATGATCAAACTTTTATTTACTTTCACTTGATCGCATTTAATATGCATGTGGGGGGGGGGGGGGGAGCAATACAGTGACAGTGCTTGTCTATTTGGCCATGCTGGGATCAGACTGGTCATTCTATTTGACTTTTCTTCCTCCTTTCCTTAATTTGTGGTGGGTTTCATTTTCTTCATCATTCTGCAGCTCCTTTTCTGCCTTTTTCTTTCTTTTTCATCATTTTCCCTGTTTTTTCAGCTAACCAACTCTTATATGATTTTTTTTCTTTATTCGCTTTGTGATTTTCATTTGTTTCTCTTCCTCCTTTCTCTTTCTTTCAAGTTCTTTTTCTGCTCACTAAACCTCAGGACAAGTTCACAAAATTGCCTCTTTATCTGCTGAACAAAGTTCTTCTTTTTAAATGTTATCTCATACATCTCTTCTTTGTTCTTCTCTTTGGCCCTCATTATACCTTCATCAACTGTTCTTATTTCTTCTTTCTTCTGCTCCTTCTTACTTTGTATCAAAGCTTGCTTTTGCAATTTTAAGACATTTTCTTCTCTTTTTCTCTCATCCCAAACTGCTTCTTTTTGCTGGTTGTCATGAAGTGATGCATAGGATGTGGAAGGCTTTTCATCATCAATCACTGGGGCTGGGCCCTCTTTACAGTTAAGCAGTGCCCATAGCAAAAGGGAGGCCTTATGCTTTTCTTCTTGTGGTGTCCCAAGATGTAGTGAACTAAGTGAAGAAACACCCATCTTACACAGATTCCTTTTAGGGAGAGCTGAAGACTGATCAGTCTTGGCTTCAGCAGTCTTGGCTTCAACAACTGCTTCAACATCAGTTTCCTGTGTCAAATGAGACCAGTAGAGGAAATAATGGACCATTACATTTTCTGCAAGTCAATACAATCAATCAAGGTTTATGAACAAACTGGAAAAAGGTGCATCTATTAATTTGTCAAGGATAATAATAATTATGTTGAAATAATATTAATAGTATTATTATTGTTGTTGTTGTTGTTGTTATTTATATTATTAACAACAACAACCTGAAAGGACACTTGTGAACAAACCACATTTTCTTGACACAGCCTGCTCAAATTAACATAACTGAAAACTTGAATAAGGTACACTAAAAATATTGATGTTATAAAAGGAACAAAAAGGACAAAATGTTGGCTTCGTCAAGTCATCATATGCTGAAAAATACAGGGAAAAAACATAATGTTCAAATCAAAAATGACAGAAAAAGTTCATGTTTGCACAACCTCTTCAATGGTGCTCAGCGATGTCCTAAACTTTCTCAGTTGATGAGCCGAATGCTTTCTATATTGTTTACGAATCCTCTGGAGAACTGCTCCTTGGTGTGGTGTCCCAATTTGTGAATGCTTTTGGAAGGTTGAAGGTTGACTCTTTATGACAGTTTCTTTGGACTTCATACTTTGGATCAACTTGTTCTTTTGTAACACTGAGTCGTCTTCCACCCAGCTTTTTTTCTGCTTAGTCTTGGCTTTTGCAGGCTTGGTTTCAACAACATTTTCAACATCATTCTCCTGTGTCAAATGAAACCAGTAGAGTAAATAATGGAATGTTACATTTTCTGCAAGTCAATGCAATATATCAAGGTTTATGAACAAACTGGAAAAAGTGGCATCTCTTCATTTATCAAGGATAATAATAATTCTGCTGAAATAATAATAATAAACTATAATAAGAATAATAATAAGAAGAACAATAATTAGTAAGGGATACTTGTGAACAAACTACATTTTTTTTGACACAGTCTCGTCACATTAACATAACTCAAAACTTGAATAAGCTACACTAAAAATATTGATGTTATAACGAAGAAAAATGACAAAATGTTGGCTTTGTCAAGTCATCATATGCTGAAGAAATACAGGGGAAATTAGATGTTCAAATAAAAAATGCTAGAAAAAAGTTCATGTTTGCAAAACCTCTTCTATGGTGCTCATCAGTGTCCTGAACTCTCTCAGCAGACCCTCCGAGTCCTTTCCATATTCTTTATAGATCCTCTGGAGAGCTGCCACAATCATCTGACTATGATGCAGTCTCTCTTGACAAGCCTTGAGCTCAGACTGCAGTGACTTCCTTTCTTTCTCCCACTGCTTAATTTGTTCAGTTTCATTTTCTACATTTGATATTTGACATGTATCCATGTTTCCAGTCTGTTCTTGTTACCTAGAGAGAGACATGTTTAAAAGTTTGATTTCAGTCTTTCTTTTTGTAAGAAAGGTCTTATGCATGTAAGAAGAATACAGATCATAAATGAAAACTATTATATTTAATTTGGCCCCTGCTAGCATGCCTGTCTCCATCGATTCCCTGTCTCATGTTATTGTTTCATTTTCTGCATTCCTGTTCCAGTCTTGTTAACTGTTCTTTGTTAGCCCTCATGTATATGTGAATTAAAACCCTTGGTTTTCCCCTGTTAGTGCTAGTCTTTGTAATTCCTAGCCTCAGTCTCTTATCCATCCCTCTTTGTTCTCTGTAGTTGTATGTAATAAGCCCTGTCGTGCTTGTTCTGCTCGTGTTTCTTAGCCTGCTCGTGTAGTTTGTGTTCCTTATTGTGGCCTGTTTGCCTATTCTCTATCGTGTGTTTTTTCTCGTTTGTTTACTATGTATTCCCGGACTCTCCGCACTGGCTCATTGACCCTGGACTGTGACTATGACTCTGATTATAGATTTGCCCTTAATAAATCTCGCTCTTCTCAGCGTACGCGTCCGCCTCGTGACCGCTCCACGTTACATAATTAAAAAGGTGTTGACCATATGTATTATTCATAAATCTTTCTTATAATCGTAATCACTTTAACCGCTTATTGGTAATACATTTTTGTTAACCGAAAGGCTCGTGATAGGTATATTTATTCCTTTTAAATCCTTTTTGAAATGTAAAGAGTTTATGTCAGCATCGTTTGGAACGCTTCCGCACCAGCCGGCAATTTTAAAGACTTACCTTAAGATTCTCTTGAGATATTGTGGAGTAACTTTTAACGCATTTCAGAAGAGTTGCATTTCAGAAGAGTCTGTAATTGTATTGTTGTCTTCTCGCTAGGTTACATACTTCTTCGCAGCCCCAGTTTATTATCTACCTATTACGACGTAATAATAGTTTGTTCCATTTAAAATCAGCTCCGCTTAATTCTTAGGCACAGTCCCAATGTTATTTCAAACACCTAGAAACGTTTCCCTTTCACCACGGTGTCTTCTGGTCAGATTTTAGAAAACTTTTTAAAGACTATTATGCTATTTTAAATGTAATTTGAGACCATATTTGAGTTGAGAATATACAAAAAGGAAATTATTTTTGAATAACAAATATTATTTTGTAAACATGGTCTTTGAGTAACAGATATTTTCAGACTAATGCTGAAGACTCATCATTTTGAAGAATGGTATGTGAACACTGAATAAACTAAGTGGACACTGACACAAAAATCTGACCAAAAAATATAGCTAGCTAGCTAAATTAGGCAGACTCAAAAACACTGAAACAGCAGGGTCTTGAAAACTCACCAGAGCACTGCTATAATTTTTTTTAAATTATAGGCTATTTTTGTTGTTTTGCTTTTTTGTTTATATAGGCATGTGGTTTGGCCAGCCACATGCAGTGGGAGGACCTCCGTTTGTGGCACACACCTGTACCTCGTTTCGTCTGTGTGTATTTAAACTCATGTCAGTCATGTCATGTTTATATATTAATAAATATATATATATGCGGACCACCACGCATTACAGAAATCGGCACTCGGGCCACCCCGCATTACAGAAATCATTTGGAAGCCACAAAAGCTAGCTCTTAGTGGTGAGATGAGCTGATTGAAAGCTTTTGTGGAAGCACTAGTTTCTAATGAAAAATACTATTTAAATTTCGAAGTGCAGTGAACCATTTTCTACTTTCTCCCACATGTTGAATTTTTCTTCTCCAGATGGTTTTTTTTTCACTTTGAAAAACATCCTATACACCTATACACACAGTAGCTATCACTATATATATATATATATATATATATATATATATATATATATATATATATATATATATATCTCCATCCAACATGCATAGGAGCTATCACTTTTTTGCTTGCCCCAGTCTGAATTGACATATTTATATAATTACAAAAAAACAGGGGTTACACTACACTAAAATCACTAAACATAATTTAGTTCAAATCAAATCAAAGATAATTTGTCACATACATAGTCATACGCAGTATAACTGGCAGTGAAATGCCTTTGGTGACTGCTCTTCCCGTAAACCAAAGAGCGATACAGAAAAATATACAGATCAGTGTAATGTAAGGTTAAACTGAATAAATCCTAAAATGTATTTGTAAAGGAAGGAAAATAAAGCCTAAAATATAAAATAGATTTTGTCTGGGTAAAAAATAAACACGATTATGATTATATACAAATTACAATTTAAAAATTTTCCAGTTCAGTGTGAAGTTGTGCTATATAGCGCAGTGCAAATAGCAAAATATGGGTGTGTAAGAGTGTGTATGATGTTATAGTGAACAATGGTCCAGTCCAGTGGGGGAATCCAGTGAATGAAGATTAGTCCCATCAGTTGCCCTGGTTCAGAGCCCGAAAGGCCTGTGGGAAGAAGCTCCTCCTCAGTCTCTCTGTGTTAGTCTTCAGGGAGTGAAAGCACTTCCCTGACCTCAACAGGGAGAAGAGCCTATTGTCAGGATGGGTGGGGTCCTTCATAATCCTCCTGGCCTTAGTCTGGCACCACTTGTAATAGATGGTCTAATTACTAATTGGTATAGATTCATATAATGGGCATTTTTAAAATCATATACATTTAAGAATAAATAATTTAACATCAACATAAATTTCATTTTTATTTGACCCTTAGATTAGGGGAGGCTCTAGGCAACTGCCTCAGTGTTATATTGTAGTGGGTAATGTTTCAGCCTCTCCAGTGTGGGACCGGGATTCAATCCCCATCCCAGCAAGTGCTCTATACTATACCAATTAGAGTTTTTGGACAAGAATACTAACACTACACTTACCTACCTCTGCAACATGATTGAAAATTGTAAATTGCTCTGGATAAAAGTGTCTGTCAAATGCTTAAAAAGTAAAAAAAATTAAATATCAGTAATCGTGATGCTTACAAAACATTCCACAAATTACCTAGAATAGGTTTATAATAGATACAAACGCTGCAAAATAATAATGGAGATACCCCTTTATATTCCCTGGGGTCTTAATGAAATATGTATGACGTGATTGGCTAAATACTTCTAGGATCAATCACCACAGCACCCTTCTCAGCCTGTTAAAACAGCCCTGTTAGAACAACCAGTTTGAATGCCTGTGCCTTTAAATGTCAATAAGCCACTGCTCAAACCCACCCCTTCCCCCCAGCCCCTCTTCTACTTGAACCCTGAGAGAAAGTCTGTATTCAAAATAGCCTACTGCATACTACTTGCATACTGACCCAAAAGATCTGGTCATGTCCTGGAATATTTGGCCCCAAATTAATATGGTGTATGAATTATGGGACCAAAATACATTTTCCAGTACGCGAAAGATACCTGGTTGTCTAATTCCACCAAATATTCCAGGACATGACCAGATCTTTTGGGTGTACTGCATCCAGTCATGCAACAGTGGCGAAAAATCTTACCCAAGTGTATGGAACCATCATACATTAATGTAGCCTTGTAGTATGCTTTGCATTTCTTGCATACTGGATACTATACTGCTTACTACTACAGGGACCAGTATACAGTATATACTGAGTGCAGTATACAGCATGTTGTAGGCTCTTTTGAACAGAACCAAACATTACTGCAAGAGAAATTATAGGGGTGCAGCCATACAGTGATGTGAAAAAGTGTTTGCCCCCTTCCTGATATCTTATTTTTGTACACGTTTGTCACACTTACTGTTTCAGATCATCAAACAAGTTTAAATATTAGCCAAAGATAACACAAGTAAACAGAAAAGGCAGGTTTTAAATGAAGGCTTTTATTATTAAGGGGAAAAAAATCCAAATTTATCCACTGCACACCTCTCTTGCCTCAGTTAAGATCAGTGTTCATGACTCCACCATAAGAAAGAGACTGGGCAAAATGGCCTGCATGGCAGAGTTCCAAGACGAAAACCACTGCTGAGCAAAAAGAATATAAAGGTTTGTCTCAGTTTTGCCAGAAAACATCTTGATGATTGTGGAGGAGATCCCCAAGACTTTTGGGAAAATACTCTGTGGACTGACGAGACAAAAGTTGAACTTTTTGAAAGGTGTATGTCCCATTACATCTGGCGTAAAAGTAACACAGCATTTCAGAAATGGAACATCATACCAACAGTAAAATATGGTGGTGGTAGTGTGATGGTCTGGGGCTGTTTTGCTGCTTCAGGACCTGGAAGACTTGCTGTGGTAAATGGGACCATGAATTCTGCTGTCTACCAAAAAATCCTGAAGGAGAATGTCCAGCTATCCATTCGTGACCTCAAGCTGAAACGCACTTGGGTTCTGCAGCAGGACAATGATCCAAAACACACCAGCAAGTCCACCTCTGAATGGCTTAAGAAAAACAAAATGAAGACTCTGGAGTGGCCTAGTCAAAGTCCTGACCTGAATCCGATTGAGATGCTGTGGCATGACCTTAAAAAAGCGGTTCATGCTCAAAAACGCTCCAATAAGGCTGAATTACAACAACTCTGCAAAGATGAGTGGCCCAAAATTCCTCCACAGTGCTATAAAAGACTCATTGCCAATTATGATTGCATAACTGAAATGCTTGATTGCAGTTGTTGCTGCTAAGGGTGGCCCAACCAGTTATTAGGTTTGGGGGGCAATCATTTTTTCACACAGGGCCATGTAGGTTTGGATTTTTTCCCCATTAATAATAAAAACCTTCATTTAAAAACTGTATTTTGTGTTTACTTGTGTTATCTTTGTCTAATATTTAAATTTGTTTGATGATCGGAAACATTAAGTGTGACAAACATGCAAAAAAAGATCAGAAGGGGGCAAACACTTTTTCACACCACTGTATATGTCTTAACCAAAGTCAGCTCCTGAGTTGTCAAACTTCATTCTACACACACTGACATATATATGTACACACTGCAAAGCATGCCCACATGCTAAATTACAGACGGTTGTAAAACACATTTTCCTCTAGCATTACATGCTAATGTTGCTAACACATAAGTGGAACACAACTGCAACCTTGTTACATTTACTCTCACATTATTCACCTGTTGATAAAGTTCATCTGTCACAAATTCAACTAATAAATTGATAGGATTTGTGTTATTGTGGATCCTGCAACAAATAACCCAAGAAACACCAATAATATCTTTAAAATTATATTTATAACCTCAGCGTTAAAGTTAGCTAGTGCTAAATGACCAAAGAAACACATAGCTAGAATAATAATTTTTAAAAATAAGTTACTTACATTTCCCTTATCTGCACTTTAGCTTTGCACAGTTGATATTGATCCCAAAACTTAGCCCTGTATTATACTAACCCAGGCAGGTAAAGCATTTTGACACAAAGTTGTTAGTACACACATACAGGTTTTTGTTGATGGTAGCTGGGACATTGCCATCAAAAATAAACTTTATCCACTCAGATCTTCTGTCCTCTGTTGCTGGGGGCCAGTGTAGCATTTTGTGTCAGCCTGTGTAACAGAGCAATTCCCGTACTTAGCTCTTAATTTCAATATAATGATATTGGGTCTGGCGTGTGTGAGAGAAAAAATGGCTACCTTTGTAAAAGTAGTTCTCAAACCATGGGTAGAGATACTCAGATTGGGGGCAGTATAATGCTAATGACTGCCCTCTTGTTATAAAAACGGGAGCCAAATCTGAATGGCTGTTTTAGCCTGTTTTCTGATGTAGGCTGCCTGTAAAGTGGACTTGGTTGTCTTATCTCACAATTTGTGGTTTGGTAGGCACTCAAAAGATACCCAAACGGATTGTTTAAACATTTTACAGTTTAAATGAAAGTTATTTCTTCATCATATACATTTTTCAAAACATATTATTAAAGATTAAAAAAACCCCGTAAACCTCCCTTTTTAATGATCAAACTTTTATTTACTTTCACTTGATAGCATTTAATATGCATGTGGGGGGGGGGGGGGGAGCAATACAGTGACAGTGCTTGTCTATTTGGCCATGCTGGGATCAGACTGGTCATTCTATTTGACTTTTCTTCCTCCTTTCCTTAATTTGTGGTGGGTTTCATTTTCTTCATCATTCTGCAGCTCCTTTTCTGCCTTTTTCTTTCTTTTTCATCATTTTCCCTGTTTTTTCAGCTAACCAACTCTTATATGATTTTTTTTCTTTATTCGCTTTGTGATTTTCATTTGTTTCTCTTCCTCCTTTCTCTTTCTTTCAAGTTCTTTTTCTGCTCACTAAACCTCAGGACAAGTTCAGAAAATTGCCTCTTTATCTGCTGAACAAAGTTCTTCTTTTTAAATGTTATCTCATACATCTCTTCTTTGTTCTTCTCTTTGGCCCTCATTATACCTTCATCAACTGTTCTTATTTCTTCTTTCTTCTGCTCCTTCTTACTTTGTATCAAAGCTTGCTTTTGCAATTTTAAGACATTTTCTTCTCTTTTTCTCTCATCCCAAACTGCTTCTTTTTGCTGGTTGTCATGAAGTGATGCATAGGATGTGGAAGGCTTTTCATCATCAATCACTGGGGCTGGGCCCTCTTTACAGTTAAGCAGTGCCCATAGCAAAAGGGAGGCCTTATGCTTTTCTTCTTGTGGTGTCCCAAGATGTAGTGAACTAAGTGAAGAAACACCCATCTTACACAGATTCCTTTTAGGGAGAGCTGAAGACTGATCAGTCTTGGCTTCAGCAGTCTTGGCTTCAACAACTGCTTCAACATCAGTTTCCTGTGTCAAATGAGACCAGTAGAGGAAATAATGGACCATTACATTTTCTGCAAGTCAATACAATCAATCAAGGTTTATGAACAAACTGGAAAAAGGTGCATCTATTAATTTGTCAAGGATAATAATAATTATGTTGAAATAATATTAATAGTATTATTATTGTTGTTGTTGTTGTTGTTATTTATATTATTAACAACAACAACCTGAAAGGACACTTGTGAACAAACCACATTTTCTTGACACAGCCTGCTCAAATTAACATAACTGAAAACTTGAATAAGGTACACTAAAAATATTGATGTTATAAAAGGAACAAAAAGGACAAAATGTTGGCTTCGTCAAGTCATCATATGCTGAAAAATACAGGGAAAAAACATAATGTTCAAATCAAAAATGACAGAAAAAGTTCATGTTTGCACAACCTCTTCAATGGTGCTCAGCGATGTCCTAAACTTTCTCAGTTGATGAGCCGAATGCTTTCTATATTGTTTACGAATCCTCTGGAGAACTGCTCCTTGGTGTGGTGTCCCAATTTGTGAATGCTTTTGGAAGGTTGAAGGTTGACTCTTTATGACAGTTTCTTTGGACTTCATACTTTGGATCAACTTGTTCTTTTGTAACACTGAGTCGTCTTCCACCCAGCTTTTTTTCTGCTTAGTCTTGGCTTTTGCAGGCTTGGTTTCAACAACATTTTCAACATCATTCTCCTGTGTCAAATGAAACCAGTAGAGTAAATAATGGAATGTTACATTTTCTGCAAGTCAATGCAATATATCAAGGTTTATGAACAAACTGGAAAAAGTGGCATCTCTTCATTTATCAAGGATAATAATAATTCTGCTGAAATAATAATAATAAACTATAATAAGAATAATAATAAGAAGAACAATAATTAGTAAGGGATACTTGTGAACAAACTACATTTTTTTTGACACAGTCTCGTCACATTAACATAACTCAAAACTTGAATAAGCTACACTAAAAATATTGATGTTATAACGAAGAAAAATGACAAAATGTTGGCTTTGTCAAGTCATCATATGCTGAAGAAATACAGGGGAAATTAGATGTTCAAATAAAAAATGCTAGAAAAAAGTTCATGTTTGCAAAACCTCTTCTATGGTGCTCATCAGTGTCCTGAACTCTCTCAGCAGACCCTCCGAGTCCTTTCCATATTCTTTATAGATCCTCTGGAGAGCTGCCACAATCATCTGACTATGATGCAGTCTCTCTTGACAAGCCTTGAGCTCAGACTGCAGTGACTTCCTTTCTTTCTCCCACTGCTTAATTTGTTCAGTTTCATTTTCTACATTTGATATTTGACATGTATCCATGTTTCCAGTCTGTTCTTGTTACCTAGAGAGAGACATGTTTAAAAGTTTGATTTCAGTCTTTCTTTTTGTAAGAAAGGTCTTATGCATGTAAGAAGAATACAGATCATAAATGAAAACTATTATATTTAATTTGGCCCCTGCTAGCATGCCTGTCTCCATCGATTCCCTGTCTCATGTTATTGTTTCATTTTCTGCATTCCTGTTCCAGTCTTGTTAACTGTTCTTTGTTAGCCCTCATGTATATGTGAATTAAAACCCTTGGTTTTCCCCTGTTAGTGCTAGTCTTTGTAATTCCTAGCCTCAGTCTCTTATCCATCCCTCTTTGTTCTCTGTAGTTGTATGTAATAAGCCCTGTCGTGCTTGTTCTGCTCGTGTTTCTTAGCCTGCTCGTGTAGTTTGTGTTCCTTATTGTGGCCTGTTTGCCTATTGTCTATCGTGTGTTTTTTCTCGTTTGTTTACTATGTATTCCCGGACTCTCCGCACTGGCTCATTGACCCTGGACTGTGACTATGACTCTGATTATAGATTTGCCCTTAATAAATCTCGCTCTTCTCAGCGTACGCGTCCGCCTCGTGACCGCTCCACGTTACATAATTAAAAAGGTGTTGACCATATGTATTATTCATAAATCTTTCTTATAATCGTAATCACTTTAACCGCTTATTGGTAATACATTTTTGTTAACCGAAAGGCTCGTGATAGGTATATTTATTCCTTTTAAATCCTTTTTGAAATGTAAAGAGTTTATGTCAGCATCGTTTGGAACGCTTCCGCACCAGCCGGCAATTTTAAAGACTTACCTTAAGATTCTCTTGAGATATTGTGGAGTAACTTTTAACGCATTTCAGAAGAGTTGCATTTCAGAAGAGTCTGTAATTGTATTGTTGTCTTCTCGCTAGGTTACATACTTCTTCGCAGCCCCAGTTTATTATCTACCTATTACGACGTAATAATAGTTTGTTCCATTTAAAATCAGCTCCGCTTAATTCTTAGGCACAGTCCCAATGTTATTTCAAACACCTAGAAACGTTTCCCTTTCACCACGGTGTCTTCTGGTCAGATTTTAGAAAACTTTTTAAAGACTATTATGCTATTTTAAATGTAATTTGAGACCATATTTGAGTTGAGAATATACAAAAAGGAAATTATTTTTGAATAACAAATATTATTTTGTAAACATGGTCTTTGAGTAACAGATATTTTCAGACTAATGCTGAAGACTCATCATTTTGAAGAATGGTATGTGAACACTGAATAAACTAAGTGGACACTGACAGAAAAATCTGACCAAAAAATATGGCTAGCTAGCTAAATTAGGCAGACTCAAAAACACTGAAACAGCAGGGTCTTGAAAACTCACCAGAGCACTGCTATAATTTTTTTTAAATTATAGGCTATTTTTGTTGTTTTGCTTTTTTGTTTATATAGGCATGTGGTTTGGCCAGCCACATGCAGTGGGAGGACCTCCGTTTGTGGCACACACCTGTACCTCGTTTCGTCTGTGTGTATTTAAACTCATGTCAGTCATGTCATGTTTATATATTAATAAATATATATATATGCGGACCACCACGCATTACAGAAATCGGCACTCGGGCCACCCCGCATTACAGAAATCATTTGGAAGCCACAAAAGCTAGCTCTTAGTGGTGAGATGAGCTGATTGAAAGCTTTTGTGGAAGCACTAGTTTCTAATGAAAAATACTATTTAAATTTCGAAGTGCAGTGAACCATTTTCTACTTTCTCCCACATGTTGAATTTTTCTTCTCCAGATGGTTTTTTTTTTCACTTTGAAAAACATCCTATACACCTATACACACAGTAGCTATCACTATATATATATATATATATATATATATATATATATATATATATATATATATATATATATATATATATATCTCCATCCAACATGCATAGGAGCTATCACTTTTTTGCTTGCCCCAGTCTGAATTGACATATTTATATAATTACAAAAAAACAGGGGTTACACTACACTAAAATCACTAAACATAATTTAGTTCAAATCAAATCAAAGATAATTTGTCACATACATAGTCATACGCAGTATAACTGGCAGTGAAATGCCTTTGGTGACTGCTCTTCCCGTAAACCAAAGAGCGATACAGAAAAATATACAGATCAGTGTAATGTAAGGTTAAACTGAATAAATCCTAAAATGTATTTGTAAAGGAAGGAAAATAAAGCCTAAAATATAAAATAGATTTTGTCTGGGTAAAAAATAAACACGATTATGATTATATACAAATTACAATTTAAAAATTTTCCAGTTCAGTGTGAAGTTGTGCTATATAGCGCAGTGCAAATAGCAAAATATGGGTGTGTAAGAGTGTGTATGATGTTATAGTGAACAATGGTCCAGTCCAGTGGGGGAATCCAGTGAATGAAGATTAGTCCCATCAGTTGCCCTGGTTCAGAGCCCGAAAGGCCTGTGGGAAGAAGCTCCTCCTCAGTCTCTCTGTGTTAGTCTTCAGGGAGTGAAAGCACTTCCCTGACCTCAACAGGGAGAAGAGCCTATTGTCAGGATGGGTGGGGTCCTTCATAATCCTCCTGGCCTTAGTCTGGCACCACTTGTAATAGATGGTCTAATTACTAATTGGTATAGATTCATATAATGGGCATTTTTAAAATCATATACATTTAAGAATAAATAATTTAACATCAACATAAATTTCATTTTTATTTGACCCTTAGATTAGGGGAGGCTCTAGGCAACTGCCTCAGTGTTATATTGTAGTGGGTAATGTTTCAGCCTCTCCAGTGTGGGACCGGGATTCAATCCCCATCCCAGCAAGTGCTCTATACTATACCAATTAGAGTTTTTGGACAAGAATACTAACACTACACTTACCTACCTCTGCAACATGATTGAAAATTGTAAATTGCTCTGGATAAAAGTGTCTGTCAAATGCTTAAAAAGTAAAAAAAATTAAATATCAGTAATCGTGATGCTTACAAAACATTCCACAAATTACCTAGAATAGGTTTATAATAGATACAAACGCTGCAAAATAATAATGGAGATACCCCTTTATATTCCCTGGGGTCTTAATGAAATATGTATGACGTGATTGGCTAAATACTTCTAGGATCAATCACCACAGCACCCTTCTCAGCCTGTTAAAACAGCCCTGTTAGAACAACCAGTTTGAATGCCTGTGCCTTTAAATGTCAATAAGCCACTGCTCAAACCCACCCCTTCCCCCCAGCCCCTCTTCTACTTGAACCCTGAGAGAAAGTCTGTATTCAAAATAGCCTACTGCATACTACTTGCATACTGACCCAAAAGATCTGGTCATGTCCTGGAATATTTGGCCCCAAATTAATATGGTGTATGAATTATGGGACCAAAATACATTTTCCAGTACGCGAAAGATACCTGGTTGTCTAATTCCACCAAATATTCCAGGACATGACCAGATCTTTTGGGTGTACTGCATCCAGTCATGCAACAGTGGCGAAAAATCTTACCCAAGTGTATGGAACCATCATACATTAATGTAGCCTTGTAGTATGCTTTGCATTTCTTGCATACTGGATACTATACTGCTTACTACTACAGGGACCAGTATACAGTATATACTGAGTGCAGTATACAGCATGTTGTAGGCTCTTTTGAACAGAACCAAACATTACTGCAAGAGAAATTATAGGGGTGCAGCCATACAGTGATGTGAAAAAGTGTTTGCCCCCTTCCTGATATCTTATTTTTGTACACGTTTGTCACACTTACTGTTTCAGATCATCAAACAAGTTTAAATATTAGCCAAAGATAACACAAGTAAACAGAAAAGGCAGGTTTTAAATGAAGGCTTTTATTATTAAGGGGAAAAAAATCCAAATTTATCCACTGCACACCTCTCTTGCCTCAGTTAAGATCAGTGTTCATGACTCCACCATAAGAAAGAGACTGGGCAAAATGGCCTGCATGGCAGAGTTCCAAGACGAAAACCACTGCTGAGCAAAAAGAATATAAAGGTTTGTCTCAGTTTTGCCAGAAAACATCTTGATGATTGTGGAGGAGATCCCCAAGACTTTTGGGAAAATACTCTGTGGACTGACGAGACAAAAGTTGAACTTTTTGAAAGGTGTATGTCCCATTACATCTGGCGTAAAAGTAACACAGCATTTCAGAAATGGAACATCATACCAACAGTAAAATATGGTGGTGGTAGTGTGATGGTCTGGGGCTGTTTTGCTGCTTCAGGACCTGGAAGACTTGCTGTGGTAAATGGGACCATGAATTCTGCTGTCTACCAAAAAATCCTGAAGGAGAATGTCCAGCTATCCATTCGTGACCTCAAGCTGAAACGCACTTGGGTTCTGCAGCAGGACAATGATCCAAAACACACCAGCAAGTCCACCTCTGAATGGCTTAAGAAAAACAAAATGAAGACTCTGGAGTGGCCTAGTCAAAGTCCTGACCTGAATCCGATTGAGATGCTGTGGCATGACCTTAAAAAAGCGGTTCATGCTCAAAAACGCTCCAATAAGGCTGAATTACAACAACTCTGCAAAGATGAGTGGCCCAAAATTCCTCCACAGTGCTATAAAAGACTCATTGCCAATTATGATTGCATAACTGAAATGCTTGATTGCAGTTGTTGCTGCTAAGGGTGGCCCAACCAGTTATTAGGTTTGGGGGGCAATCATTTTTTCACACAGGGCCATGTAGGTTTGGATTTTTTCCCCATTAATAATAAAAACCTTCATTTAAAAACTGTATTTTGTGTTTACTTGTGTTATCTTTGTCTAATATTTAAATTTGTTTGATGATCGGAAACATTAAGTGTGACAAACATGCAAAAAAAGATCAGAAGGGGGCAAACACTTTTTCACACCACTGTATATGTCTTAACCAAAGTCAGCTCCTGAGTTGTCAAACTTCATTCTACACACACTGACATATATATGTACACACTGCAAAGCATGCCCACATGCTAAATTACAGACGGTTGTAAAACACATTTTCCTCTAGCATTACATGCTAATGTTGCTAACACATAAGTGGAACACAACTGCAACCTTGTTACATTTACTCTCACATTATTCACCTGTTGATAAAGTTCATCTGTCACAAATTCAACTAATAAATTGATAGGATTTGTGTTATTGTGGATCCTGCAACAAATAACCCAAGAAACACCAATAATATCTTTAAAATTATATTTATAACCTCAGCGTTAAAGTTAGCTAGTGCTAAATGACCAAAGAAACACATAGCTAGAATAATAATTTTTAAAAATAAGTTACTTACATTTCCCTTATCTGCACTTTAGCTTTGCACAGTTGATATTGATCCCAAAACTTAGCCCTGTATTATACTAACCCAGGCAGGTAAAGCATTTTGACACAAAGTTGTCAGTACACACATACAGGTTTTTGTTGATGGTAGCTGGGACATTGCCATCAAAAATAAACTTTATCCACTCAGATCTTCTGTCCTCTGTTGCTGGGGGCCAGTGTAGCATTTTGTGTCAGCCTGTGTAACAGAGCAATTCCCGTACTTAGCTCTTAATTTCAATATAATGATATTGGGTCTGGCGTGTGTGAGAGAAAAAATGGCTACCTTTGTAAAAGTAGTTCTCAAACCATGGGTAGAGATACTCAGATTGGGGGCAGTATAATGCTAATGACTGCCCTCTTGTTATAAAAACGGGAGCCAAATCTGAATGGCTGTTTTAGCCTGTTTTCTGATGTAGGCTGCCTGTAAAGTGGACTTGGTTGTCTTATCTCACAATTTGTGGTTTGGTAGGCACTCAAAAGATACCCAAACGGATTGTTTAAACATTTTACAGTTTAAATGAAAGTTATTTCTTCATCATATACATTTTTCAAAACATATTATTAAAGATTAAAAAAAAACGTAAACCTCCCTTTTTAATGATCAAACTTTTATTTACTTTCACTTGATAGCATTTAATATGCATGTGGGGGGCGGGGGGAGCAATACAGTGACAGTGCTTGTCTATTTGGCCATGCTGGGATCAGACTGGTCATTCTATTTGACTTTTCTTCCTCCTTTCCTTAATTTGTGGTGGGTTTCATTTTCTTCATCATTCTGCAGCTCCTTTTCTGCCTTTTTCTTTCTTTTTCATCATTTTCCCTGTTTTTTCAGCTAACCAACTCTTATATGATTTTTTTTCTTTATTCGCTTTGTGATTTTCATTTGTTTCTCTTCCTCCTTTCTCTTTCTTTCAAGTTCTTTTTCTGCTCACTAAACCTCAGGACAAGTTCAGAAAATTGCCTCTTTATCTGCTGAACAAAGTTCTTCTTTTTAAATGTTATCTCATACATCTCTTCTTTGTTCTTCTCTTTGGCCCTCGTTATACCTTCATCAACTGTTCTTATTTCTTCTTTCTTCTGCTCCTTCTTACTTTGTATCAAAGCTTGCTTTTGCAATTTTAAGACATTTTCTTCTCTTTTTCTCTCATCCCAAACTGCTTCTTTTTGCTGGTTGTCATGAAGTGATGCATAGGATGTGGAAGGCTTTTCATCATCAATCACTGGGGCTGGGCCCTCTTTACAGTTAAGCAGTGCCCATAGCAAAAGGGAGGCCTTATGCTTTTCTTCTTGTGGTGTCCCAAGATGTAGTGAACTAAGTGAAGAAACACCCATCTTACACAGATTCCTTTTAGGGAGAGCTGAAGACTGATCAGTCTTGGCTTCAGCAGTCTTGGCTTCAACAACTGCTTCAACATCAGTTTCCTGTGTCAAATGAGACCAGTAGAGGAAATAATGGACCATTACATTTTCTGCAAGTCAATACAATCAATCAAGGTTTATGAACAAACTGGAAAAAGGTGCATCTATTAATTTGTCAAGGATAATAATAATTATGTTGAAATAATATTAATAGTATTATTATTGTTGTTGTTGTTGTTATTATTTATATTATTAACAACAACAACCTGAAAGGACACTTGTGAACAAACCACATTTTCTTGACACAGCCTGCTCAAATTAACATAACTGAAAACTTGAATAAGGTACACTAAAAATATTGATGTTATAAAAGGAACAAAAAGGACAAAATGTTGGCTTCGTCAAGTCATCATATGCTGAAAAATACAGGGAAAAAACATAATGTTCAAATCAAAAATGACAGAAAAAGTTCATGTTTGCACAACCTCTTCAATGGTGCTCAGCGATGTCCTAAACTTTCTCAGTTGATGAGCCGAATGCTTTCTATATTGTTTACGAATCCTCTGGAGAACTGCTCCTTGGTGTGGTGTCCCAATTTGTGAATGCTTTTGGAAGGTTGAAGGTTGACTCTTTATGACAGTTTCTTTGGACTTCATACTTTGGATCAACTTGTTCTTTTGTAACACTGAGTCGTCTTCCACCCAGCTTTTTTTCTGCTTAGTCTTGGCTTTTGCAGGCTTGGTTTCAACAACATTTTCAACATCATTCTCCTGTGTCAAATGAAACCAGTAGAGTAAATAATGGAATGTTACATTTTCTGCAAGTCAATGCAATATATCAAGGTTTATGAACAAACTGGAAAAAGTGGCATCTCTTCATTTATCAAGGATAATAATAATTCTGCTGAAATAATAATAATAAACTATAATAAGAATAATAATAAGAAGAACAATAATTAGTAAGGGATACTTGTGAACAAACTACATTTTTTTTGACACAGTCTCGTCACATTAACATAACTCAAAACTTGAATAAGGTACACTAAAAATATTGATGTTATAACGAAGAAAAATGACAAAATGTTGGCTTTGTCAAGTCATCATATGCTGAAGAAATACAGGGGAAATTAGATGTTCAAATAAAAAATGCTAGAAAAAAGTTCATGTTTGCAAAACCTCTTCTATGGTGCTCATCAGTGTCCTGAACTCTCTCAGCAGACCCTCCGAGTCCTTTCCATATTCTTTATAGATCCTCTGGAGAGCTGCCACAATCATCTGACTATGATGCAGTCTCTCTTGACAAGCCTTGAGCTCAGACTGCAGTGACTTCCTTTCTTTCTCCCACTGCTTAATTTGTTCATTTTCATTTTCTACATTTGATATTTTACATGTATCCATGTTTCCAGTCTGTTCTTGTTACCTAGAGAGAGACATGTTTAAAAGTTTGATTTCAGTCTTTCTTTTTGTAAGAAAGGTCTTATGCATGTAAGAAGAATACAGATCATAAATGAAAACTATTATATTTAATTTGGCCCCTGCTAGCATGCCTGTCTCCATCGATTCCCTGTCTCATGTTATTGTTTCATTTTCTGCATTCCTGTTCCAGTCTTGTTAACTGTTCTTTGTTAGCCCTCATGTATATGTGAATTAAAACCCTTGGTTTTCCCCTGTTAGTGCTAGTCTTTGTAATTCCTAGCCTCAGTCTCTTATCCATCCCTCTTTGTTCTCTGTAGTTGTATGTAATAAGCCCTGTCGTGCTTGTTCTGCTCGTGTTTCTTAGCCTGCTCGTGTAGTTTGTGTTCCTTATTGTGGCCTGTTTGCCTATTGTCTATCGTGTGTTTTTTCTCGTTTGTTTACTATGTATTCCCGGACTCTCCGCACTGGCTCATTGACCCTGGACTGTGACTATGACTCTGATTATAGATTTGCCCTTAATAAATCTCGCTCTTCTCAGCGTACGCGTCCGCCTCGTGACCGCTCCACGTTACATAATTAAAAAGGTGTTGACCATATGTATTATTCATAAATCTTTCTTATAATCGTAATCACTTTAACCGCTTATTGGTAATACATTTTTGTTAACCGAAAGGCTCGTGATAGGTATATTTATTCCTTTTAAATCCTTTTTGAAATGTAAAGAGTTTATGTCAGCATCGTTTGGAACGCTTCCGCACCAGCCGGCAATTTTAAAGACTTACCTTAAGATTCTCTTGAGATATTGTGGAGTAACTTTTAACGCATTTCAGAAGAGTTGCATTTCAGAAGAGTCTGTAATTGTATTGTTGTCTTCTCGCTAGGTTACATACTTCTTCGCAGCCCCAGTTTATTATCTACCTATTACGACGTAATAATAGTTTGTTCCATTTAAAATCAGCTCCGCTTAATTCTTAGGCACAGTCCCAATGTTATTTCAAACACCTAGAAACGTTTCCCTTTCACCACGGTGTCTTCTGGTCAGATTTTAGAAAACTTTTTAAAGACTATTATGCTATTTTAAATGTAATTTGAGACCATATTTGAGTTGAGAATATACAAAAAGGAAATTATTTTTGAATAACAAATATTATTTTGTAAACATGGTCTTTGAGTAACAGATATTTTCAGACTAATGCTGAAGACTCATCATTTTGAAGAATGGTATGTGAACACTGAATAAACTAAGTGGACACTGACAGAAAAATCTGACCAAAAAATATGGCTAGCTAGCTAAATTAGGCAGACTCAAAAACACTGAAACAGCAGGGTCTTGAAAACTCACCAGAGCACTGCTATAATTTTTTTTAAATTATAGGCTATTTTTGTTGTTTTGCTTTTTTGTTTATATAGGCATGTGGTTTGGCCAGCCACATGCAGTGGGAGGACCTCCGTTTGTGGCACACACCTGTACCTCGTTTCGTCTGTGTGTATTTAAACTCATGTCAGTCATGTCATGTTTATATATTAATAAATATATATATATGCGGACCACCACGCATTACAGAAATCGGCACTCGGGCCACCCCGCATTACAGAAATCATTTGGAAGCCACAAAAGCTAGCTCTTAGTGGTGAGATGAGCTGATTGAAAGCTTTTGTGGAAGCACTAGTTTCTAATGAAAAATACTATTTAAATTTCGAAGTGCAGTGAACCATTTTCTACTTTCTCCCACATGTTGAATTTTTCTTCTCCAGATGGTTTTTTTTTCACTTTGAAAAACATCCTATACACCTATACACACAGTAGCTATCACTATATATATATATATATATATATATATATATATATATATATATATATATATATATATCTCCATCCAACATGCATAGGAGCTATCACTTTTTTGCTTGCCCCAGTCTGAATTGACATATTTATATAATTACAAAAAAACAGGGGTTACACTACACTAAAATCACTAAACATAATTTAGTTCAAATCAAATCAAAGATAATTTGTCACATACATAGTCATACGCAGTATAACTGGCAGTGAAATGCCTTTGGTGACTGCTCTTCCCGTAAACCAAAGAGCGATACAGAAAAATATACAGATCAGTGTAATGTAAGGTTAAACTGAATAAATCCTAAAATGTATTTGTAAAGGAAGGAAAATAAAGCCTAAAATATAAAATAGATTTTGTCTGGGTAAAAAATAAACACGATTATGATTATATACAAATTACAATTTAAAAATTTTCCAGTTCAGTGTGAAGTTGTGCTATATAGCGCAGTGCAAATAGCAAAATATGGGTGTGTAAGAGTGTGTATGATGTTATAGTGAACAATGGTCCAGTCCAGTGGGGGAATCCAGTGAATGAAGATTAGTCCCATCAGTTGCCCTGGTTCAGAGCCCGAAAGGCCTGTGGGAAGAAGCTCCTCCTCAGTCTCTCTGTGTTAGTCTTCAGGGAGTGAAAGCACTTCCCTGACCTCAACAGGGAGAAGAGCCTATTGTCAGGATGGGTGGGGTCCTTCATAATCCTCCTGGCCTTAGTCTGGCACCACTTGTAATAGATGGTCTAATTACTAATTGGTATAGATTCATATAATGGGCATTTTTAAAATCATATACATTTAAGAATAAATAATTTAACATCAACATAAATTTCATTTTTATTTGACCCTTAGATTAGGGGAGGCTCTAGGCAACTGCCTCAGTGTTATATTGTAGTGGGTAATGTTTCAGCCTCTCCAGTGTGGGACCGGGATTCAATCCCCATCCCAGCAAGTGCTCTATACTATACCAATTAGAGTTTTTGGACAAGAATACTAACACTACACTTACCCACCTCTGCAACATGATTGAAAATTGTAAATTGCTCTGGATAAAAGTGTCTGTCAAATGCTTAAAAAGTAAAAAAAATTAAATATCAGTAATCGTGATGCTTACAAAACATTCCACAAATTACCTAGAATAGGTTTATAATAGATACAAACGCTGCAAAATAATAATGGAGATACCCCTTTATATTCCCTGGGGTCTTAATGAAATATGTATGACGTGATTGGCTAAATACTTCTAGGATCAATCACCACAGCACCCTTCTCAGCCTGTTAAAACAGCCCTGTTAGAACAACCAGTTTGAATGCCTGTGCCTTTAAATGTCAATAAGCCACTGCTCAAACCCACCCCTTCCCCCCAGCCCCTCTTCTACTTGAACCCTG
This sequence comes from Electrophorus electricus, assembly GCF_041902795.1. Lineage (NCBI taxonomy): Eukaryota > Metazoa > Chordata > Actinopteri > Gymnotiformes > Gymnotidae > Electrophorus > Electrophorus electricus. The sequence goes on from NC_137502.1 coordinate 16,077,883, forward strand.
AGAGAAAGTCTGTATTCAAAATAGCCTACTGCATACTACTTGCATACTGACCCAAAAGATCTGGTCATGTCCTGGAATATTTGGCCCCAAATTAATATGGTGTATGAATTATGGGACCAAAATACATTTTCCAGTACGCGAAAGATACCTGGTTGTCTAATTCCACCAAATATTCCAGGACATGACCAGATCTTTTGGGTGTACTGCATCCAGTCATGCAACAGTGGCGAAAAATCTTACCCAAGTGTATGGAACCATCATACATTAATGTAGCCTTGTAGTATGCTTTGCATTTCTTGCATACTGGATACTATACTGCTTACTACTACAGGGACCAGTATACAGTATATACTGAGTGCAGTATACAGCATGTTGTAGGCTCTTTTGAACAGAACCAAACATTACTGCAAGAGAAATTATAGGGGTGCAGCCATACACTGATGTGAAAAAGTGTTTGCCCCCTTTCTGATATCTTATTTTTGTACACGTTTGTCACACTTACTGTTTCAGATCATCAAACAAGTTTAAATATTAGCCAAAGATAACACAAGTAAACAGAAAAGGCAGGTTTTAAATTAAGGCTTTTATTATTAAGGGGAAAAAAATCCAAATTTATCCACTGCACACCTCTCTTGCCTCAGTTAAGATCAGTGTTCATGACTCCACCATAAGAAAGAGACTGGGCAAAATGGCCTGCATGGCAGAGTTCCAAGACGAAAACCACTGCTGAGCAAAAAGAATATAAAGGCTTGTCTCAGTTTTGCCAGAAAACATCTTGATGATTGTGGAGGAGATCCCCAAGACTTTTGGGAAAATACTCTGTGGACTGACGAGACAAAAGTTGAACTTTTTGAAAGGTGTATGTCCCATTACATCTGGCGTAAAAGTAACACAGCATTTCAGAAATGGAACATCATACCAACAGTAAAATATGGTGGTGGTAGTGTGATGGTCTGGGGCTGTTTTGCTGCTTCAGGGCCTGGAAGACTTGCTGTGGTAAATGGGACCATGAATTCTGCTGTCTACCAAAAAATCCTGAAGGAGAATGTCCAGCTATCCATTCGTGACCTCAAGCTGAAACGCACTTGGGTTCTGCAGCAGGACAATGATCCAAAACACACCAGCAAGTCCACCTCTGAATGGCTTAAGAAAAACAAAATGAAGACTCTGGAGTGGCCTAGTCAAAGTCCTGACCTGAATCCGATTGAGATGCTGTGGCATGACCTTAAAAAAGCGGTTCATGCTCAAAAACGCTCCAATAAGGCTGAATTACAACAACTCTGCAAAGATGAGTGGCCCAAAATTCCTCCACAGTGCTATAAAAGACTCATTGTCAATTATGATTGCATAACTGAAATGCTTGATTGCAGTTGTTGCTGCTAAGGGTGGCCCAACCAGTTATTAGGTTTGGGGGGCAATCATTTTTTCACACAGGGCCATGTAGGTTTGGATTTTTTCCCCATTAATAATAAAAACCTTCATTTAAAAACTGTATTTTGTGTTTACTTGTGTTATCTTTTTCTAATATTTAAATTTGTTTGATGATCGGAAACATTAAGTGTGACAAACATGCAAAAAAAGATCAGAAGGGGGCAAACACTTTTTCACACCACTGTATATGTCTTAACCAAAGTCAGCTCCTGAGTTGTCAAACTTCATTCTACACACACTGACATATATATGTACACACTGCAAAGCATGCCCACATGCTAAATTACAGACGGTTGTAAAACACATTTTCCTCTAGCATTACATGCTAATGTTGCTAACACATAAGTGGAACACAACTGCAACCTTGTTACATTTACTCTCACATTATTCACCTGTTGATAAAGTTCATCTGTCACAAATTCAACTAATAAATTGATAGGATTTGTGTTATTGTGGATCCTGCAACAAATAACCCAAGAAACACCAATAATATCTTTAAAATTATATTTATAACCTCAGCGTTAAAGTTAGCTAGTGCTAAATGACCAAAGAAACACATAGCTAGAATAATAATTTTTTAAAATAAGTTACTTACATTTCCCTTATCTGCACTTTAGCTTTGCACAGTTGATATTGATCCCAAAACTTAGCCCTGTATTATACTAACCCAGGCAGGTAAAGCATTTTGACACAAAGTTGTTAGTACACACATACAGGTTTTTGTTGATGGTAGCTGGGACATTGCCATCAAAAATAAACTTTATCCACTCAGATCTTCTGTCCTCTGTTGCTGGGGGCCAGTGTAGCATTTTGTGTCAGCCTGTGTAACAGAGCAATTCCCGTACTTAGCTCTTAATTTCAATATAATGATATTGGGTCTGGCGTGTGTGAGAGAAAAAATGGCTACCTTTGTAAAAGTAGTTCTCAAACCATGGGTAGAGATACTCAGATTTGGTGCAGTATAATGCTAATGACTGCCCTCTTGTTATAAAAACGGGAGCCAAATCTGAATGGCTGTTTTAGCCTGTTTTCTGATGTAGGCTGCCTGTAAAGTGGACTTGGTTGTCTTATCTCACAATTTGTGGTTTGGTAGGCACTCAAAAGATACCCAAACGGATTGTTTAAACATTTTACAGTTTAAATGAAAGTTATTTCTTCATCATATACATTTTTCAAAACATATTATTAAAGATTAAAAAAAAAACCGTAAACCTCCCTTTTTAATGATCAAACTTTTATTTACTTTCACTTGGTAGCATTTATTATGCATGTGGGGGGGGGGGGGGGGGAGCAATACAGTGACAGTGCTTGTCTATTTGGCCATGCTGGGATCAGACTGGTCATTCTATTTGACTTTTCTTCCTCCTTTCCTTAATTTGTGGTGGGTTTCATTTTCTTCATCATTCTGCAGCTCCTTTTCTGCCGTTTTCTTTCTTTTTCATCATTTTCCCTGTTTTTTCAGCTAACCAACTCTTATATGATTTTTTTTCTTTATTCGCTTTGTGATTTTCATTTGTTTCTCTTCCTCCTTTCTCTTTCTTTCAAGTTCTTTTTCTGCTCACTAAACCTCAGGACAAGTTCACAAAATTGCCTCTTTATCTGCTGAACAAAGTTCTTCTTTTTAAATGTTATCTCATACATCTCTTCTTTGTTCTTCTCTTTGGCCCTCGTTATACCTTCATCAACTGTTCTTATTTCTTCTTTCTTCTGCTCCTTCTTACTTTGTATCAAAGCTTGCTTTTGCAATTTTAAGACATTTTCTTCTCTTTTTCTCTCATCCCAAACTGCTTCTTTTTGCTGGTTGTCATGAAGTGATGCATAGGATGTGGAAGGCTTTTCATCATCAATCACTGGGGCTGGGCCCTCTTTACAGTTAAGCAGTGCCCATAGCAAAAGGGAGGCCTTATGCTTTTCTTCTTGTGGTGTCCCAAGATGTAGTGAACTAAGTGAAGAAACACCCATCTTACACAGATTCCTTTTAGGGAGAGCTGAAGACTGATCAGTCTTGGCTTCAGCAGTCTTGGCTTCGACAACTACTTCAACATCATTTTCGCAAGCTGCTTTTTTTTGCTTATTGTCATGAAGTGATGCATAGGATGTGGAAGGCTTTTCATCATCAATTTCATCATCAGTCTTGGCTTCAACAACTGCTTCAACATCAGTTTCCTGTGTCAAATGAGACCAGTAGAGGAAATAATGGACCATTACATTTTCTGCAAGTCAATACAATCAATCAAGGTTTATGAACAAACTGGAAAAAGGTGCATCTATTAATTTGTCAAGGATAATAATAATTATGTTGAAATAATAATAATAGTAGTATTATTGTTGTTGTTGTTGTTGTTGTTGTTATTATTTATATTATTAACAACAACAACCTGAAAGGACACTTGTGAACAAACCACATTTTCTTGACACAGCCTGCTCAAATTAACATAACTGAAAACTTGAATAAGGTACACTAAAAATATTGATGTTATAAAAGGAACAAAAAGGACAAAATGTTGGCTTCGTCAAGTCATCATATGCTGAAAAATACAGGGAAAAAACATAATGTTCAAATAAAAAATGACAGAAAAATTTCATGTTTGCACAACCTCTTCAATGGTGCTCAGCGATGTCCTAAACTTTCTCAGTTGATGAGCCGAATGCTTTCTATATTGTTTATGAATCCACTGGAGAACTGCTCCTTGGTGTGGTGTCCCAATGTGTGAACGCTTTCGGAAGGTTGAAGGTTGACTGTTTATGACAGTTTCTTTGGACTTCATACTTTGGGTCAACTTGTTCTTTTGTAACACTGAGTCGTCTTCCACCCAGCTTTTTTTCTGCTTAGTCTTGGCTTTTGCAGGCTTGGTTTCAACAACATTTTCAACATCATTCTCCTGTGTCAAATGAAACCATTAGAGTAAATAATGGAATGTTACATTTTCTGCAAGTCAATGCAATATATCAAGGTTTATGAACAAACTGGAAAAAGTGGCATCTCTTCATTTATCAAGGATAATAATAATTCTGCTGAAATAATAATAAAAAACTATAATAATAATAATAATAAGAAGAAGAAGAACAATAATTAGTAAGGGATACTTGTGAACAAACTACATTTTTTTTGACACAGTCTCGTCACATTAACATAACTCAAAACTTGAATAAGGTACACTAAAAATATTGATGTTATAACAAGAAAAAAATGACAAAATGTTGGCTTTGTCAAGTCATCATATGCTGAAGAAATACAGGGGAAATTAGATGTTCAAATAAAAAATGCTAGAAAAAAGTTCATGTTTGCAAAACCTCTTCTATGGTGCTCATCAGTGTCCTGAACTCTCTCAGCAGACCCTCCGAGTCCTTTCCATATTCTTTATAGATCCTCTGGAGAGCTGTCACAATCATCTGGCTATGATGCAGTCTCTCTTGACAAGCCTTGAGGTCAGACTGCAGTGACTTCCTTTCTTTCTCCCACTGCTTAATTTGTTCAGTTTCATTTTCTACATTTGATATTTTACATGTATCCATGTTTCCAGTCTGTTCTTGTTACCTAGAGAGAGACATGTTTAAAAGTTTGATTTCAGTCTTTCTTTTTGTAAGAAAGGTCTTATGCATGTAAGAAGAATACAGATCATAAATGAAAACTATTATATTTAATTTGGCCCTTGCTAGCATGCCTGTCTCCCTGTCTCATGTTATTGTTTCATTTTCTGCATTCCTGTTCCAGTCTTGTTAACTGTTCTTTGTTAGCCATCATGTATATGTGAATTAAAACCCTTGGTTTTCCCCTGTTAATGCTAGTCTTTGTAATTCCTAGCCTCAGTCTCTTATCCATCCCTCTTTGTTCTCTGTAGTTGTATGCAATAAGCCCTGTCGTGCTTGTTCTGCTCGTGTTTCTTAGCCTGCTCGTGTAGTTTGTGTTCCTTATTGTGGCCTGTTTGCCTATTCTCTATCGTGTGTTTTTTCTCGTTTGTTTACTATGTATTCCCGGACTCTCCGCACTGGCTCATTGACCCTGGACTGTGACTATGACTCTGATTATAGATTTGCCCTTAAAATATCTCGCTCTTCTCAGCGTACGCGTCCGCCTCGTGACCGCTCCACGTTACATAATTAAAAAGGTGTTGACCATATATATTATTCATAAATCTTTCTTATAATCGTAATCGCTTTAACCGCTTATTGGTAATACATTTTTGTTAACCGAAAGGCTCGTGATAGGTATATTTATTCCTTTTAAATCCTTTTTGAAATGTAAAGAGTTTATGTCAGCATCGTTTGGAACGCTTCCGCACCAGCCGGCAATTTTAAAGACTTACCTTAAGATTCTCTTGAGATATTGTGGAGTCCCTTTTAACGCATTTCAGAAGAGTCTGTAATTGTATTGTTGTCTTCTCGCTAGGTTACATACTTCTTCGCAGCCCCAGTTTATTATCTACCTATTACGACGTAATAATATTGTTTGTTCCATTTAAAATCAGCTCCGCTTAATTCTTAGGCACAGTCCCAATGTTATTTCAAACACCTAGAAACGTTTCTCTTTCACCACGGTGTCTTCTGGTCAGATTTTAGAAAACTTTTTAAAGACTATTATGCTATTATAAATGTAATTTGAGACCATATTTGAGTTGAGAATATATAAAAAAGAAATTATTTTTGAATAACTGAAATATTATTTTGTAAACATGGTCTTTGAGTAACAGATATTTTCAGACTAATGCTGAAGACTCATCATTTTGAAGAATGGTATGTGAACACTGAATAAACTAAGTGGACACTGACAAAAATCTGACCAAAAAATATAGCTAGCTAGCTAAATTAGGCAGACTCAAAAACACTGAAACAGCAGGGTCTTGAAAACTCACCAGAGCACTGCTATAATTTTTTTTTAAATTATAGGCTATTTTTGTTGTTTTGCTTTTTTGTTTATATAGGCATGTGGTTTGGCCAGCCACATGTAGTGGGAGGACCTCCGTTTGTGGCACACACCTGTACCTCGTTTCGTCTGTGTGTATTAAACTCATGTCAGTCATGTCATGTTTATATATTAATAAATATATATATGCGGACCACCACGCATTACAGAAATCGGCACTCGGGCCACCCCGCATTACAGAAATCATTTGGAAGCCACAAAAGCTAGCTCTTAGTGGTGAGATGAACTGATTGAAAGCTTTTGTGGAAGCACTAGTTTCTAATGAAAAATACTATTTAAATTTCGAAGTGCAGTGAACCATTTTCTGCTTTCTCCCACATGTTGAATTTTTCTTCTCCATTCAGATGGGGTTTTTTTTTCACTTTGAAAAACATCCTATACACCTATACACACAGTAGCTATCACTATATATATATATATCCGTCCAACATGCATAGGAGCTATCACTTTTTTGCTTGCCCCAGTCTGAATTGACATATTTATATAATTACAAAAAAACAGCGGTTACACTACACTAAAATCACTAAACATAATTCAGTTCAAATCAAATCAAAGATAATTTGTCACATACATAGTCATACGCAGTATAACTGGCAGTGAAATGCCTTTGGTGACTGCTCTGCCCGTAAACCAAGGAGCGATACAGAAAAATATACAGATCAGTGTAATGTAAGGTTAAACTGAAATAAATCCTAAAATGTATTTGTAAAGGAAGGAAAATAAAGCCTAAAATATAAAATAGAATTTGTCTGGGTAAAAAATAAACACGATTATGATTATATACAAATTACAATTTAAAAATTTTCCAGTTCAGTGTGAAGTTGTGCTATATAGCGCAGTGCAAATAGCAAAATATGGGTGTGTAAGAGTGTGTATGATGTTATAGTGAACAATGGTCCAGTCCAGTGGGGGAATCCAGTGAATGAAGATTAGTCCCATCAGTTGCCCTGGTTCAGAGCCCGAAAAGCCTGTGTGAAGAAGCTCCTCCTCAGTCTCTCTGTGTTAGTCTTCAGGGAGCGAAAGCACTTCCCTGACCTCAACAGGGAGAAGAGCCTATTGTCAGGATGGGTGGGGTCCTTCATAATCCTCCTGGCCTTGGTCTGGCACCACTTGTAATAGATGGTCTAATTACTAATTGGTATAGATTCATATAATGGGCATTTTTAAAATCATATATATTTAAGAATAAATAATTTAACATCAACATAAATTTCATTTTTATTTGACCCTTAGATTAGGGGAGGCTCTAGGCAACTGCCTCAGTGTTATATTGTAGTGGGTAATGTTTCAGCCTCTCCAGTGTGGGACCGGGATTCAATCCCCATCCCAGCAAGTGCTCTATACTATACCAATTAGAGTTTTTGGACAAGAATACTAACACTACACTTACCTACCTCTGCAACATGATTGAAAATTGTAAATTGCTCTGGATAAAAGTGTCTGTCAAATGCTTAAAAAGTAAAAAAAATTAAATATCAGTAATCGTGATGCTTACAAAACATTCCACAAATTACCTAGAATAGGTTTATAATAGATACAAACGCTGCAAAATAATAATGGAGACCTATTATACCCCTTTATATTCCCTGGGGTCTTAATGAAATATGTATGACGTGATTGGCTAAATACTTCTAGGATCAATCACCACAGCACCCTTCTCAGGCTGTTAAAACAGCCCTGTTAGAACAACCAGTTTGAATGCCTGTGCCTTTAAATGACAATAAGCCACTGCTCAAACCCACCCCTTCCCCCCAGCCCCTCTTCTACTTGAACCCTGAGAGAAAGTCTGTATTCAAAATAGCCTACTGCATACTACTTGCATACTGACCCAAAAGATCTGGTCATGTCCTGGAATATTTGGCCCCAAATTAATATGGTGTATGAATTATGGGACCAAAATACATTTTCCAGTATGCGAAAGATACCTGGATGTCTAATTCCACCAAATATTCCAGGACATGACCAGATCTTTTGGGTGTACTGCATCCAGTCATGCAACAGTGGCGAAAAATCTTACCCAAGTGTATGGAACCATCATACATTAATGTAGCCTTGTAGTATGCTTTGCATTTCTTGCATACTGGATACTATACTGCTTACTACTACAGGGACCAGTATACAGTATATACTGAGTGCAGTATACAGCATGTTGTAGGCTCTTTTGAACAGAACCAAACATTACTGCAAGAGAAATTATAGGGGTGCAGCCATACAGTGATGTGAAAAAGTGTTTGCCCCCTTCCTGATATCTTATTTTTGTACACGTTTGTCACACTTACTGTTTCAGATCATCAAACAAGTTTAAATATTAGCCAAAGATAACACAAGTAAACAGAAAAGGCAGGTTTTAAATGAAGGCTTTTATTATTAAGGGGAAAAAAATCCAAATTTATCCACTGCACACCTCTCTTGCCTCAGTTAAGATCAGTGTTCATGACTCCACCATAAGAAAGAGACTGGGCAAAATGGCCTGCATGGCAGAGTTCCAAGACGAAAACCACTGCTGAGCAAAAAGAATATAAAGGCTTGTCTCAGTTTTGCCAGAAAACATCTTGATGATTGTGGAGGAGATCCCCAAGACTTTTGGGAAAATACTCTGTGGACTGACGAGACAAAAGTTGAACTTTTTGAAAGGTGTATGTCCCATTACATCTGGCGTAAAAGTAACACAGCATTTCAGAAATGGAACATCATACCAACAGTAAAATATGGTGGTGGTAGTGTGATGGTCTGGGGCTGTTTTGCTGCTTCAGGGCCTGGAAGACTTGCTGTGGTAAATGGGACCATGAATTCTGCTGTCTACCAAAAAATCCTGAAGGAGAATGTCCAGCTATCCATTCGTGACCTCAAGCTGAAACGCACTTGGGTTCTGCAGCAGGACAATGATCCAAAACACACCAGCAAGTCCACCTCTGAATGGCTTAAGAAAAACAAAATGAAGACTCTGGAGTGGCCTAGTCAAAGTCCTGACCTGAATCCGATTGAGATGCTGTGGCATGACCTTAAAAAAGCGGTTCATGCTCAAAAACGCTCCAATAAGGCTGAATTACAACAACTCTGCAAAGATGAGTGGCCCAAAATTCCTCCACAGTGCTATAAAAGACTCATTGTCAATTATGATTGCATAACTGAAATGCTTGATTGCAGTTGTTGCTGCTAAGGGTGGCCCAACCAGTTATTAGGTTTGGGGGGCAATCATTTTTTCACACAGGGCCATGTAGGTTTGGATTTTTTCCCCATTAATAATAAAAACCTTCATTTAAAAACTGTATTTTGTGTTTACTTGTGTTATCTTTTTCTAATATTTAAATTTGTTTGATGATCGGAAACATTAAGTGTGACAAACATGCAAAAAAAGATCAGAAGGGGGCAAACACTTTTTCACACCACTGTATATGTCTTAACCAAAGTCAGCTCCTGAGTTGTCAAACTTCATTCTACACACACTGACATATATATGTACACACTGCAAAGCATGCCCACATGCTAAATTACAGACGGTTGTAAAACACATTTTCCTCTAGCATTACATGCTAATGTTGCTAACACATAAGTGGAACACAACTGCAACCTTGTTACATTTACTCTCACATTATTCACCTGTTGATAAAGTTCATCTGTCACAAATTCAACTAATAAATTGATAGGATTTGTGTTATTGTGGATCCTGCAACAAATAACCCAAGAAACACCAATAATATCTTTAAAATTATATTTATAACCTCAGCGTTAAAGTTAGCTAGTGCTAAATGACCAAAGAAACACATAGCTAGAATAATAATTTTTTAAAATAAGTTACTTACATTTCCCTTATCTGCACTTTAGCTTTGCACAGTTGATATTGATCCCAAAACTTAGCCCTGTATTATACTAACCCAGGCAGGTAAAGCATTTTGACACAAAGTTGTTAGTACACACATACAGGTTTTTGTTGATGGTAGCTGGGACATTGCCATCAAAAATAAACTTTATCCACTCAGATCTTCTGTCCTCTGTTGCTGGGGGCCAGTGTAGCATTTTGTGTCAGCCTGTGTAACAGAGCAATTCCCGTACTTAGCTCTTAATTTCAATATAATGATATTGGGTCTGGCGTGTGTGAGAGAAAAAATGGCTACCTTTGTAAAAGTAGTTCTCAAACCATGGGTAGAGATACTCAGATTGGGTGCAGTATAATGCTAATGACTGCCCTCTTGTTATAAAAACGGGAGCCAAATCTGAATGGCTGTTTTAGCCTGTTTTCTGATGTAGGCTGCCTGTAAAGTGGACTTGGTTGTCTTATCTCACAATTTGTGGTTTGGTAGGCACTCAAAAGATACCCAAACGGATTGTTTAAACATTTTACAGTTTAAATGAAAGTTATTTCTTCATCATATACATTTTTCAAAACATATTATTAAAGATTAAAAAAAAAACCGTAAACCTCCCTTTTTAATGATCAAACTTTTATTTACTTTCACTTGGTAGCATTTATTATGCATGTGGGGGGGGGGGGGGGAGCAATACAGTGACAGTGCTTGTCTATTTGGCCATGCTGGGATCAGACTGGTCATTCTATTTGACTTTTCTTCCTCCTTTCCTTAATTTGTGGTGGGTTTCATTTTCTTCATCATTCTGCAGCTCCTTTTCTGCCGTTTTCTTTCTTTTTCATCATTTTCCCTGTTTTTTCAGCTAACCAACTCTTATATGATTTTTTTTCTTTATTCGCTTTGTGATTTTCATTTGTTTCTCTTCCTCCTTTCTCTTTCTTTCAAGTTCTTTTTCTGCTCACTAAACCTCAGGACAAGTTCACAAAATTGCCTCTTTATCTGCTGAACAAAGTTCTTCTTTTTAAATGTTATCTCATACATCTCTTCTTTGTTCTTCTCTTTGGCCCTCGTTATACCTTCATCAACTGTTCTTATTTCTTCTTTCTTCTGCTCCTTCTTACTTTGTATCAAAGCTTGCTTTTGCAATTTTAAGACATTTTCTTCTCTTTTTCTCTCATCCCAAACTGCTTCTTTTTGCTGGTTGTCATGAAGTGATGCATAGGATGTGGAAGGCTTTTCATCATCAATCACTGGGGCTGGGCCCTCTTTACAGTTAAGCAGTGCCCATAGCAAAAGGGAGGCCTTATGCTTTTCTTCTTGTGGTGTCCCAAGATGTAGTGAACTAAGTGAAGAAACACCCATCTTACACAGATTCCTTTTAGGGAGAGCTGAAGACTGATCAGTCTTGGCTTCAGCAGTCTTGGCTTCGACAACTACTTCAACATCATTTTCGCAAGCTGCTTTTTTTTGCTTATTGTCATGAAGTGATGCATAGGATGTGGAAGGCTTTTCATCATCAATTTCATCATCAGTCTTGGCTTCAACAACTGCTTCAACATCAGTTTCCTGTGTCAAATGAGACCAGTAGAGGAAATAATGGACCATTACATTTTCTGCAAGTCAATACAATCAATCAAGGTTTATGAACAAACTGGAAAAAGGTGCATCTATTAATTTGTCAAGGATAATAATAATTATGTTGAAATAATAATAATAGTAGTATTATTGTTGTTGTTGTTGTTGTTATTATTTATATTATTAACAACAACAACCTGAAAGGACACTTGTGAACAAACCACATTTTCTTGACACAGCCTGCTCAAATTAACATAACTGAAAACTTGAATAAGGTACACTAAAAATATTGATGTTATAAAAGGAACAAAAAGGACAAAATGTTGGCTTCGTCAAGTCATCATATGCTGAAAAATACAGGGAAAAAACATAATGTTCAAATAAAAAATGACAGAAAAATTTCATGTTTGCACAACCTCTTCAATGGTGCTCAGCGATGTCCTAAACTTTCTCAGTTGATGAGCCGAATGCTTTCTATATTGTTTATGAATCCACTGGAGAACTGCTCCTTGGTGTGGTGTCCCAATGTGTGAACGCTTTCGGAAGGTTGAAGGTTGACTGTTTATGACAGTTTCTTTGGACTTCATACTTTGGGTCAACTTGTTCTTTTGTAACACTGAGTCGTCTTCCACCCAGCTTTTTTTCTGCTTAGTCTTGGCTTTTGCAGGCTTGGTTTCAACAACATTTTCAACATCATTCTCCTGTGTCAAATGAAACCATTAGAGTAAATAATGGAATGTTACATTTTCTGCAAGTCAATGCAATATATCAAGGTTTATGAACAAACTGGAAAAAGTGGCATCTCTTCATTTATCAAGGATAATAATAATTCTGCTGAAATAATAATAAAAAACTATAATAATAATAATAAGAAGAAGAAGAAGAACAATAATTAGTAAGGGATACTTGTGAACAAACTACATTTTTTTTGACACAGTCTCGTCACATTAACATAACTCAAAACTTGAATAAGGTACACTAAAAATATTGATGTTATAACAAGAAAAAAATGACAAAATGTTGGCTTTGTCAAGTCATCATATGCTGAAGAAATACAGGGGAAATTAGATGTTCAAATAAAAAATGCTAGAAAAAAGTTCATGTTTGCAAAACCTCTTCTATGGTGCTCATCAGTGTCCTGAACTCTCTCAGCAGACCCTCCGAGTCCTTTCCATATTCTTTATAGATCCTCTGGAGAGCTGTCACAATCATCTGGCTATGATGCAGTCTCTCTTGACAAGCCTTGAGGTCAGACTGCAGTGACTTCCTTTCTTTCTCCCACTGCTTAATTTGTTCAGTTTCATTTTCTACATTTGATATTTTACATGTATCCATGTTTCCAGTCTGTTCTTGTTACCTAGAGAGAGACATGTTTAAAAGTTTGATTTCAGTCTTTCTTTTTGTAAGAAAGGTCTTATGCATGTAAGAAGAATACAGATCATAAATGAAAACTATTATATTTAATTTGGCCCTTGCTAGCATGCCTGTCTCCCTGTCTCATGTTATTGTTTCATTTTCTGCATTCCTGTTCCAGTCTTGTTAACTGTTCTTTGTTAGCCATCATGTATATGTGAATTAAAACCCTTGGTTTTCCCCTGTTAATGCTAGTCTTTGTAATTCCTAGCCTCAGTCTCTTATCCATCCCTCTTTGTTCTCTGTAGTTGTATGCAATAAGCCCTGTCGTGCTTGTTCTGCTCGTGTTTCTTAGCCTGCTCGTGTAGTTTGTGTTCCTTATTGTGGCCTGTTTGCCTATTCTCTATCGTGTGTTTTTTCTCGTTTGTTTACTATGTATTCCCGGACTCTCCGCACTGGCTCATTGACCCTGGACTGTGACTATGACTCTGATTATAGATTTGCCCTTAAAATATCTCGCTCTTCTCAGCGTACGCGTCCGCCTCGTGACCGCTCCACGTTACATAATTAAAAAGGTGTTGACCATATATATTATTCATAAATCTTTCTTATAATCGTAATCGCTTTAACCGCTTATTGGTAATACATTTTTGTTAACCGAAAGGCTCGTGATAGGTATATTTATTCCTTTTAAATCCTTTTTGAAATGTAAAGAGTTTATGTCAGCATCGTTTGGAACGCTTCCGCACCAGCCGGCAATTTTAAAGACTTACCTTAAGATTCTCTTGAGATATTGTGGAGTCCCTTTTAACGCATTTCAGAAGAGTCTGTAATTGTATTGTTGTCTTCTCGCTAGGTTACATACTTCTTCGCAGCCCCAGTTTATTATCTACCTATTACGACGTAATAATATTGTTTGTTCCATTTAAAATCAGCTCCGCTTAATTCTTAGGCACAGTCCCAATGTTATTTCAAACACCTAGAAACGTTTCTCTTTCACCACGGTGTCTTCTGGTCAGATTTTAGAAAACTTTTTAAAGACTATTATGCTATTATAAATGTAATTTGAGACCATATTTGAGTTGAGAATATATAAAAAAGAAATTATTTTTGAATAACTGAAATATTATTTTGTAAACATGGTCTTTGAGTAACAGATATTTTCAGACTAATGCTGAAGACTCATCATTTTGAAGAATGGTATGTGAACACTGAATAAACTAAGTGGACACTGACACAAAAATCTGACCAAAAAATATAGCTAGCTAGCTAAATTAGGCAGACTCAAAAACACTGAAACAGCAGGGTCTTGAAAACTCACCAGAGCACTGCTATAATTTTTTTTTAAATTATAGGCTATTTTTGTTGTTTTGCTTTTTTGTTTATATAGGCATGTGGTTTGGCCAGCCACATGTAGTGGGAGGACCTCCGTTTGTGGCACACACCTGTACCTCGTTTCGTCTGTGTGTATTAAACTCATGTCAGTCATGTCATGTTTATATATTAATAAATATATATATGCGGACCACCACGCATTACAGAAATCGGCACTCGGGCCACCCCGCATTACAGAAATCATTTGGAAGCCACAAAAGCTAGCTCTTAGTGGTGAGATGAACTGATTGAAAGCTTTTGTGGAAGCACTAGTTTCTAATGAAAAATACTATTTAAATTTCGAAGTGCAGTGAACCATTTTCTGCTTTCTCCCACATGTTGAATTTTTCTTCTCCATTCAGATGGGGTTTTTTTTTCACTTTGAAAAACATCCTATACACCTATACACACAGTAGCTATCACTATATATATATATATCCGTCCAACATGCATAGGAGCTATCACTTTTTTGCTTGCCCCAGTCTGAATTGACATATTTATATAATTACAAAAAAACAGCGGTTACACTACACTAAAATCACTAAACATAATTCAGTTCAAATCAAATCAAAGATAATTTGTCACATACATAGTCATACGCAGTATAACTGGCAGTGAAATGCCTTTGGTGACTGCTCTGCCCGTAAACCAAGGAGCGATACAGAAAAATATACAGATCAGTGTAATGTAAGGTTAAACTGAAATAAATCCTAAAATGTATTTGTAAAGGAAGGAAAATAAAGCCTAAAATATAAAATAGAATTTGTCTGGGTAAAAAATAAACACGATTATGATTATATACAAATTACAATTTAAAAATTTTCCAGTTCAGTGTGAAGTTGTGCTATATAGCGCAGTGCAAATAGCAAAATATGGGTGTGTAAGAGTGTGTATGATGTTATAGTGAACAATGGTCCAGTCCAGTGGGGGAATCCAGTGAATGAAGATTAGTCCCATCAGTTGCCCTGGTTCAGAGCCCGAAAAGCCTGTGTGAAGAAGCTCCTCCTCAGTCTCTCTGTGTTAGTCTTCAGGGAGCGAAAGCACTTCCCTGACCTCAACAGGGAGAAGAGCCTATTGTCAGGATGGGTGGGGTCCTTCATAATCCTCCTGGCCTTGGTCTGGCACCACTTGTAATAGATGGTCTAATTACTAATTGGTATAGATTCATATAATGGGCATTTTTAAAATCATATATATTTAAGAATAAATAATTTAACATCAACATAAATTTCATTTTTATTTGACCCTTAGATTAGGGGAGGCTCTAGGCAACTGCCTCAGTGTTATATTGTAGTGGGTAATGTTTCAGCCTCTCCAGTGTGGGACCGGGATTCAATCCCCATCCCAGCAAGTGCTCTATACTATACCAATTAGAGTTTTTGGACAAGAATACTAACACTACACTTACCTACCTCTGCAACATGATTGAAAATTGTAAATTGCTCTGGATAAAAGTGTCTGTCAAATGCTTAAAAAGTAAAAAAAATTAAATATCAGTAATCGTGATGCTTACAAAACATTCCACAAATTACCTAGAATAGGTTTATAATAGATACAAACGCTGCAAAATAATAATGGAGATACCCCTTTATATTCCCTGGGGTCTTAATGAAATATGTATGACGTGATTGGCTAAATACTTCTAGGATCAATCACCACAGCACCCTTCTCAGCCTGTTAAAACAGCCCTGTTAGAACAACCAGTTTGAATGCCTGTGCCTTTAAATGTCAATAAGCCACTGCTCAAACCCACCCCTTCCCCCCAGCCCCTCTTCTACTTGAACCCTGAGAGAAAGTCTGTATTCAAAATAGCCTACTGCATACTACTTGCATACTGACCCAAAAGATCTGGTCATGTCCTGGAATATTTGGCCCCAAATTAATATGGTGTATGAATTATGGGACCAAAATACATTTTCCAGTACGCGAAAGATACCTGGTTGTCTAATTCCACCAAATATTCCAGGACATGACCAGATCTTTTGGGTGTACTGCATCCAGTCATGCAACAGTGGCGAAAAATCTTACCCAAGTGTATGGAACCATCATACATTAATGTAGCCTTGTAGTATGCTTTGCATTTCTTGCATACTGGATACTATACTGCTTACTACTACAGGGACCAGTATACAGTATATACTGAGTGCAGTATACAGCATGTTGTAGGCTCTTTTGAACAGAACCAAACATTACTGCAAGAGAAATTATAGGGGTGCAGCCATACAGTGATGTGAAAAAGTGTTTGCCCCCTTCCTGATATCTTATTTTTGTACACGTTTGTCACACTTACTGTTTCAGATCATCAAACAAGTTTAAATATTAGCCAAAGATAACACAAGTAAACAGAAAAGGCAGGTTTTAAATGAAGGCTTTTATTATTAAGGGGAAAAAAAATCCAAATTTATCCACTGCACACCTCTCTTGCCTCAGTTAAGATCAGTGTTCATGACTCCACCATAAGAAAGAGACTGGGCAAAATGGCCTGCATGGCAGAGTTCCAAGACGAAAACCACTGCTGAGCAAAAAGAATATAAAGGCTTGTCTCAGTTTTGCCAGAAAACATCTTGATGATTGTGGAGGAGATCCCCAAGACTTTTGGGAAAATACTCTGTGGACTGACGAGACAAAAGTTGAACTTTTTGAAAGGTGTATGTCCCATTACATCTGGCGTAAAAGTAACACAGCATTTCAGAAATGGAACATCATACCAACAGTAAAATATGGTGGTGGTAGTGTGATGGTCTGGGGCTGTTTTGCTGCTTCAGGGCCTGGAAGACTTGCTGTGGTAAATGGGACCATGAATTCTGCTGTCTACCAAAAAATCCTGAAGGAGAATGTACAGCTATCCATTCGTGACCTCAAGCTGAAACGCACTTGGGTTCTGCAGCAGGACAATGATCCAAAACACACCAGCAAGTCCACCTCTGAATGGCTTAAGAAAAACAAAATGAAGACTCTGGAGTGGCCTAGTCAAAGTCCTGACCTGAATCCGATTGAGATGCTGTGGCATGACCTTAAAAAAGCGGTTCATGCTCAAAAACGCTCCAATAAGGCTGAATTACAACAACTCTGCAAAGATGAGTGGCCCAAAATTCCTCCACAGTGCTATAAAAGACTCATTGTCAATTATGATTGCATAACTGAAATGCTTGATTGCAGTTGTTGCTGCTAAGGGTGGCCCAACCAGTTATTAGGTTTGGGGGGCAATCATTTTTTCACACAGGGCCATGTAGGTTTGGATTTTTTCCCCATTAATAATAAAAACCTTCATTTAAAAACTGTATTTTGTGTTTACTTGTGTTATCTTTTTCTAATATTTAAATTTGTTTGATGATCGGAAACATTAAGTGTGACAAACATGCAAAAAAAGATCAGAAGGGGGCAAACACTTTTTCACACCACTGTATATGTCTTAACCAAAGTCAGCTCCTGAGTTGTCAAACTTCATTCTACACACACTGACATATATATGTATACACTGCAAAGCATGCCCACATGCTAAATTACAGACGGTTGTAAAACACATTTTCCTCTAGCATTACATGCTAATGTTGCTAACACATAAGTGGAACACAACTGCAACCTTGTTACATTTACTCTCACATTATTCACCTGTTGATAAAGTTCATCTGTCACAAATTCAACTAATAAATTGATAGGATTTGTGTTATTGTGGATCCTGCAACAAATAACCCAAGAAACACCAATAATATCTTTAAAATTATATTTATAACCTCAGCGTTAAAGTTAGCTAGTGCTAAATGACCAAAGAAACACATAGCTAGAATAATAATTTTTAAAAATAAGTTACTTACATTTCCCTTATCTGCACTTTAGCTTTGCACAGTTGATATTGATCCCAAAACTTAGCCCTGTATTATACTAACCCAGGCAGGTAAAGCATTTTGACACAAAGTTGTTAGTACACACATACAGGTTTTTGTTGATGGTAGCTGGGACATTGCCATCAAAAATAAACTTTATCCACTCAGATCTTCTGTCCTCTGTTGCTGGGGGCCAGTGTAGCATTTTGTGTCAGCCTGTGTAACAGAGCAATTCCCGTACTTAGCTCTTAATTTCAATATAATGATATTGGGTCTGGCGTGTGTGAGAGAAAAAATGGCTACCTTTGTAAAAGTAGTTCTCAAACCATGGGTAGAGATACTCAGATTGGGGGCAGTATAATGCTAATGACTGCCCTCTTGTTATAAAAACGGGAGCCAAATCTGAATGGCTGTTTTAGCCTGTTTTCTGATGTAGGCTGCCTGTAAAGTGGACTTGGTTGTCTTATCTCACAATTTGTGGTTTGGTAGGCACTCAAAAGATACCCAAACGGATTGTTTAAACATTTTACAGTTTAAATGAAAGTTATTTCTTCATCATATACATTTTTCAAAACATATTATTAAAGATTAAAAAAAACCCGTAAACCTCCCTTTTTAATGATCAAACTTTTATTTACTTTCACTTGATAGCATTTAATATGCATGTGGCGGGGGGGGGGGGAGCAATACAGTGACAGTGCTTGTCTATTTGGCCATGCTGGGATCAGACTGGTCATTCTATTTGTCTTTTCTTCCTCCTTTCCTTAATTTGTGGTGGGTTTCATTTTCTTCATCATTCT
The DNA here is from genome assembly GCF_041902795.1 of Electrophorus electricus. Classification (NCBI taxonomy): domain Eukaryota; kingdom Metazoa; phylum Chordata; class Actinopteri; order Gymnotiformes; family Gymnotidae; genus Electrophorus; species Electrophorus electricus. The sequence continues at coordinate 16,096,970 of NC_137502.1, forward strand.
GCAGCTCCTTTTCTGCCTTTTTCTTTCTTTTTCATCATTTTCCCTGTTTTTTCAGCTAACCAACTCTTATATGATTTTTTTTCTTTATTCGCTTTGTGATTTTCATTTGTTTCTCTTCCTCCTTTCTCTTTCTTTCAAGTTCTTTTTCTGCTCACTAAACCTCAGGACAAGTTCAGAAAATTGCCTCTTTATCTGCTGAACAAAGTTCTTCTTTTTAAATGTTATCTCATACATCTCTTCTTTGTTCTTCTCTTTGGCCCTCATTATACCTTCATCAACTGTTCTTATTTCTTCTTTCTTCTGCTCCTTCTTACTTTGTATCAAAGCTTGCTTTTGCAATTTTAAGACATTTTCTTCTCTTTTTCTCTCATCCCAAACTGCTTCTTTTTGCTGGTTGTCATGAAGTGATGCATAGGATGTGGAAGGCTTTTCATCATCAATCACTGGGGCTGGGCCCTCTTTACAGTTAAGCAGTGCCCATAGCAAAAGGGAGGCCTTATGCTTTTCTTCTTGTGGTGTCCCAAGATGTAGTGAACTAAGTGAAGAAACACCCATCTTACACAGATTCCTTTTAGGGAGAGCTGAAGACTGATCAGTCTTGGCTTCAGCAGTCTTGGCTTCAACAACTGCTTCAACATCAGTTTCCTGTGTCAAATGAGACCAGTAGAGGAAATAATGGACCATTACATTTTCTGCAAGTCAATACAATCAATCAAGGTTTATGAACAAACTGGAAAAAGGTGCATCTATTAATTTGTCAAGGATAATAATAATTATGTTGAAATAATATTAATAGTATTATTATTGTTGTTGTTGTTGTTATTATTTATATTATTAACAACAACAACCTGAAAGGACACTTGTGAACAAACCACATTTTCTTGACACAGCCTGCTCAAATTAACATAACTGAAAACTTGAATAAGGTACACTAAAAATATTGATGTTATAAAAGGAACAAAAAGGACAAAATGTTGGCTTCGTCAAGTCATCATATGCTGAAAAATACAGGGAAAAAACATAATGTTCAAATCAAAAATGACAGAAAAAGTTCATGTTTGCACAACCTCTTCAATGGTGCTCAGCGATGTCCTAAACTTTCTCAGTTGATGAGCCGAATGCTTTCTATATTGTTTACGAATCCTCTGGAGAACTGCTCCTTGGTGTGGTGTCCCAATTTGTGAATGCTTTTGGAAGGTTGAAGGTTGACTCTTTATGACAGTTTCTTTGGACTTCATACTTTGGATCAACTTGTTCTTTTGTAACACTGAGTCGTCTTCCACCCAGCTTTTTTTCTGCTTAGTCTTGGCTTTTGCAGGCTTGGTTTCAACAACATTTTCAACATCATTCTCCTGTGTCAAATGAAACCAGTAGAGTAAATAATGGAATGTTACATTTTCTGCAAGTCAATGCAATATATCAAGGTTTATGAACAAACTGGAAAAAGTGGCATCTCTTCATTTATCAAGGATAATAATAATTCTGCTGAAATAATAATAATAAACTATAATAAGAATAATAATAAGAAGAACAATAATTAGTAAGGGATACTTGTGAACAAACTACATTTTTTTTGACACAGTCTCGTCACATTAACATAACTCAAAACTTGAATAAGCTACACTAAAAATATTGATGTTATAACGAAGAAAAATGACAAAATGTTGGCTTTGTCAAGTCATCATATGCTGAAGAAATACAGGGGAAATTAGATGTTCAAATAAAAAATGCTAGAAAAAAGTTCATGTTTGCAAAACCTCTTCTATGGTGCTCATCAGTGTCCTGAACTCTCTCAGCAGACCCTCCGAGTCCTTTCCATATTCTTTATAGATCCTCTGGAGAGCTGCCACAATCATCTGACTATGATGCAGTCTCTCTTGACAAGCCTTGAGCTCAGACTGCAGTGACTTCCTTTCTTTCTCCCACTGCTTAATTTGTTCAGTTTCATTTTCTACATTTGATATTTTACATGTATCCATGTTTCCAGTCTGTTCTTGTTACCTAGAGAGAGACATGTTTAAAAGTTTGATTTCAGTCTTTCTTTTTGTAAGAAAGGTCTTATGCATGTAAGAAGAATACAGATCATAAATGAAAACTATTATATTTAATTTGGCCCCTGCTAGCATGCCTGTCTCCATCGATTCCCTGTCTCATGTTATTGTTTCATTTTCTGCATTCCTGTTCCAGTCTTGTTAACTGTTCTTTGTTAGCCCTCATGTATATGTGAATTAAAACCCTTGGTTTTCCCCTGTTAGTGCTAGTCTTTGTAATTCCTAGCCTCAGTCTCTTATCCATCCCTCTTTGTTCTCTGTAGTTGTATGTAATAAGCCCTGTCGTGCTTGTTCTGCTCGTGTTTCTTAGCCTGCTCGTGTAGTTTGTGTTCCTTATTGTGGCCTGTTTGCCTATTCTCTATCGTGTGTTTTTTCTCGTTTGTTTACTATGTATTCCCGGACTCTCCGCACTGGCTCATTGACCCTGGACTGTGACTATGACTCTGATTATAGATTTGCCCTTAATAAATCTCGCTCTTCTCAGCGTACGCGTCCGCCTCGTGACCGCTCCACGTTACATAATTAAAAAGGTGTTGACCATATGTATTATTCATAAATCTTTCTTATAATCGTAATCACTTTAACCGCTTATTGGTAATACATTTTTGTTAACCGAAAGGCTCGTGATAGGTATATTTATTCCTTTTAAATCCTTTTTGAAATGTAAAGAGTTTATGTCAGCATCGTTTGGAACGCTTCCGCACCAGCCGGCAATTTTAAAGACTTACCTTAAGATTCTCTTGAGATATTGTGGAGTAACTTTTAACGCATTTCAGAAGAGTTGCATTTCAGAAGAGTCTGTAATTGTATTGTTGTCTTCTCGCTAGGTTACATACTTCTTCGCAGCCCCAGTTTATTATCTACCTATTACGACGTAATAATAGTTTGTTCCATTTAAAATCAGCTCCGCTTAATTCTTAGGCACAGTCCCAATGTTACTTCAAACACCTAGAAACGTTTCCCTTTCACCACGGTGTCTTCCTGGTCAGATTTTAGAAAACTTTTTAAAGACTATTATGCTATTTTAAATGTAATTTGAGACCATATTTGAGTTGAGAATATACAAAAAGGAAATTATTTTTGAATAACAAATATTATTTTGTAAACATGGTCTTTGAGTAACAGATATTTTCAGACTAATGCTGAAGACTCATCATTTTGAAGAATGGTATGTGAACACTGAATAAACTAAGTGGACACTGACACAAAAATCTGACCAAAAAATATAGCTAGCTAGCTAAATTAGGCAGACTCAAAAACACTGAAACAGCAGGGTCTTGAAAACTCACCAGAGCACTGCTATAATTTTTTTTAAATTATAGGCTATTTTTGTTGTTTTGCTTTTTTGTTTATATAGGCATGTGGTTTGGCCAGCCACATGCAGTGGGAGGACCTCCGTTTGTGGCACACACCTGTACCTCGTTTCGTCTGTGTGTATTTAAACTCATGTCAGTCATGTCATGTTTATATATTAATAAATATATATATGCGGACCACCACGCATTACAGAAATCGGCACTCGGGCCACCCCGCATTACAGAAATCATTTGGAAGCCACAAAAGCTAGCTCTTAGTGGTGAGATGAGCTGATTGAAAGCTTTTGTGGAAGCACTAGTTTCTAATGAAAAATACTATTTAAATTTCGAAGTGCAGTGAACCATTTTCTACTTTCTCCCACATGTTGAATTTTTCTTCTCCAGATGGTTTTTTTTTCACTTTGAAAAACATCCTATACACCTATACACACAGTAGCTATCACTATATATATCCATCCAACATGCATAGGAGCTATCACTTTTTTGCTTGCCCCAGTCTGAATTGACATATTTATATAATTACAAAAAAACAGGGGTTAAACTACACTAAAATCACTAAACATAATTCAGTTCAAATCAAATCAAAGATAATTTGTCACATACATAGTCATACGCAGTATAACTGGCAGTGAAATGCCTTTGGTGACTGCTCTGCCCGTAAACCAAGGAGCGATACAGAAAAATGTACAGATCAGTGTAATGTAAGGTTAAACTGAATAAATCCTAAAATGTATTTGTAAAGGAAGGAAAATAAAGCCTAAAATATAAAATAGATTTTGTCTGGGTAAAAAATAAACACGATTATGATTATATACAAATTACAATTTAAAAATTTTCCAGTTCAGTGTGAAGTTGTGCTATATAGCGCAGTGCAAATAGCAAAATATGGGTGTGTAAGAGTGTGTATGATGTTATAGTGAACAATGGTCCAGTCCAGTGGGCGAATCCAGTGAATGAAGATTAGTCCCATCAGTTGCCCTGGTTCAGAGCCCGAAAGGCCTGTGGGAAGAAGCTCCTCCTCAGTCTCTCTGTGTTAGTCTTCAGGGAGCGAAAGCACTTCCCTGACCTCAACAGGGAGAAGAGCCTATTGTCAGGATGGGTGGGGTCCTTCATAATCCTCCTGGCCTTGGTCTGGCACCACTTGTAATAGATGGTCTAATTACTAATTGGTATAGATTCATATAATGGGCATTTTTAAAATCATATACATTTAAGAATAAATAATTTAACATCAACATAAATTTCATTTTTATTTGACCCTTAGATTAGGGGAGGCTCTAGGCAACTGCCTCAGTGTTATATTGTAGTGGGTAATGTTTCAGCCTCTCCAGTGTGGGACCGGGATTCAATCCCCATCCCAGCAAGTCCTCTATACTATACCAATTAGAGTTTTTGGACAAGAATACTAACACTACACTTACCTACCTCTGCAACATGATTGAAAATTGTAAATTGCTCTGGATAAAAGTGTCTGTCAAATGCTTAAAAAGTAAAAAAAAATTAAATATCAGTAATCGTGATGCTTACAAAACATTCCACAAATTACCTAGAATAGGTTTATAATAGATACAAACGCTGCAAAATAATAATGGAGACCTATTATTAACCCTTTATATTCCCTGGGGTCTTAATGAAATATGTATGACGTGATTGGCTTAATACTTCTAGGATCAATCACCAAAGACCCCTTCTCAGGCTGTTAAAACAGCCCTGTTAGAACAACCAGTTTGAATGCCTGTGCCTTTAAATGACAATAAGCCACTGCTCAAACCCACCCCTTCCCCCCAGCCCCTCTTCTACTTGAACCCTGAGAGAAAGTCTGTATTCAAAATAGCCTACTGCATACTACTTGCATACTGACCCAAAAGATCTGGTCATGTCCTGGAATATTTGGCCCCAAATTAATATGGTGTATGAATTATGGGACCAAAATACATTTTCCAGTACGCGAAAGATACCTGGTTGTCTAATTCCACCAAATATTCCAGGACATGACCAGATCTTTTGGGTGTACTGCATCCAGTCATGCAACAGTGGCGAAAAATCTTACCCAAGTGTATGGAACCATCATACATTAATGTAGCCTTGTAGTATGCTTTGCATTTCTTGCATACTGGATACTATACTGCTTACTACTACAGGGACCAGTATACAGTATATACTGAGTGCAGTATACAGCATGTTGTAGGCTCTTTTGAACAGAACCAAACATTACTGCAAGAGAAATTATAGGGGTGCAGCCATACAGTGATGTGAAAAAGTGTTTGCCCCCTTCCTGATATCTTATTTTTGTACACGTTTGTCACACTTACTGTTTCAGATCATCAAACAAGTTTAAATATTAGCCAAAGATAACACAAGTAAACAGAAAAGGCAGGTTTTAAATGAAGGCTTTTATTATTAAGGGGAAAAAAATCCAAATTTATCCACTGCACACCTCTCTTGCCTCAGTTAAGATCAGTGTTCATGACTCCACCATAAGAAAGAGACTGGGCAAAATGGCCTGCATGGCAGAGTTCCAAGACGAAAACCACTGCTGAGCAAAAAGAATATAAAGGTTTGTCTCAGTTTTGCCAGAAAACATCTTGATGATTGTGGAGGAGATCCCCAAGACTTTTGGGAAAATACTCTGTGGACTGACGAGACAAAAGTTGAACTTTTTGAAAGGTGTATGTCCCATTACATCTGGCGTAAAAGTAACACAGCATTTCAGAAATGGAACATCATACCAACAGTAAAATATGGTGGTGGTAGTGTGATGGTCTGGGGCTGTTTTGCTGCTTCAGGACCTGGAAGACTTGCTGTGGTAAATGGGACCATGAATTCTGCTGTCTACCAAAAAATCCTGAAGGAGAATGTCCAGCTATCCATTCGTGACCTCAAGCTGAAACGCACTTGGGTTCTGCAGCAGGACAATGATCCAAAACACACCAGCAAGTCCACCTCTGAATGGCTTAAGAAAAACAAAATGAAGACTCTGGAGTGGCCTAGTCAAAGTCCTGAAATGAATCCGATTGAGATGCTGTGGCATGACCTTAAAAAAGCGGTTCATGCTCAAAAACCCTCCAATAAGGCTGAATTACAACAACTCTGCAAAGATGAGTGGCCCAAAATTCCTCCACAGTGCTATAAAAGACTCATTGCCAATTATGATTGCATAACTGAAATGCTTGATTGCAGTTGTTGCTGCTAAGGGTGGCCCAACCAGTTATTAGGTTTGGGGGGCAATCATTTTTTCACACAGGGCCATGTAGGTTTGGATTTTTTCCCCATTAATAATAAAAACCTTCATTTAAAAACTGTATTTTCTGTTTACTTGTGTTATCTTTGTCTAATATTTAAATTTGTTTGATGATCGGAAACATTAAGTGTGACAAACATGCAAAAAAAGATCAGAAGGGGGCAAACACTTTTTCACACCACTGTATATGTCTTAACCAAAGTCAGCTCCTGAGTTGTCAAACTTCATTCTACACACACTGACATATATATGTACACACTGCAAAGCATGCCCACATGCTAAATTACAGACGGCTGTAAAACACATTTTCCTCTAGCACTACATGCTAATGTTGCTAACACATAAGTGGAACACAACTGCAACCTTGTTACATTTACTCTCACATTATTCACCTGTTGATAAAGTTCATCTGTCACAAATTCAACTAATAAATTGATAGGATTTGTGTTATTGTGGATCCTGCAACAAATAACCCAAGAAACACCAATAATATCTTTAAAATTATATTTATAACCTCAGCGTTAAAGTTAGCTAGTGCTAAATGACCAAAGAAACACATAGCTAGAATAATAATTTTTAAAAATAAGTTACTTACATTTCCCTTATCTGCACTTTAGCTTTGCACAGTTGATATTGATCCCAAAACTTAGCCCTGTATTATACTAACCCAGGCAGGTAAAGCATTTTGACACAAAGTTGTTAGTACACACATACAGGTTTTTGTTGATGGTAGCTGGGACATTGCCATCAAAAATAAACTTTATCCACTCAGATCTTCTGTCCTCTGTTGCTGGGGGCCAGTGTAGCATTTTGTGTCAGCCTGTGTAACAGAGCAATTCCCGTACTTAGCTCTTAATTTCAATATAATGATATTGGGTCTGGCGTGTGTGAGAGAAAAAATGGCTACCTTTGTAAAAGTAGTTCTCAAACCATGGGTAGAGATACTCAGATTGGGGGCAGTATAATGCTAATGACTGCCCTCTTGTTATAAAAACGGGAGCCAAATCTGAATGGCTGTTTTAGCCTGTTTTCTGATGTAGGCTGCCTGTAAAGTGGACTTGGTTGTCTTATCTCACAATTTGTGGTTTGGTAGGCACTCAAAAGATACCCAAACGGATTGTTTAAACATTTTACAGTTTAAATGAAAGTTATTTCTTCATCATATACATTTTTCAAAACATATTATTAAAGATTAAAAAAAACCGTAAACCTCCCTTTTTAATGATCAAACTTTTATTTACTTTCACTTGATAGCATTTATTATGCATGTGGGGGGGGAGCAATACAGTGACAGTGCTTGTCTATTTGGCCATGCTGGGATCAGACTGGTCATTCTATTTGACTTTTCTTCCTCCTTTCCTTAATTTGTGGTGGGTTTCATTTTCTTCATCATTCTGCAGCTCCTTTTCTGCCTTTTTCTTTCTTTTTCATCATTTTCCCTGTTTTTTCAGCTAACCAACTCTTATATGATTTTTTTTCTTTATTCGCTTTATGATTTTCATTTGTTTCTCTTCCTCCTTTCTCTTTCTTTCAAGTTCTTTTTCTGCTCACTAAACCTCAGGACAAGTTCACAAAATTGCCTCTTTATCTGCTGAACAAAGTTCTTCTTTTTAAATGTTATCTCATACATCTCTTCTTTGTTCTTCTCTTTGGCCCTCGTTATACCTTCATCAACTGTTCTTATTTCTTCTTTCTTCTGCTCCTTCTTACTTTGTATCAAAGCTTGCTTTTGCAATTTTAAGACATTTTCTTCTCTTTTTCTCTCATCCCAAACTGCTTCTTTTTGCTGGTTGTCATGAAGTGATGCATAGGATGTGGAAGGCTTTTCATCATCAATCACTGGGGCTGGGCCCTCTTTACAGTTAAGCAGTGCCCATAGCAAAAGGGAGGCCTTATGCTTTTCTTCTTGTGGTGTCCCAAGATGTAGTGAACTAAGTGAAGAAACACCCATCTTACACAGATTCCTTTTAGGGAGAGCTGAAGACTGATCAGTCTTGGCTTCAGCAGTCTTGGCTTCAACAACTGCTTCAACATCAGTTTCCTGTGTCAAATGAGACCAGTAGAGGAAATAATGGACCATTACATTTTCTGCAAGTCAATACAATCAATCAAGGTTTATGAACAAACTGGAAAAAGGTGCATCTATTAATTTGTCAAGGATAATAATAATTATGTTGAAATAATAATAATAGTATTATTATTGTTGTTGTTGTTGTTGTTGTTATTATTTATATTATTAACAACAACAACCTGAAAGGACACTTGTGAACAAACCACATTTTCTTGACACAGCCTGCTCAAATTAACATAACTGAAAACTTGAATAAGGTACACTAAAAATATTGATGTTATAAAAGGAACAAAAAGGATAAAATGTTGGCTTTGTCAAGTCATCATATGCTGAAAAATACAGGGAAAAAACATAATGTTCAAATCAAAAATGACAGAAAAAGTTCATGTTTGCACAACCTCTTCAATGGTGCTCAGCGATGTCCTAAACTTTCTCAGTTGATGAGCCGAATGCTTTCTATATTGTTTACGAATCCTCTGGAGAACTGCTCCTTGGTGTGGTGTCCCAATTTGTGAATGCTTTTGGAAGGTTGAAGGTTGACTCTTTATGACAGTTTCTTTGGACTTCATACTTTGGATCAACTTGTTCTTTTGTAACACTGAGTCGTCTTCCACCCAGCTTTTTTTCTGCTTAGTCTTGGCTTTTGCAGGCTTGGTTTCAACAACATTTTCAACATCATTCTCCTGTGTCAAATGAAACCAGTAGAGTAAATAATAGAATGTTACATTTTCTGCAAGTCAATGCAATATATCAAGGTTTATGAACAAACTGGAAAAAGTGGCATCTCTTCATTTATCAAGGATAATAATAATTCTGCTGAAATAATAATAAAAAACTATAATAAGAATAATAAGAAGAAGAACAATAATTAGTAAGGGATACTTGTGAACAAACTACATTTTTTTTGACACAGTCTCGTCACATTAACATAACTCAAAACTTGAATAAGGTACACTAAAAATATTGATGTTATAACAAGAAGAAAAATGACAAAATGTTGGCTTTGTCAAGTCATCATATGCTGAAGAAATACAGGGGAAATTAGATGTTCAAATAAAAAATGCTAGAAAAAAGTTCACGTTTGCAAAACCTCTTCTATGGTGCTCATCAGTGTCCTGAACTCTCTCAGCAGACCCTCCGAGTCCTTTCCATATTCTTTATAGATCCTCTGGAGAGCTGCCACAATCATCTGACTATGATGCAGTCTCTCTTGACAAGCCTTGAGCTCAGACTGCAGTGACTTCCTTTCTTTCTCCCATTGCATAATTTGTTCATTTTCTTTTTCTATATTTGATATTTTACATGTATCCATGTATCCAGTCTATTCTTGTTACCTAGAGAGAGACATGTTTAAAAGTTTGATTTCAGTCTTTCTTTTTGTAAGAAAGGTCTTATGCATGTAAGAAGAATACAGATCATAAATGAAAACTATTATATTTAATTTGGCCCCTACTAGCATGCCTGTCTCCATCGATTCCCTGTGTCATGTTATTGTTTCATTTTCTGCATTCCTGTTCCAGTCTTGTTAACTGTTCTTTGTTAGCCCTCATGTATATGTGAATTAAAACCCTTGGTTTTCCCCTGTTAGTGCTAGTCTTTGTAATTCCTAGCCTCAGTCTCTTATCCATCCCTCTTTGTTCTCTGTAGTTGTATGTAATAAGCCCTGTCGTGCTTGTTCTACTCGTGTTTCTTAGCCTGCCCGTGTAGTTTGTGTTCCTTATTGTGGCCTGTTTGCCTATTCTCTATCGTGTGTTTTTTCTCGTTTGTTTACTATGTATTCCCGGACTCTCCGCACTGGCTCATTGACCCTGGACTGTGACTATGACTCTGATTATAGATTTGCCCTTAATATATCTCGCTCTTCTCAGCGTACGCGTCCGCCTCGTGACCGCTCCACGTTACATAATTAAAAAGGTGTTGACCATATGTATTATTCATAAATCTTTCTTATAATCGTAATCACTTTAACCGCTTATTGGTAATACATTTTTGTTAACCGAAAGGCTCGTGATAGGTATATTTATTCCTTTTAAATCCTTTTTGAAATGTAAAGAGTTTATGTCAGCATCGTTTGAAACGCTTCCGCACCAGCCGGCAATTTTAAAGACTTACCTTAAGATTCTCTTGAGATATTGTGGAGCCCCTTTTAACGCATTTCAGAAGAGTTGCATTTCAGAAGAGTCTATAATTGTATTGTTGTCTTCTCGCTAGGTTACATACTTCTTCGCAGCCCCAGTTTATTATCTACCTATTACGACGTAATAATATTGTTTGTTCCATTTAAAATCAGCTCCGCTTAATTCTTAGGCACAGTCCCAATGTCATTTCAAACACCTAGAAACGTTTCTCTTTCACCACAGTGTCTTCTGGTCAGAGTTTAGAAAACTTTTTAAAGACTATTATGCTATTTTAAATGTAATTTGAGACCATATTTGAGTTGAGAATATACAAAAAGGAAATTATTTTTGAATAACTGAAATATTATTTTGTAAACATGGTTTTGAGTAACAGATATTTTCAGACTAATGCTGAAGGCTCATCATTTTGAAGAATGGTATGTGAACACTGAATAAACTAAGTGGACACTGACACAAAAATCTGACCAAAAAATATAGCTAGCTAGCTAAATTAGGCAGACTCAAAAACACTGAAACAGCAGGGTCTTCAAAACTCACCAGAGCACTGCTATAATTTTTTTTAAATTATAGGCTATTTTTGTTGTTTTGCTTTTTTGTTTATATAGGCATGTGGTTTGGCCAGCCACATGCAGTGGGAGGAACTTCGTTTGTGGCACACACCTGTACCTCGTTTCGTCTGTGTGTATTTAAACTCATGTCAGTCATGTCACGTTTATATATTAATAAATATATATATGCGGACTACCTCGCATTAAAGAAATCGACACTCGGGCCACCCCGCATTACAGAAATCATTTGGAAGCCACAAAAGCTAGCTCTTAGTGGTGAGATGAGCTGATTGAAAGCTTTTGTGGAAGCATTAGTTTCTAATGAAAAATACTATTTAAATTTCGAAGTGCAGTGAACCATTTTCTGCTTTCTCCCACATGTTGAATTTTTCTTCTCCATTCAGATGTTTTTTTTTTCACTTTGAAAAACATCCTATACACCTATACACACAGTAGCTATCACTATATATATATATATATATATATATATATATATATATATCCATCCAACATGCATAGGAGCTATCACTTTTTTGCTTGCCCCAGTCTGAATTGACATATTTATATAATTACAAAAAAACAGGGGTTACACTATACTAAAATCACTAAACATAATTCAGTTCAAATCAAATCAAAGATAATTTGTCACATACATAGTCATACACAGTATAACTGGCAGTGAAATGCCTTTGGTGACTGCTCTGCCCGTAAACCAAGGAGCGATACAGAAAAATATACAGATCAGTGTAATGTAAGGTTAAACTGAAATAAATCCTAAAATGTATTTGTAAAGGAAGGAAAATAAAGTCTAAAATATAAAATAGAATTTGTCTGGATAAAAAATAATCACGATTATGATTATATACAAATTACAATTTAAAATTTTCCAGTTCAGGGTGAAGTTGTGCTATATAGTGCAATGCAAATAGCAAAATATGGGTGTGTAAGAGTGTGTATGATGTTATAGTGAACAATGGTCCAGTCCAGGGGGGGAATCCAGTGAATGAAGATTAGTCCCATCAGTTGCCCTGGTTCAGAGCCCGAAAGGCCTGTGGGAAGAAGCTCCTCCTAAGTCTCTCTGTGTTAGTCTTCAGGGAGGGAAAGCACTTCCCTGACCTCAACAGGGAGAAAAGCCTATTGTCAGGATGGGTGGGGTCCTTCACAATCCTCCTGGCCTTGGTCTGGCACCACTTGTAATAGATGGTCTACTTACTAATTGCTATAGATTCATTAGTGAATTACGGATCAAGGCCAAAAGTTGATATTTTGGATACTTGACTGATGAGCTAATGTGTGAGCGAATCGTGTGTGGCATAAGTAGTGACTCACTGAGAAAATCTCTGCTGGGAGATAATGAGTTGATGCTCGCAAATGCCATTTCTCTCTGTCGCATTCACGAGATGACTGAACAAAATAACAAGATGCTAGCCACACAAGCTACCAGTGTTGATGCAGTAATGCCCATTTTGAATAGAAAACATCAGTCAAAACCCCGGTCTTTCGTCCAGAACATCTCGAACTGCAATAACTGTGGGCACAGTCATGTAGCTAGATGAGATAGGTGTCCAGCCTTCGGACAACAATGTCGTAACTGCGGAAAACTTTCAAAAGCTGTTGCAAGTCTAGACTATGGAGTCACAGAACTCTACCCAGTAAAGCTCTCAAACCACGTGTGCATGAAGTGGAAGTAGAACAGCCCACAGAGTGCGGAGATGTAATGTTTTATGTAGATGGCATCGAGGTCACCAACTGCGTTGACTGTCTCAACTATACGGCTTCTGAAAAAGATGAAGGATTTGTCACAATACCCATAAATGGAAAGATCACCGAAATGAAAGTCGACACAGGAGCAAAATGCAACGTAATGTCGCTAGGGACTTTTAACTAACTAACGGGGAAGAATTAGTAAGGCTAAAGGAAACAGCCAGCCTCATAGCTTACGGAGGCACCACGATTAAGATCGATGGCATGGTCGTACTGTCATGCTGCTTAAACGGGCAATACCATTCCCTGCCCTCCTTCATAGTCAATAAAGAAGTGCAACCGATACTAGGTTTTCGTGCATGTATGAGCATGGGTATAGTCAAAATGAGCCCAAAAGTCCATCAGGTCAGCATGGACAGCAACGCAGATTTTAACATATTTTCACCCAATATAAAGACCTATTCAGTGATGAGCTTGGAAAACTCCCAGTCACATACTTTATGACAGTAGACCCCAGTATACAGTCTGTTATCTGACCAGTGCACTGCATGCCTGTCATGATGCAAGATAGAGTCAAAGCGGAACTAGAACACTTGCGTAGTATTGGTATCATAACTCTAGTCACCGAGCCTACAGACTGTGTCTCCTCAATGGTGACAGTACATAAGAAGGGCAAGCAGGAAATTGGACCAAAAGACCTCAACACAGCACTGAAGAGACCCCATCACCCTGTGCATAGTGTTGAAGAAGTAGCAGCCCAGATGGCGGGAGCAACAGTATTTTCTGTCCTAGATGCTAAAAACTCCTTCTGGCAGATCCATCTAAACAAAAAGTCTTCAATGTTAACCACATTTAGTACTCCGTTTGGGCGCTACAGGTTCCTGCGATTGCCGTTTGGCATCAGCTCTGCTAGTGAAGTGTTTCAGCGCTCCATTGAACATCTGTTCACGGGCCAGCCATGTTCTGTCATTGTCGACGACATCATCATCGGAGGCCGAGGAATAGCTGAACATGATGCCAACTTGAAGAAAGTACTCAATCGTGCAAGAGAAGTCAACCTCAAGCTGAATCCAGATAAGTGCAAGTTTTGTCTGGACCCAGTAAGCTATGTAGGCCACATCTTCACAAGTGACGATTTAAAAGCTGATCCTTCCAAGACTGCAGCAATCGTCAACATGCCAGTCCCCACAGATGTCTTGTCACTATAACGCTTCCTAGGCATGGTCAAGTATATACCAAATTTCAGTGACATCGCAGTGCCCCTGAGGAAACTAACCCACAAAGAGACTGCAGGGTGCTGGTTCCAGCAGCATCAGGAGGCATTCGACTGCCTCAAGGCATGTCTGTCCAGTCCAACAGTATTGGCGTACTATGATGTCAGACAGTCAGTCACACTCATGTGCGATGCTTTATGCTACGGACTCAGAGCTGCATGTTTGGAAAATGGCAGACCAGTACCATTTGCATCACGTGTCCTCACAGACACAGAGACACAGTATGCTCAAATAGAAAAGGAGCTCCTGGCTGTTTGCCTGCACAAAATTCAGACACTACATAGATGGCAAAGCAACAATTGTTGAGACAGACCACCAACCTTTAGTGACTGTCATGAAGAAGCCCATTCACGCAGCCCCTGCTCATCTTCAGAGGATGCTGCGCAAGCTACAGAACTATGACCTCAATCTGGTGTACAAAAAGGGAAAGTACATGTATCTAGCAGATGCACTTTCAAGAGCTCCAAACATGCAAACCCCGTCAAGTCCTGCCGAGGACGATGCCTTCGAATTTATGTCAGTTTGTTACATCTCCACAACTCGTCTCGAGGAGCTTAGAAAGCACACAACAAAGGATGACACACTACAAGACCTCAGTGCAGTTATTCAGCAGGGATGGCCTGTCAGAGAGCACCAACTTCTACCAGCCGCTGGTCCTTTCTTCCCGTACAGGGATGAACGCACAGTGGTGGACAACATCATAATGAAAGGCCACAAAGCAGTCATTCCGCAATCCCTGCACAAAGAGTATATCAACATTGTACACAGGGGGCACCCAGTTATCGAAGCGACCAAGCGCAGGGCTAGGAGTGTAGTCTTCTGGCCAACAATGTCAAAAGACATCATAGAGAATTTACACTCATGCACAGTATGCAACAGCACCAAGTCTCACAAACAAAGAGAACCTCTCCACCTCCAACCCATCCTAAGTCTTCCATGGTCCACAGTGGCTGCGGACATCTTTGATTGGTGTGGGAAACATTACCAAGTGCTCGTGGACTCGTACTCTGGTTGATGCGAAATTGACCTTCTCTACAACATGATATCGCATACAATCATCTCTAAACTGAAAAGACATTTCTCAGTGCACGGTAGGCCCCACACCCTTTTCACTGATAATGCTAGACAATACACTAGTCAACATCTCAAAGATTTTGCTGAACAATGGGATTTTGTCCACATCACCAGCAGTCCTGAGTTTCCCAGGTCAAATGGTCTTGCAGAAAGGGCAGTCCGCAGTGCAAAACAACTCATGGAGAAATCACACAGAGACGGTACTGATGTCTTTCTCAATCTTCTAAACCTCATGAATATCCCCCGTGATCCTATACTAGGGTCCCCTGCTGAGCTGTTGATGTCACGGCAGACACGCGCAGCCATTTCAGTAAGTACCAGACTCCTAGAGCCTGTCTGCAAGATCACCCAGCAAGTCAGTGCGCAACTTCTCAACAAAAGACTCACTTTGAAACGCCACTATGATAAGTCAAGCCGCCCACTATTGCCGCTAACTACAGGTCAAGTGGTTCACATGCAAACACTTAAAGGGTATGACCAGCTTGGAATGGTGATAAAGCCCTGCGAGGAGCCATGTTCATATGCCATTCAATCCAACTGAAGAACATACAGACGGAATCGCCCAACACATCCTCCCTGTCAGAGAGCCACCGACCCAACTTCATGAAGATGACCCAGACTCATACAACACCAGCATACAACAATACAACAATGGACTGTGTTCCCATTGTGTGATTCCCCACTGGGAATGCTGTTACACCTTATACAACGCGCTCGGGTCGTGTCTGCAGACCCGACCCAAAATACATGCAATGACGTAGTTTGATGTTAAAAAAAAAAAAAAGGAAAAAAAAGAGTGCGATCTTATTTTGTACATAGTGGTTTGAGTAATAGGTTACTTATGCAACTAGCTCAATTGTTCTGCCTTCTTCAGGAGGTACATGTACTAAAGGGAAGGGATGTAGAGCATTTGAAAAAATGTCCTGCTACAGGCTGGACCAATGAGCATGCAGGAGTCTGCCTGTGGCCAGATAGATATAACGTATTTGTAAGACATGACTGGTGTGCTCACATGTTCTCTTGCAAGGTTGTTAATTAAAAGTTAATACAACGGTCTATGTGGAGTTGCATCGTCATTTGGTACAATGACTTTACAGCTATCTCAGTTGACTGAGTGAATTTCTCTTCTAGCTCTCTTGTGCAGATGCAGTGAATCGAGTGTGAGTTTTTTCCACTGATCTAACATGGATATTATTTCCACTGATATAACAAGGTAACAAACTGAAATATAACCGTGTTAACCAAAGGAATTTCATTTCTGACATTTGAATGGGCTGACAGCACAGACACATGTCTGAAGCATAAAAGTTTAGACCACACAATTTCAAATTCAAGACAATTTAAGACTTATTAATCGTATTAATAATATACAATTTCAAATCAGTAAATTAAATATTTCCCCTAACAGTACCAAAACAGTAAAGTTGTAAAATGTTAAATACTTACAATAACACAACGTTAAAGCAATTATTTTTAATAGGCCTATTCAGGAAATTAAAAAGCCAGGAATGGGATTTAACAATACAGTACCATAATACCAAGATTTAGCAATAGTCATAGAGGTGCAGCCCTACATGTTTGAACCGGAGTCAGACCCTGGGCTGCTCTGATGTCACACCTCTGATTATTCTACACACACAAACATACATACCTACACAATACAAAGCGTACTGTAACCCTTAGACGTATGCAGGTGCTCCAATAATGTGGAGGTGAGAAATTAAAATTAGCACATTATTCGCCTTTTAACTTGAGACGTGAATAGAGAAAACTAGATAAATGAATAAGGAAATAAATTCCCCTTTGAAATTTAATTTTATAATTGTCCAACATAAAAGGTAGGGGTTTTCCTTTTTTAACTTCCCATTCTTTTCATTTTTCCTTTTCTTTTGACCCCTCTGTGTGTGTGACACTTTCCCGTAGAGAACGCCTTAGCAGCTACATGAAGCACATGGAGTGGCTTGAGATAGCGAGCCATCCAGTATGTCTACGAACCTGTGATTCGCGAACCCGTAAGAAGAGATTTTTCATTGTGCATGCATCATTGGGGTAGGACAGAACAGTTATACACGTACTGTGTTTTTTCCTAGGATTATTTTTCGTAAGGATTTTCAATTTTCAGTTTTCATTTTTGAGCCTCGCCATTCAAACAGAACTTTGCGATATATGTATAGGTGTGCATATAGTACTGTTATTGGTATTGTGTGTATTTGTAGTGTGTATTTCCTTCTTTCATTGAAATTGATTGTCAAAATGTATGTATTTTTTGTTTACATTTTTCATGGGTAGAGTGAATTAAGTGTAGGTAAACCAACTGATATCGATGGTAATACATTATTAGTCAAAAATAATTGAAATGAAAAATTAAACCACTCCACTTTTTAGAAGATTTTCGATCAGAGAAATAGAAAAACTACAACAGGAAATTAATTTCTTTCTACCACCACCACCCTTTCTCTTTGGTTCATACTTAAGGTACTTAGCCATAGTCTCCATTACCTGTGTATGTGTTGTTTTGTATGTATTGATGAGAGTATCTAAAGAGAAACAACAAACCATAAATTAGATTACTGTCTGAAATGCTGTACACTTTAGCTCATGCATGGCAAATCCTGTGTACATTGCAAACCATTTTCCAGAGCTGTAGTTGTTTAAGTAGGGTCACATTTTACATCAAACCTTGAATGTTAGGGAAAGCAAAGTGCGCAAAGTTTAATTTGTTAAGCCAGAAAACCCACTTAGATGTGGCAATGGATTTATTGTTGCGTGAGTATCACTGTTACAGCCTCTTAGAGATTCTGCATAAATTGCTATTCAATCTACTGATGGGCTGGCATTTCAGATGAAACTGTGTGTTTAAATGTATGAACTAATTAACACAAAACCAGACACAGGTGAAAGTAATAACAGGTGTGGAAAAAACAGATGAGGGGGCGGAGAAAACTAAACCAAGAAACGGAGCAACCAGGAAGCAAAGGAAACAGGGAAGTCAGGAGGGTGGCCATTCGTGACAATAATCACTTGAAAGAAAAGAAACTGGCCATACCAGTAAGCACCAGTACTGTCAACCTAGCAGGTTTATCTTACTGACCAGTTGAATTTATTTGATTTGGACATATTTTCAAAAAATGATGGCTGTGTAATCAGTACTCTTAAATGTGCACCCTTTGTACAAATATCTCTCAACAACAGTAAATATTTTTGTCAAATGTACTTGGGCTAAATTTGTTATTGTTTAGCCAAAATATTATATTGAATACTTTAAATATATTTGTGCTTTTCCAGGACTCAAATGCCATGATGGCTAGGATGAGTCTAAAGTGCAAATGTTAGAAGCTGCAATTTTCCCAGTCTCTGTTTTGTCGTTTTTTGTTTGTTTGTTTGTTTTGTTTTTTAAATAAGTTTTAAAAAGTAGTGATAATTCAGACTGTGTTTATCCAAATGTAGAAAATTTCACAATTTTTACTAAGCAGTCCCAAATTGTAATTTCCCATTAGTAACTTCAACATAAAATTGGTTGTTCCAATTAATCTATCTTCCAATTCAGTTTTTGACACTTTGACTTCTAGTGGACAAACATCTTATTGAAACATGAACATTTTGTTGAAAAGCATTACTCTAGCATAATAGATGTAGCAATACATATATACAACTTGCTATTTGCTGGTCGTCCTTTAAGAGCAATCAGACCTAAAACTATGTCTAGATGTATCTTTAGCTTAAGCTTCTTCACGTGGCTGCTATGGATCAGTACTTAAAATGCAGGTAGATTTTTGGCATATGTGTTCCTAAGGACAGGCTCACCTCTTTCTGTATTGATCATGGGCAGCCACTTTGCGGGGTCTGTTTTTGCTGCAAGACTGGGAGTCTGAGGAACTCCACTGTCTACATGAGAAGGACTCAGAGGGACTCCAATTGCTGTGAGAGGACCTACCCCTCTGGCTGCATGACAGGGACTCACTGGTGCTCCTTTTCCTCCTCCTCTGCCTGTGTGAGAGGAACTCATACAGGCTCCTCCTCCTCCAGCTGTGTGAGAGGGATTCACTGGGGCTTCTCTTCTGGCTGTGTGAAAGGGTCTCATTGGGGCTCCTCCGGCTGTGAGAGAGGGACTCATTGGGACAACTCCTTTGGCTCTGTGAAAACGACTCAGAGGGATACCTTGGATTCTATGAGAAAGTTCCAGAGGGGCTAATTTGGATTGAGGGGATGTCATTTGTAACCCCATTCTCTGCTCATTAAAGAAAAAATATGACATAACATTACGTGCAGCAGAATGTGTTAATCTGTCCACTTTATTTCACCTTAAAACAGTGTATATTTTTAGCATGCAATTCAAGCATACTAAATAGGTCTGACAGTCAACAATGGATTGAAAACATGAGAGACCAAATACCAAAATCTTTTTTGCAACATGCAAGACAACAAAGAAAGCAAGCAAATGTCATCATCTTTCATGAGCAATATACCAATACTACACTTATATAAATGCATAAACAGGATTCCTGTTTAGTAGCAAAAATGGTTGAACATATCCACCTACTAAACTGGGAAGAACACAGGGAAGAAGAAGGTGACCATCTATGATAGAACAGGCAACAGCCAATATGAAGACTCATATCACTACTTTAATAATGATAACAATTATATTTTTTTTATGCTTGACAAAAAGTCGCATCCTTTTTAGCAAGGCACTGGATCACCACAGAACAGCTGTAACCTGCGGCAGCTTTTTATTTGTTTATTTGTTTGTTTATTATGTTTCGCTGTGTTTTTTTTATATCTTTGCAATAAGATAGCATAGAAATATGGTTCAAACATTTGCTGAATCTGCGCAACTTGCCCTTTTTGTCGATAGTAAGAATAAAGTGCCTATGAGAGGTTAGATATAGAGGTTATATTATAGATTAAAATGCACCTCACCTGCCTCTCAACATGGGATTCGCGTGATTGTGTGTCACTCAGGTCTCATCCATCTCGATGTGTGTGATTGATGAATTTGTGTGTCAATCTGTGTGAAACTAATCAATAAACAATCATGAAATCACTAAGACCTTTCCCTTCACAAACATTTCTTTCCTAGTTCAATTAACAACTAACCACTAGCTAGCCAGCCAGTTAGAATATTGTGCAACAAGTGTACACCTGATGAAGTTGCAGCAACTTTGGAGAGTAGTAACGAAGGTAATGGAGTTTTAGAGCCTGTTTGATTTCTTTGATGAAGAAGAATATAAAAGTAAAATAGATCAATGGCTTATTGATTGTTATTTTTATAATATCCCTACAATAGTTGATTTAGATAGCTAGCAAGCTAAATGCTGCTTCTGTGCAAAATTCATGAAATTGATGTCTATTAGGTTACACTTGCCATGATTTTGTTTGACAAAACTGACCGTCCATTAGTAAATGTTGACTTAGAATTTTTTTGTGTTTGAAAGTAAGCTGGTATATTGTATACACAATAATATATACCATCCATTAGTAAAAGTTTACTTATATTTCTTTGGGTGAAAGTAAGCTAGGTTAGTATAGAGTATATACTATAGTATATACTAGTATATATACTATATACTTGTGCTATATACCACATACTATAAACTAGCATATGTATATAATTCCCCTCTCGCCCTCTTGGTGATGATCTCACTGAGGGGCTTCAGGCCTATGCAGAACAGCGGCGGCGAGAAGGCATGTCCTTGTTAAATCCCGTACATGATGGTGACTCGTGCTATTGGCTTGAAGTTGGCCTATGGGGTTGTCTTTCATAGTCCTGTTGAGTTCTTGAAGTGTCTTAGAGTCCTGCTTATGTTATCAGCCTCAAACATTCCAGGATCCATGTGTGGGGCACTGAATCACAGGCTTTCTTGTAATCAATCCAGGCAGTGCACAGGTTGGTCTGTCCGGTCAACCAGCCTCAGAACTGTTGAACTGTTATGAGACTCTCTCTTTATAAATAGATGTTTACTTTTCCCTATGCCTTATGTCAGTTATTCATGCAAATCTTATACCTATGTCTTAACCCTCTCATAGTATTTACATATTAACCTTTATATTTGTTATTACTAAGTGATTACCTCCTCAGCTCAGGTACAATAGGTTGAATATTAAGCCAATTTTAACCTTTATGTATTGATCAGATTTTCTTTTCTTTTTTTTAATAGTGCATCTATTTTTTTTAATTAAATAACTGTTTCCTTATATATGGTTGGGTGCTTTATATTGTCTGCAGGTTTTAAATGGACACATCAACGATGGATCAACGAGGCGAAGCTAAAGGGGAGGAGACAGGACACCATAGAAACAGACGGAAGTCGGAAAAAAAAGAAAGTGGTTAGGTAGCCAGGGAAACGGCGGACGCGAGCTCCGGTCTGTGAGCTTACCTTCCCAGATATGTATTTAAACATTATTAAGTATTTTCAGCAACGAACTTTTAGTTGGAACTCTCCAATAAGTAACTTCAAGTTCTGTTTGGCCAGCAGTAATTCATTTTAATTTAGCCAACTGCAAACCTAGGTTTAAAGTAGACTAGGTCTGGGAACGCTCAGACGTCTATACACCTGTGTGCGTCTCTGGACACTTTTCAAAGCCCCGAGGACTTCTGCGAAGTTCAGAGCAGTCCAGATAAGACCTGCTCTTTTCGCCGTTTTAGAACAACTTGTGCGATTAATTTGGGTCGCTGACAGCGCTGAGGAAGGTTTTGAATCACGTGTAGCAAAATACGCACGGTTCGACCAGAATGAGCTCTTCCAGGCCAGCGGACTAATCGTCTGGCCCTTCACTGAACCCCAACGTAAGATTTTCTTCTTCATTCACATGCTAAGCTCTGGGTGCCAGCCGTGAGCTGCCATTCCCATAGATACATTTGTATAGAATTATATTTCTCCCCCATTTAGCTAAGACAGCTAGTAACCGCAGATCTTCAGGATTCGCTGGATAGACGTTCCTCCCTCTCAAACATTCTCCTTAATTCTAATTAGCTATAGAAACTTCTTGGCTGACTTCTTGGCGTTAGCTAAGCCGTATGTGTAGTTCCCAGTCCTATGGTTTATTCAGTCGGCTGTTAATTTCAAATCTTATTTTCTTTCTTTATTTCCCTTTAATTTTTTTTTTTTTTTTGTATTTTTCCCCCTTTCCTTCCTTAATCATTTGTTAAGGATTCTGTAGCCCTGAGCCAAGTCCACTAAAATTATGGTAGCGTTAAAGATGTTAATGATCAAGCAGGTGGGTCAGTCATTAAATGAATACATGAAACGCAAGGCTCTGTTAGAGATTACGGCAGTGGTGATGAACCCTGCAGCAGTATTGTACTGTGTACAGCATAATTATATTGCAAAGAGAGTGATGTACTGCCAGCTGTCCTGTATGTGATGTACATAGCTGTCCTTGTGGTGGAAGTGGTTTCTGGTGAAGAGCCCCATAGAGTGGTGGGTTGGATGAAGCAGGGTTTGGAGAATGTGGTTCTCCAGCCAGAAAACCCTCCAGCAAGCCCAGAACCTTCCGCTAAGAAAAAAAGAGACCCCTGCCTAAAAACCATCTCGACAACCAACAGAGGGTGAATGAATTTACCTGTTTGACAGCTTTTGGGTCTTCTGCCTTGTCTATCCACTTTAACCTGAAATGTAATAACGTTGCTCTTGTTAGGTTGCTACCACAAGAGAGACTTAATAAAAATATTAACCAGCTCAGCACATTTTCATCATTTGGTTTAACACCTCCACCCGGACCAGCTGAGACACCTAAAACAGAAGACATGACCAATGCAACAATGTAGGTGTGCTTCGATCTGCTCTCATCACCATGTGTTTTTCTCTGGAAATGAGATGGCATTATGAATACTAACTGTGTTTGTGTGTGTTTGATATCTTGTCAGTGTCAATCTGACATTCTTTTGATGCTGTCAAAGGTCCAAAGCTATTAGCATGTATAACAAACAAAAACAGACAGAATGAGAATGTTTGTCTGCAAGGAAGCAACACTATTACAGGCCCAAGAACTCCTAGATAGTCAAGTTACGTGTTGTCCAGGGTCTCTGGGCTAATTGTGGTGTTCTAACTTAACAAAACTGAGAGAGAGAGAGAGAGAGAGAGAGAGAGAGAGAGAGAGAGAGAGAGAGAGAGAGAGAGAGAGAGAGAGAGAGAGAGAGAGAGAGAGAGAGAGAGAGAGAGAGAGAGAGAGAGAGAGAGAGAAAAGAATAGCATACACACAAAGCAGGACAAACACTGACCTTTTTCCCACAGCTGGTTTCTCTTTGCATCTGTTTGGAACCATGCTTGATTCAGTCACATGTCAGGGAGTTAGTGCACCCACCTTGCGCCACCCTGGAAGTTCGTGCCTATCCCTATAGCAGGCAGACTCGTCTTCTGTCAGTCACCTCTCAAAAGTCAAAAAAAGAAAGGGATTTTGATTCACTGTTGAACTGGTTTATTGATTTACAGTTTAACTTTGCCTTGAACTCCCTGTTACCTGTTAGTATTTTCCAAACTTCTCTCTCTCTCTCTCTCTCTCTCTCTCTCTCTCTCTCTCTCTCTCTCTCAATATGATGTGGTGGATAAAGCAGGGTTTGAAGAAGGTGGTTGCCCAACCTGGACACTGTCCTCTCAGCTCAGAACCTTTAGCAAAGAAGGAGAAGGAGATCCTTGCCCCAGATACAGATTTTCAATGGACACAGGGTACATACACCTGAAGAACAGCCTCTTGGCCATCATCTATTTTATGATGCTTATATGCTCTGGGCTCCTGCTAGGTTGTTCGTGTTAGACGTTTTAAAAATCTTACTGTGGTCTCAATGCTTTTGTCATTCTATTTATCACCTCCACCCACAACAGCTAAAGACCTAAAGTAGAGGATGGGGCCAAAGGCACAAAGTAGGTGTAGTTAGATGTATTTTCACCTCCATGTAGTTTTATTAGCAGACAGTCTAAACTTTAACTGTGTGCTTAATGATATACATGCAGGTAGCAGTCTACTGGCACCATTATTCTATGAAAAGTATGATAAGCCATGACCTATATATCAGTACTCCTTAAACGTGCTCACACACACACATACATTATCTCTCCCAGCCTTTTCATTTGCTTTTCATGTTTACGTTTACATTTAGTACTTTTAATTTTAAAAAATTACATGAAATGTATATGCTAGTTCTCTCTCTCTCTCTCTCTCTCTCTCTCTCTCACATACACACACACACACACACACACACACGCACACATCCTTAGCTTATGTGCCTGCATGTCTGCCAATTCAGGAAAGCACCCCAGCCAGGAGAAAAAGCATTGAGCCTGGAAGAAGAGGATTTGCCCATATAGCCTGGTCTCCTCAGTGCAGATAAGAAGTGAATGACAGGTCATGATGCCACACTTGTTTAGAAACTTTAGAACTTTAGAAATCTAGTATCCAGCAATCAGCATGGTGTGATTAACTGAGACTTTTGACTGAACCTTTCCTTTAACAAGCATAACCAAATTCACGGCTGTGAAAGAGAGTTATGAACACTTGTAACGCAGTACAAGCACTTTTGTTTTCTTCAACAGGTGTCATGGTTTTTTGTCAGTGTGTCCTGTTTGTTGATTTGATGTGGCAGGGGCTCTGAGTGGCCTCTCTCTGCAGCCAGCCAGACAAGTGTCATCATGAATGAGCGTCTGCAAGAGCTGGTGAAGCTGTTCAAAGAATGAACAGAATGAACTAAAGAGAGACTTGTTGACCCAGAAGAGTCTGAGGAGGAGAAGCCCCCTGTTTTTTTGTTTTTTTTTCATAAGCCATTTAACCAGGCACTATTAACATGATTTGTGAAGGACATTGCAGAGACAATGCTGAAAACATGTCTCCTCTCTGGATGTGAATGTAGCTTTGCTCCAAGATTCAAACACACCAGGAGTGAAGTCAAGCGTTTTTACAACAGGAGTTGTCCTGACAAAACAGAGGCCCAGAGACAGCAAGGTCCTAACTCTATAAATAATAAATGAATTACACAATGGTCTCCCAATCACATCTTCTCTAACAGCTAAAGATCTTGGAGTGATTAAGAAACCCACTCTCTTGTTCAAAGCTCATGTAAATAATATTTCTAGGACCGCCTTTCTCCACCTCAAGAACATTGCAAAGATTAGGAATATACTTTCCTCACATGATGCAGAAAAGCTAGTCCATGCATTTATCACTTACAGATTGGACTATTGTAATGCCTTTCTATCTGGCTGTACCACTAAGTGCCTAAACAAGCTCCAACTAGTTCAAAATGCAGCAGCCAGAGTTCTTACTAGAACTATAAAATTTGATTACATCACTCCTATCTTAGCTACTTTACATTTGCTCCCAGTTAAATGTCATATTGATGACCTACAAAGCTCTGAATGTCTTGCCCCACAGTACCTTAGAGAACTAATGCATTGTGACCCTCCAGGTCTGCTTAGATCAAATGGTGCAGGCTCTTTACTAGTACCAAGTATAAAAAATTGAATAAACTTACGAGAAGTATTCGAGACTCAGACACAGTCTCAATATTTAAGGCTAGGGTGAAAACCTAAATCTGTACAGTCAGGGATTTTATTATCTACTTCCCATCTTAGGTAAAGGTGTAGATCTGGGAGTCCATGGGCATTGAGAGTTATGGTAAACTGGGATGTTATGATGCTCTCACTTTAAATGCCGCCTGATTCTGATTATGCAAGTTTAAGTTCACGTTTCTTACATGTTTGCTAACTTACTGTAAATATATATGTGTGAGCCCGACATCAAAGAAGTTAATATTACGCCAGTGGAGTATTTTTGAACGTCCGTTCAGAAAACGTTGAGATGACGAGCATGGAAAGTTTTCTGGTGAGCTTCGTTTTTCCTTGTTTGCGCATAGACGTCCGGCCAAAAGCGAATGGGAAATCCAATTTGCTTGATTTTCTTTGCTGTAATATCAGATTGTTTGTGTAAATATGCGTTTTCGTTCATCGTTTTAAGGCTCAATGACCATAACCTTTAACAGCTCATGGCCTTAGACGACTGTTCAAGTTCAGAACTACTCAGTTTCAAAACCATGTCACCCAAACCGGCATATCTAGGTTAGTCGCATCGAATCAGTGCTGTTGTCTGTTGCTTTAGAGCGGAACACGCTGTTCAATTGTAGTCAAGTGATGCTGATCATGCGTCGCTTTGAGTTTGTGTATTGTGTATATCTTTATCTGAAGACAAACCTCTGAAAAAGGTTAAATCAGCTTGTTTAAAAGCAAAGTTTAAAAGTAAATATTTTTTAAACTGTGCGCACGTGAGTAGCAATGGCCACTAAATACAAAGCCATGTCACTTCGGGGCCCCTTTTCAAGTTGCGCATGACGGCCCGTGGAGCACATTCCAGAGAGTGCGTCAGTCAGGACCGTAAGGGGACTAGTTGGTTCTTTAATGTTTGCGTCGTCGTGGGAAATAAACAGCTGTATGTTTGCTGTTGGCGAGTGGCAGGTTAGCTGGCGTTTAGTCTGCTGTTCTTGTCTTTTCATGTGAACAAGCCAACTAGTTTCGTGACCGTTAGCGCTGCAGAGTGTGATCAATGCCGCTACTAAAACGTATAGCCCCTTATGTTGCAGAATGATATGTTAACCTCTGTGCTAACCTTATTTCACTGGGCTCCTTATTTCACTGTCAGCTGCACCTTGCTAGAAAATTTTATTAGGTTCGTTTAAATATTTGCTTTAACATAATTTTTGAATGTGAAGGCTGTAATAGGCATACACCGCCGAATTACAGGGTCCCCGTTGAGTTTTCATATATACGCCAATTCAAGCAACACACTGAGAAAATTGTAACTGTTTTGGTACCATACAACCTCCTGACATGGCTCTTGTCAGCAAACCGATTTCTAGAAATAATCGTGGTTTCCTGGTGTTATGTAATTGTCTTGGTTGAGAATTTATTATTGAATTTCATGTTTCAATAGAGCCAACAGAGGGCGCTCTTCTCTTCTTTATATCTAATTGTACCTGTTTGATTTACTTCATGTTTCAGATTCTCAGACTAGTATAATCCATATACACTTGACGGTTGTTGGTAGAGTTTATGATAAATAGTTTTTACCTCGTTAGAATTTTGCAAGTTTCTCAGTATAAAAATAAAGAAGAGTAGTTTATCCCCAATGAATCATTAGCAGTCTTTGTTACTTAACTGGCAAATGACATGTTGCTGCTCTAAAACACCACCCTGAGTTGGATTTAGCCTCCCCGGCCTGAGTTTCCCCTGTTGAGGCAGTCGCAGGAGAGAGGCTGGAGTGGTTAACGTGTTCTATAAAACTCATGTGTAAAGCAGCCACAACACATCCATTTCTCAGACTCCGAATGGTCCTATACACTTCTGCCTTTGTGGAGACTGTGAGTCACTCTTCAGCTGAGATTACATCTGAGTGTGTCCTGTACTTTTGTACTTTATCTATGCATTGAGAGAGAGTGCAGTTAATACAGACCATCACACCACTGCTCGAGACATGTTACGCTACATTTACATCATTCAGAGAACATGAAAGAAGGATTGTGCATGTAAACACAGACACACAGAATGAAAGAAGCACTCACTTCTTTCTATTGGGGAGGGACCTTTGTGGCATTACAACATATTTGTGTTTAGATGTACCCTGCAATTTCGGGACTTCCCACCCTTTGCTTTAAGACTATAATTTACTTATAAAATATCACACAGCACACATCACACTTACAGGACATATAGGGATACCATGACAAAAAGCAAGGCTCCACTTGTCCATACACAACTCTCTCTCCCACTCTGTGTGTGTTGGGACTGTGTGAACAGGAGTGAGAGCAGACGGCAGTTCTTCTCCGTCTGAGCTGATGGACTGCATGCCTATGCTCTAAACTGCTTAAGTGAGGCAGCTGGTTGTCTGCCCTTTTTTAAAAGTCACTCCCACATTCATCACAATTTAGCCAAATTGTTTAGAATTTAAAATTAGGGTTTTGTTTCCTGAAGTAAATTATGCTTTTGAAATGTACTCCTAGGGAGCACCTGTTTCGCTGAAGTGGAACACCTGTTTTAACTAAAGAGAAAAGACTGTCCAATACAAAGAGAGATGAGACGCATTCCTATTGGGCAATCCTCACTTTGATCTTAAGTTACCAGTTTATTGAAGATAAAGTGTACATTTATCTATTATATAGATAGTAGATGTTAAGCACTAGACAAATTATACAGCAGATATAAAAACTAGTGATCCTGATTAATCTCATTCATTTCAGTTGAGTGTTCTGTGGATGTTTTTGATGAGTCATCATGATGTAGATAGTTTAAAGAGTTTAATTCAATTAATGCTCTTGTTGTGTGGTTCTCTGTCATGATATCTCTGAGGCACATTTGTATGGAAAGATCCATTTTATGCAGGGAGCAGGCAGTAACAACTGATTGTATCTCTGTTAACTTTTAGTATCTAAAATTAATAGGTTTTTAGCTGTTACTGTCCTATGATTACATTTCTGTAGGGAATGGAGGACTTCATATTGTTATTCTGGTAATCACATTGTAGTATAATGAGTTATAATGAGTACCGATGTGTTAAGGAACTTTCTGTTTCCGTAATGCATAATAATACATAATGAATAACTACAGAGTATCAATGATTTGTTACATATTTCTATTTAGTGTGTTGTAGTGTAATTTATGGTATAGTTACACTGTAATTGTGTTGGTTTTAATTTTAACCCTCAAAGAGTGTTGTGTGCAGATGTACTGGAATTGGTGATCTGTTGTAGATGTCAAAGTCAAATTTATTTATATAGCACTTTTTACTACAGCCATTGTCACAAAGCAGCTTTACACATGTCAGAGTCCAAGAGCCAAGTGAGCAACCCAAGGGGGACAGTGGCAAGGAAAAACTCCCTAGGGCATGAGGATATTGGGTTGAACTGAAAAGCAAGATGCAGATTCATGAAGAGTTTTTTGATGATGTTTCTTTTTTGGGCATGCAGGTTAAAAAAATGAAGTCTCCTTTTCTTCTCTTGTTGTAGTCACATTCCAAGATCCATAGGCCTGCACACAGAAGTATTTGCTGTTATGTAAACTTTAATGCCCTTGCATGATCTTTTAGATGAAATATTTTAGAGACAGAATTATATTCTTTGGGTGATTTTGAAAAGAAAACAAAAAGGAAATTGCAGAGTTGCTGTAATAAAAAATATTCCCACACTATAGTCGTAACTGGCTCTATCTTGGAGGTTGTTGGTAAAATTATCTGGATTTCTGCAGGCAACAGGCAACACATCACATTTTACACTGTATTGTGTATTTGCTGAAGATAGGAATTAAGCAAATTTGGATGTAGGTTTGATCAGTCTTTCCATATTAAAAAAAACAAACACAAAAATGGCATGCTGTTGCAGTAAATGAAATATTATGCAATATAGCCAGATCAAGTTGGTGAAGCCTGTAACCGATTGCAAAAGTATTTCTGTGGACAAATTGTTTGCAAATAAAAGAATTCCAGTACCACCTGTAATCTGCCTAATAGTGGGCCTTCTTCAAAGATCAGTGTTTATTCATAAGTCTCGTATAACACGGAACAAGAGTGGTGTTTAAAGCAAAATCCCAGTAGTGATTCAGTGGCACGCATTGTGAGCTCCAGGGCAGGAGCAGCTGGGACCAAGGGCAGTAGGGCAAGAGCAGTTGGGACAATGGACAATATTGCAGGAGCAGCTGGGACAGTGGGCAATAGGGCAGCAGCATCTGGCACAATGGGTACAGCAGCTGGAGCAGCAGGTACCATCAACAGCAGCGTAGCAAAAAGGCCAAAGCTGATTCTTTCCTCTGGCAGCAGAACAAAACGAGCCAACAATAGATATATTTGAAACCCTGCAAGGTGTCAGCTATAAGTAGGAAACTGCACATTTACCCATTCACTAATCTTTACCATCATACATAGCATCCTGCAGGGGAATCCCTAAAACAGATCTTGCCAGCCAATGAAGGGAGTTTGGTCCCACAGTGCGAGGGGATTATTTGGATTACTCTTCCCTTTGAAATAGTCCATGATCAGAAAACTGGCAGTAAAGCAGACACCAGGAGAAAATATGTGAAGAACAGGGAAAAGAAGAAATAAGGAACCCATAAAACATGCTATGTTCTGCAGACACATAAGAAAAGTTTATCTTTTTTGGTAAATGTGGCTAGCATTATATTTTGAGAGACTCCAATGTGATGGAGAGAATGTAATGTTGTGGGGTTACTTTGCTGCCTGAGTATCTTAATGGCTTATAATCAAAGACAACCATGAATTCCAACCTTTAGGAGAAAGGTTTACAGCAGATCTAAAACTCAAAACAGGTCATGCAGTATGACAATAATCCAAAACACACGAGGAAACAAAATGTCAGCAGTGACTCAAACCTAAAAAGATCACAGTTCTGACCTCACTCGATAAATGGTATGTTGTTAGCAGGCGATTCAAGCAAGATGTTTAAAAAGTATGCCTAATCTGAAACAAATGATATGATTACGCATAACTGAAACAGGTGCCAAAATACACCTCATTTACTTTGCAGGACCGAATAGTCTCTAGAAAGCACTGGGTTGACATTTTTGCCAATAAAAGTGGGAACTTTTATTGTTTTCCGCTGGAATTCAACAGTCCTTGTGGATATCTTCATGGGAGGACTCTGAGGAGACCTGTAGGCTGAACCCGTCTGTAAACAGGTGCTGGTGACCCTGAATTATGTCCTCCATCTCACTATGACCTATTACTGCCTCCTTGAAGAGAAACGCCGCTCTCTTTGCAGAGGGTTGCTCCACAGGAGTCCACATCCTCAGCGGGACCATCCTCCAAGGCACCCATGCAGATGGGTGTCGCCAGGGTCCAGCAGAAACAGGAGGAGCAGGGGAGAAGATGCAATCAGGTGAGTAATGCTCCAGTTTCAGAGATGTTCTGCATCTCGGTGATAGTTACACACAGGGGTTGCTCTTCTCTCGTTTCATCTTTAGTTGTCTCCAGTACTGGAGGCATTCTCATGGACCAAAGACTCGCCAGGAGACTGCGAATCAAACCCATCCCTCTGCAGTCTCCACTCCATGTGTGCGTACTTGCTAGAGTGCCTGTGAGCTCAGGGTTCATTACACATCACCCCCTGTATCTGTCTTGAAATGAACAGTAACCATACTGAGCAAATTTCCTTTTATTTTCCTCCCTTTCCTAGCCCCATCACATTAGGTCTTCCCTGGCTATGCAAACACAGCTCCCATATCGTGGTCACATAATAGTGTCACTGCATGGGCCCCCTCCTGTTCCCCTCCTAGTTGCCTCCTCACTCGGGCTGTACCCATACTGTCCACCTCTGTGGAGAGCCCCGATGCCAACAACATCCCCATCGTGGTACAATATGAGGACCTTGCTGATGTCTTCAGCTTCCTCCCCATCCTCCCCACTGTAGCTTCAACTTTGCCATTAACCTGATGTAGGAAGGTTTACATCTGTCCCTTGCCTGACTCAGCTATCATCTTCTTCCTTAAGAAGAAAGATGGCAGGTTGAGGCCATGCGTTGACTTTATGAGTGCATTTAGACTCCTAGTTAAGTATCCATGCCTGTTCACATTAGTTGCTTTCAAGCAGCTACAGGGAGGGCAGTACTTTACAGAATTAGACCTACACAATGCCTACAATCTAATCAGGATTAAGGAGGGTTATGAATGCACATGCAACCCTGCAACGTGGAGGCAGTGACCGGATGGCCAAAACTCCAGATGCGCCGTGAGCTCCAGGGTGGTAAGGGTTAGCCAGCTTCTACCGGTGGTTCATTCTCTCCTGGACAGATTGTACGCAAAACTCTCTCCACTCACCCCTTTCGAGTGCATCCTGGGATACCAGCATCGACCATCTTTGCCAATGTTGAGTTTATGTGGAGTTGTTTGGATGTAATTATGAGCTGGAAGCTAAGAGACAGTTTAGTGGCTTCTAGTATGGACTACAATATTTGCATCACAATTCACTGAATGTTTGCATTCACAGCTGGAAAAAAATTGTAATCCTACTACAAATTGTAAGTATGAATGAGAAAGTATACTATTTCTTTACAGTATTTGTAAGGTGGGCTCGAACCCAGGTGATGACCCCCAACAGTCTACTGGGTGAGCAACCATGCTCTAATGGTGGGGCTGTATGCAGAACAGTTAGATTGTGGAACAGCTAAACAAGAAAAGTAAATAACCAAATGGGAGTTGAACCCTGGCTGCAAGACAGACAAAGACCCACTAGACTGCAGCAGCTATAAATCTATCTCTGCATATATCGCTCTTCAGAGAAATGGAGGATGACAAAACTAGAGGAGAAAAAAACTAAACACCACAACAAGCGTGGGAAAAGGGGGAACCAAGGATGCCACGGGAAGAATGGCAGCCCTGATGCCCTGTGGAAGACCAAACTAAAACTTCCCAAACAAAACCAGAAAACAGGGAGGAACTGTAATGGCTAAGGGGAGCCTTGGAAGAGAGACAGATTTGAGGGGGAAAACTGGAGAAGGGAGGGGATGTGTGAAAACATGGAAACCCTCGCAGCGCAGAAGCAAGGTGTAGCACAAGGGGGAAAACTGGAGAGAGGAGGGGACGTGTAAAAACACAAACAACCTCGCAGCACAGAAGTGAAGTGTAGCACAAGGGCTCACAGACCTCAATACCCGGCTAGGAGTTACCGGCTAGGAGCTTGACTCAGAACTTTAGCAAAGACCCAGCACTGGGTCACTGGGCTTATACAGGCCTAGAACAGCTGTTGGGCATTAAACCTGATTTGTGGTGTGACTGACTCAAGGGAGTATTACAGCATTTACAGTATTTTCCCCAGCATTTACAGTATTAGTTACACTATTTTCCTCTAATAACAATGATGCTATGAAGCTAATATTGTTGTGGAACTTACTAAAGTAACTTTCTGTGATGTTATAGCAAAAAGAAACATGCAAACTTGATGTATAGTCACTGATGACTTTATGTGTATTTGGAGAGGTTTTTGGATACTTTGGAGATGTCTAGGACACCTAGTGGAAAATAGCTACTTAGTCATTTCATGTATATGTTCAAAACTGTTCAATTTATTAGACAAGACCCTGGTAAATCAAGAAATGTAGAGGATGAGTGAAACTCCAGCATCAATAGACACATTATACACCCCCAAAAAAATCAAAGGCATTTTATGTTTTTTGGACATTTTCTATTGTATTAGATCAGCTCAAATTGAAACTAAATGATGGACAAATAAGCCTAGATGTGAATGGATGTCTTATCCCAAGTGTCCACTTCAGTTTGAATCCTGAATGATCATTGTGCTATGTGTACACTTTCAGATAACTAGTGTTAAAGTGACAAGTACAAATCATTCAAAATGACCTTAAAACTGCATATGCAGAATCCCGTGTACGGCCAACGATGCATTGTTACATACATAACAGGCTCAGCATGATCAATGGTGAAGTCTAACTAAGCTATCATCACTGAACTGTTATGAAATCCACTATCTCTCTATGTTAACGTTTCTTATGTCTGTTTTTTTCAGGCAGTTATGAAATTATTATATCCATGCCTTAACCCAATTATCCTAGGGTTTGCATATAAATATTTATATATGTATTACTTCGTGACTACCTCTTCATCTCAAGTATAACAGATAAAGGAAGATTATTTGAATTATTAATACTAGTACAGTAACATACATGTGTAGAAGTCATGCTCTCTACCCTTCTCTATATCTTTCTTCTATGCGCCTCTATCTCTCTAAGTAACCAACTCTGTTTTTAAGGTATGTGTTTCTTGATGAAAATGTAAATGCTTTCTAACATATAATTGTGTGCTTTATATTACTTATCAAAACATGTGCACTCTATATCTAAATATGTGGACCAAATGGCTCAGGTGAATTAAGGTAACTGATCCCACCTGTTATAGTTTAAAATACATTTTTTGTAACCAAATATCACCACCTATTTGTTTATTCCCCTCTTTCTCACTTAAAATTATTTTTGTTGACCTGTCAAAGCCGGAGACGAGACAATGAGGCTTGAATATGCATGAATGAACCTGAGAACGGTCTCTCCCCCTCCCAAGTCAGGGTTATAAACAATGCTCAGGAACAAAGAGTCAGAATAAGGAGTTTTTAGGTGATTAAACATGAGGAGAGTTTGACCCCAAAAGGAAGAAGTTAGAATCTCTGGTGAGAAGAGTTAAGTACTTAGCATAGTGTCTTATTTTATGTTCGTCTTATATCTAGTGTGTAAGTCTGTCTTAATCCATTTAATTGTTTTCCACTATTCCACCAACATAGTCAAATTTTTGTTTTGCATCGTTGGTAAAGTTAGAATTAATCCTGTTTGGCCAACAGTAATGAGTACTAACTAGCCAGTCTTAGATTTCTACAAACTACATCTGGTATAAGCTGTCCATCTCTGCTCTACACTCTCGGTGAACCTTTGGCACGTTGTCGTTGGCAACGCACTCAAAACTTCAGGATCAGGTGTTATTTCCACACATAAACTTCAGTGACCACGGAAAGACCAGCCAAATTGATGATTGTCTCTGAAAAGAT
The DNA here is from genome assembly GCF_041902795.1 of Electrophorus electricus. Taxonomy (NCBI): domain Eukaryota; kingdom Metazoa; phylum Chordata; class Actinopteri; order Gymnotiformes; family Gymnotidae; genus Electrophorus; species Electrophorus electricus. The sequence continues at coordinate 16,131,920 of NC_137502.1, forward strand.
ATGCACTAATTTAGGAATGAGACTGATAACATTAATAAACCTTCGGTACTTAACCATTGTTAGTTGAATTATTTTCCTTGTATTGTAGGGTGGTGCCCCTTTTAAATCATTCATAAAATGTTTGTGTTTTTGCTACAGGTGCACTTAGGGGTTTATGAAACCCACATCACTGTTAGGCACAATTAGCTTGTGCATTTTAAATCTGACAATGTGTTATTAAAATTTACTTAATTGTAGTTTTTCTCTTTTTAAAATGTTCCTTTTTGCTGCCCTCACTGCAAATGATGCAAATGCTGAAATTTACATTTACATTTACGGCATTTAGCAGACGCTCTAATCCAGAGCGATTTCCAAAAGTGCTTTGTCATTTACTCATAGAATATATCCAAGTACAGTATAGTAGGTTAGAATTAAACATACCAATGAACTAGAATACTGTAGAATACAGGGATAAATGCTGATATCTAGAAGTGCAAAATACATAAGGTCTATCTTAAACAATGATAAGTGCTATAAACAATAAGTGCTAGAGTTTGTTAAAAAGCATAAATAATGCCCTACAATAAGTACTAAATTAGTCAGTCAATAAGGGAGCAGTGTCAGTTGTCCTTTAAATATTCTCCAAATAGATGGGTCTTCAGTCTGCATTTGAAGACTGCAACGGCCTCTGCTGTCCGGACAGCAAGTGGGAGTTCATTCCACCATCTTGGAGCCAGGACAGAAAATAGTCTCAATGCTTGTCGTCCATGAGACCTGAAGAAATGTATTTCAAGCCGAGCCGTACTTGAGGTTCAAATACTCGAGGTATAGATCGGGCTTTGACCATTGACCTCATGTATGAAGGGGCTGGTCTATTTTTGGATTTGTAGGCAATCATCAAGGTTTTAAATCTGATGCGTGCAGCTACAGGGAGCCAATGACGGGAGCGCAGCAGTGGAGTAACGTGTGAACCTCTGAAGATTAAAGACCAGTCATACTGCTGCATTCTGGACAAGTAGAGGTTTGATGACTCTTAGAGGAAGACCAGCAAGTAGCGAGTTGCAGTAGTCTAGCTTTGAGATCACAAGAGACTGCACAAGCAACTGGGTAGCTTCCCGCAAAAGAAAGGGTCGAATCCTTCGCATGTTACAAAGGAGGAATCTGCAAGACCGGGTTAGATTAGAAACATGAGTTGAGAACAACAACTAGTTGTGCAAAATTACACCCAGGTAAGGGTTGGGAGTACCTGGGATGAACAGAAGCTCAGTTTTATTGGGGTTGACCTTCAAGTGGTGGGCTGACGCGATGTCAGTCAAGCATGCCGAGATATGTCTGGAGACCTGCGTGTCAGAGGGTGGAAAAGAAAGAAATAATTGAGTGTCATCAGCATAGCAGTGTTAGGAGAAACCATGAGAAGATATTTCATCACCAAGAGAATGAGTATACAAAGAGAAGAGAAGGGGGCCCAATACTGAGCCTTGTGTAACACCAGTGGAGAGTCTACACGGTTTGGATGTGGATCCTCTCCATGTCACCTTATAGGACCGTCCATCCAGATAGGACTGAAACCATCTCCAAGCAGAGCCAGATGTGTGCTTTGGTTTGTCTCGTTGGATTATCATCTAGTTGGTTAAGGTAGGCTCTGAGTTCTGCTACCTTTAAGATGAAATCTGCTACCTTTAAGCAGTGTCATGCAATGATAAAGGCAAGTTGCAGAGTCAGATGCAATCAGGATCTGAAATCTGAAATCAGGATTTATTAAAAGGATAGAAATAAAAGAAATGCTACCAGTCAAATGGGAATCCCCCTCCAAAAAAAAAAAAAAAAAAAAAAAACCCAAAAAACCAGAGCAGTAATACACAACTAAGATAAGTGAGAGTTAGAAAGCGTACTCAGCAAACACACAGAACAGAATGTCATTAAAGAACAAAGACAAAGAACCAACACAGAGGACACAAAAACAAGGTTTAAATAGACAAATAGCTGAGAGGGGAAATGAGACATGGGTGAACACAATAATGGGTGCGGATTCACAAATCACAGGGCAGAGCAGAATCAAACCAAAGGCACATGGGGAGTAACACCATATAAATGAAACATGACAGATGGGGGCCTGGGAACAGAGACAGTCAGAGACTACTCAAAGGAGCATCGCATGAAGGCACCATGCATCTGAAGCAGGACCAAGGGCATGAACAAGAGCAGGAGACAGAGACAGATCTGGGGACTTTACATGACAGGAGCAGGCAATGAAAATGGGACAGGGCTATGGTCAGAATGGGCACTGTGGTTGGGACCCAGATAGGAGTATGGGCAGGGCACCAGACTGAAGGCATGGCACGGGGCAACAGTTCCGGAGGCACAGTGGAAGCTGGCAGGACCAGATGCTGCCAGATGTGTTTAGAGACACAGTGATGACTGGTGGGTCTGGAGGCGCCACTCTCAACAAAATCACACATGGAGAAGGCATCTTCTAGGGAGCAGGGCACAGTGGAGGTGACACCATCATGGAGGTAAGAACCAATAAACATTACAAAAGGACACACAATTTAAATAGGGGGGAAATGAGACATGTGTGAATACAGTAATAGGCTGGGATTCACAAAACACGGGACAAGTGCCGATCAGAACTAAACCTAATAAAGCCACATGGCTGTTAACACCATGGAAATGAAATGGAAAACACAGGGCATTAAATATATCAATCAATTATCTAAATGAAATTAGTATATTATGAAATAAGCATTTTGCATGTAGTCCTGGGTTCTACAACATTATTTGTATCATCAGGTGTTTTGGTTTTGTGGTTCTATATGTTTTCTTGCTTATGTAAATCTATATTTTCTGTCTGCAGTCATGTTTGATAGGCCACTCTGAGGAGACACAGTGGTGCTTGGCTGTAGGATCCGAAAGCATCAGAGGGTATTCATCTTGATAAGACAAGTGTGGTGTTGCTAAATAGTTTCTGCTGATACAATCTCCATGACTGGCAGTTCTGCTGAATAGCTGCTTATGTAAGAGGTTTGCTGGCATCAAGTGTAAAATACACAAAAACTGAATGTGTTTTTATATGCATTTCAGGGAGGAAGAGTAGAAAATATGCACAGGCAAGTATGTGTTAATTTGTGTGTGTGTGTGTGTGTGTGTGTGTGTGTGTGTGTGTGTGTGTGTGTGTGTGTGTGAGAGAGAGAGAGAGAGAGAGAGAGAGAGAGAGAGATTGAGGGAGAGAGAGAGAAAGAGAGATGGGCAGTGTTTGAGTACTTGGTGAAAAGGTATGTTGTTATGGAAAGTCTGAAATTCTCCTTTGATTTATTCTTTCCTCCTTTTTCACTTTCTGCAGGAAAAATCAAAACACCACACTTGATTTGTTCAGGTAATCTGTCAATATTTAATATTTGATTAAATCCATCATATTTGTGATATATATAGTTATATAATATATATTGTATGTATACAGTGCATATATATATATATATATATATATATATATATATATATATATATATAGAGAGAGAGAGAGAGAGAGAGAGAGAGAGAGAGAGAGAGAGAGAGAGAGAGCGAGCGAGCATGCAATGTGTAACATGTAAGTAACTGGATCATGGCACTGTTTTTCTTTTGGAATTTAAAATTATACAGTGACTATGAGGTTCAAGTGCTGAATGCCAGCCTGGAGCTGAGGGAAATAACACCTATTTGAATAAACCCAATAGGAGTCGCAGACAATTTTATACAAAATCTGGTGATGCTTTGTCAGGCTTGTAATACAGCCACTTTCAGTTCCTGCTTGTTTCAGCGGCTTTTTGCCTTGAATCTTGCCCTCAGTAAGGGAAGTGTGTATTCTATGGTTTTCAGGTTGGTAACTTGACTAGTCAGGTACATCCTGGTTATTGAACCTGGAAAAATTCATAGTTGCCTTAGTAGTATGTTGTGGGTCATTGTCTTGAAGCTCCATCTTCTGAGCTTTAAAGGTTTGGTCAAATCCAAGTTGTTAGGGTATTTTATAGCATTCTTGTCAAGGCTTACCAGTGGCTTGTTTATTATGGTTCAGAAGCTTCAGAAGAGGATACGTTGCCCCTTCTCTTTATGGTAGTTCATTGTCGTCAATGCCTACATTTGTACCTATATCTTATAGCTACCTAATATGTTTTTTCATCATTATTTTCTTTATAAAAGTTTTATTCACCCAATGCTAGGGTCCTATCATCTGCAAAGTTTTTGCTATTGCTAAACTTCCATTCTGGACCTACATTTTCTGTCTGAATAACCATCAAACGTGAAAGTGCGGCTTGTTTAGTGTTTCTCTGTGAAAAGAATTCAGACATCAAACCATTAGTCCTGTACTACATTTTCCCCTGAGCAATTCTGTTGGAAATAAAGTGAGATCTGCATTTAGATCAACATTCCTCAAAGTGTGTGCCCCCACCCCCGCTGATGCCTCTACACCCCCCAGGGGAGGCGCTGGACACACTTTGGGAAATGCTGATCTAAATGCAAATGTCATTTTAGTTCCAACAAAATTCAGTTGAGCATCTTAATGAACCTCCTTTCAAAGTCACTTTGGCTCTTTTCCTCCTGTAATCTAGATCGAAACTCAAGGTCAATTGGTCCTGCTATCAAAATGACGATATTATTAAAAATAAACTTATTTTCATTGACTCTCATTCAACCTCCTTCTGCCTAATATAAAACCTTAGACTCCATCATCTCCAAGTTTTACTGGAAAACCAAACCACATAGAATCAAACTAACCAATTACAAATAACTAAACCTCAGGAGGCCTTGAAGACCCTATCTTCCAACAATATCTTCTTGCCAGTCAACTAAAATACATAGTACAATGAATAAAACCTAATTCGACAGGCAAACCATGGAGAACTCTAAGCAATGACATTCAAATCTTAACCTTAGACTTAGACCATTTATTAGTCCAACACTCAAACATACCCCTGTTTCAAAAACCCAGTGATGGCATCAACTCTGTCAGACTAGTGGAAATTTCACAAGCTAACAAATTATACTTTCACACATTCATCCCTGTGGCACAAACCTGAATTCCCAGCATCCAAGAAGAGCAAATCTGTACAAATGTATAAAAAGGGTGTTAAGCAAGAGCGCTGTTGGTAGTGCTAACTATCACCAAGATAACTATTGAAATGCAATCTGGACAGTACTCAGTACCCTCTTACTTGCTAACATACACACACACACACACACACACACACACACACACACACACACACACACACACACAGTAACCTATAAGACAAATGATTAGTGTTAATTGTAAATAGCTCCTAATTTTATTTTTCTTTTTGGTTTGCTTGTTTTTTTTGTTTTTTTTGTCCTGTATCATCACTCAATTATTGATTTATTATTACTATGATCATTATTTACATTTCTCCTTCCTTCTTTATCATTGTTGGTATCTGTATATGTCAAAACTAGTATAAGTGCATCCTCCATGAGATTACCCCCCTTGTGTCAGGATACGGAGACAGAAGCGGAGTCATGAGCAGGTTCAATAAAAAGCAATTTAATGAGACACCTAAAGAGAACTCTAACACCATAGTAGAAAAAAAACAGGCAACGGTCAAATAAGGCAGCAGATTATGCAGACTATACAGGTAAGGGCAAGGCAATAGAGGCACCATGCTTCAAGAGAAGCATATGTCTGCTTAGGAATCTCCCTCAAACCGATTTAATAACCCACTGTTAGAATTCTCAACAATGCAACTCCCTTTTCTGTAAATGGTTCTCTGTCTCTCTTTCTCTGTCTCTCTCATTTCATGTTGTACTATGCTGTTTACTTTTAGATAGGTGCAAGGCTATGTCAAATGGTCTGGAGTTACTCCTTCATTCTAGGCACCTCATATCATATCATATCTGAACATATTGCACCTGCTATGTCATTTACATATTTCTGCTTGCTCATCTGCTTTGACACTTATATATTCTAATGTATCTCTGAAAAAAAGTGTGCATGCTTCACAGCATCTCTGACTGTGTGTCATTCATTCTGAGAAATGTGCCTCATTGCCCTGAAGGAAGGTCTACCATACACAACATGAGGCAGACAGTGGGATGAGAGGGAAAATAGGAATATTTTTCTTACACTTTGGTGTCAGAAGTGATTATTTGTTTCTCATTTTTACTCATCCTTCTTGGCGACTATTCTGTTAGTACTGTTAGTATCCCTTCCTCATTGGCCATGGAGATCATGTGAACTTACTAGGTGTAAACACTGCATATAATCTTGCAGTCAGTTTCAGGGAGACACACTAGACAAGCTTATTTGGTTTATCGGTTTATCCGTTCCTGGTCCAATCAGGCAACAAAGACAGGTCCCAACCTCGTAGTGGTTGTTCTTCAAATAAAATGGTGGGGCAAAATTGTAAAACCTAACCCAGGCGAGTGCCCAAGGACTTGACAAAAATGGACAAAAATAGATAAAAATGGTTTAATTATATTAATATTTGCCTTGCTACATGGAGCAAGATGAAAGTTGACTGGGACAGACATGTTAAAACATGTTAAAACATTTGGCTCCCTCACCAGCGCATATATGTGAGGTTTTGGATGTAATGAAAACTAAACAAATGGTTTCACTTAACAACAAATTACAGACCAGTGATCAGGCAAGTAGTGTGAATTCTGCTGATTCATGAAGTATGAGTACTGATCTTGACAATGACAGGAGATATCAAGGACGGAATGTGGCTGCAACCTTTACTGTTGGGGAAACATCATGATATTAACTACTCCTGACATTATTGTTATTAAACAAATTAGTAAATGGCAATGCATTCACCAATAAAGAGGTGAAAGGAAAGGGAAAAGTTATTTTAAAAAGGTGCATGCCATTATTGCAGAAAAGACGGGCATTGTATTAGGGATTGTAGAAAAAAGATGTCTGAAAAAAGAACAGCCAAATGAACAAGCAAAAAAAAGCAGTGTTAAATATGAAGGCCCCATTTCAGGTGCTGTTATTGTAATGCGGAGGCTTTAAGGAGGATGCGGGGATGAGTAGCATGACAGACCAACACATGTTTATTTGACATTCAGATACACACTAACAGAGGCAAAAACCGACAACACAAACACGTAAACGACAGACCTTTATAAATATGATAACGACACAATAAGGAGCAGGTGTGCAACGCAAGGAGGGTGTGGCCACATTGACGAACACACATACACACGCACGGAGACGTTTGGGGGGAGAGGGGCCATACTGTGACAGTTATTAATTTTGTGGGTGTGTTCAAAAACACATCAACTGCCACACAGAGTGATCCAGATATTGCTTTTTACATAGACTTGTAATTATTACTGAGTCACTGTTAAACTTACTAGGTCGTGATATCATGTCAAAATTAAATTTGTGAATCTCTTTTGACAGAGGAAAAATGTCAGTTTCTTCTGAATGTGGCTATTTATTTTTTGTTGATTCAATTAGTATAGAACCTCCAGTACAGGTCCCTGGCTACCTAAAAGATATCCCCAAGAGATTGTGGGTGGAAAACAAGGATCAAGTGGGTTTGTTAAACTGAACCATATCAGGCTCAACTATCAACACATTAGCCAGTGTGCTGCAAGCAATATCCTTTATTTAGTGATTAAAGAAACAGTCTCACTTTATAATCTGGTATGTAAAGCAGGTGTTCGGGGATGGAGTTTTACACAGGGCCTTAGAAGGGTAAATGAAATAGTTTTTCCACGAGCTCCTCTTGTGCCAGATATGTCAGCTATTGTTAATGAAATTCCTGCTACTCACAGCCATTTTACTATTGATGTTTTATGCTCAGCATTTTTATGCATCCCTGTGCATAAGAAAACACAACCCATTTTTGCTTTTACTTTTAAAGGAAAACAATGCACGTTGCCACAAAGGATGCACCTACTGTCATTGCAGCCGCTGTACGTGACTCCCTGTCCACACTGATGCTACCTGAGGGTTGTATGGTGCTACAGTACATAGATGACATAATATTGACTGCGGAAACATTTTTCAGACTGCTGAAACACCTGGCTAATGAAGGGATAAAAGCTGTGCTTGATAAACTGCAATATTATCAAACAAGTGTCTCATATCCTTTTTTTAATTTTGTCATAAGGAAGTCAGAAAATCTCCCAGGATCACACACAGGTTATCAAAGCATTCAAACCTCAAGCCACAATAGAGGCATGATGTCATTCCTGGGTTTGATCAACTGTTCATGGATTCCAAACTGTTCATTCCATCCTGAAACAGTGTTGCAAGTCAAACTCTCCTGACACTATCACATGGACTGACGAGATTGCAGAATCCTTATCTGTTCTGAAATGAGCACTGTGCTCTGACCAAATATGTATCCAAAACCCTAGATGCAGTAGCACAAGGCTTACCTGCCTGTTTACAAGCTGTGGTGGCAGCATCCATCTTGTGGGCATGGTGCAGAAATAATCGATCACATCCTTAACTCTGTATACTTCACACCAGGTGTTAGTAATTCTCAATACGTTATCAGCACAGCACATGATGGCACAAAGGTACAATGGCTATAAAAATATCTTAACATGTACAAGCAATTTAACTATTAAAGCCTCATCTGTGTTAACAGATAAAATGCCTCAATGGATACATGCTAGTTGTGTAAACAATACTAAAATTATTAAGAGGGCCCCTGATTAGACTAGGTTGAGAAATGTGTGTATGTACTTTTTGTTCCATTTTCTCTCCATCTCTCACTCTTTCCCTGATATAAATTTAAATGAACATTTCCTGCTCATAGACAATAAAGGAACCACCTGACGAGGTACCTGGGGATTGTTTACAACAGATGACCGAAAATATGTTCTTTCCACTATCCCTTGTTGAGATTTTCTTCTCAACATCCATGAGTCATCTAATCTACCAGCAGGATATCAGCAGCATTTAAAAAAAAAAAAAAGAACCTGCTACACGCAAGCAGGAGGAAATTGTTCTCTATGGTCTTGGTCTTGTTTATCTAGAAATAATAATAATCAACATTTTATTATTTTTTAATTGACTTTATTTTGCCATTATTTGAATCCTAGAAGGTCTATAGAAGTATTGTGTAAAATATTGTAAAAATTGTGTAAATGTTAAATAGATCAATAAACCTATGGCTGGCTAACTATCTCTCCGAGCCTGGCTCTCTGACCAGAGCTTCCAGCTTCCAAGGCCCATCAACCCGGCACACACTAGAGTATTAATTCTTTTTCATGGTCCTTCGAGCCAGATTAGTGGCAACTGCGAAGGCTATGGATACCAAACACGAAAGTGCTGATGTACATTCAGCGCAGTCATGGATCCAGCGGGAGAGACATCCATCAGCCTATCTCGATGACTATGATGTGGAGTATCACCCGCTACACTTCCATATCCTCTAAAATGCATCTCCCCTTCAGTTAGAACTGGCTATATACAAAGGTTGTCTCTGGAGTCTGTAGACTCTACTGAAGAGTCCTGGTTCCTGCCTCATCACCTTGTGTGTCATAATGGTAAAGCAAGGCTGGTATTCAACTGTTCATTCAAGCATGGTTGCCAAAACATTAATAGTAACCTACATTGGGACCCTCATTATTGGGTGTCCTTCTTGAGTTTCAGGAGAATACTGTCGCTATAAGCGTCTTCCCCAAGACAAGCCATTACTGCGTTTCATTTGGAGGGAGAAGAAGGAGGAGGAATCCACAGTGTTCGACTGGCAGGTACCTCCGTTTGGCACTATTATAGTCTCTGTTGTGCTACTTGTGCACTTCAGTATCATGTCAGAAGGCATAGCTAAGGCAATGAGGACATTGCGTAGTTAATAGAATGAGCATTTTACGTAGACAACTGCCTCCAAAGTCTTACTTCTGTAGAGTCATCCAGGAGCCTCACTGACTGACTTTGTGAATTGCTAGGCGTAGGAGGCATTGAGATAAGACAATTGACCAGCAATATTCCAGCTGTAGTAGAACACCTCTCTAGTCAGGCTAGAGCTACCAGTACAGAATTGTCACTCTCCCAACAGTGCCAACACCCACAGGAATCTACGCTAGGTTTGCATTGGAATCGCCTTACAAATCACTTAGCTTATAGGCATCATCCTATGGGGTAGTCAGAGCCAACCTTCAGAAATGTATATAAAGTACTGGCAATGCAATATGATCCCTCAGCATACCTCATACCCTACACAACAAGGGCTATAATCCTCATGCAAGATGTCTGAAAAGCAGAGATAAGCTGGGAGAACTGAAGAACTACTGGAGAGATGGAGAATGTAGGAAGCAAAACTTAAGTGTCTTGGTCTTCAGGGAGCGAAAGCGCCTCCCTGACCTCAACAGAGAGAAGAGTCTATTGTTGGGATGGGTGGGGTCCTTCACAATCCTCCTAGCCTTGGTCTGGCACCGCTTGTAGTAGATGGTCTGCAGGTCAGGAAGTTCCGTGTGAGTGATGCGCTCTGCTGAACGCACTACCCTTTGGAGTGCTTGTCTGTCCTGCTTGGTGCTATTCCCAAACCAGACTGTGATGTTCCCCGTGAGGATGCTCTCGATAGTGCAGGTGTAGAAGTTCCGCCGCACCTTGGAGGGCAGTCTGAAGTCTCTTAGGCATCTGAGGTGGTAAAGACGCTGACGAGCTTTCTTTGCCAGGGAGTTGGTATGGCGGGACCAGGACAGGTCCTGCGAGATGTGAACACCAAGGTACCTGAAACTATTTACTCTCTCCACCGTGGTTCCACTGATCCTCACAGGTTGGTAGTGCCACTCCTGCTTCCTGCTGCAATCCACGATCAGCTCCTTTGTCTTACTGACGTTTAGGAGGAGATTATTTTCCTGGCACCAGTTTTCCAGGTGTTTAATCTCCTCCAGGTAGGCCCTCTTGTCATTGTCCGAGATCAGACCCATGACAACGGTGTCGTCAGCAAACTTGACAATGATGGTGGAGCTGGAAGTGGCTGTGCAGTCGTAGGTGTACAGTGAGTAGAGCAGGGGGCTTAGGACACAACCCTGAGGAGCTCCAGTGCTGAGGGTGAGGGTGAATGAGGCGCAGTTGCCCACCCGTACTGATTGTGGTCTGTCTGTTAGGAAGTTGGAGATCCAGTCGCACAGGGATGTATGCAGTCCTAGATCCCCCAACTTAGTAGTGAGTAGGGAGGGGATGATAGTGTTAAATGCTGAACTGTAGTCGACAAACAGCATTTTCACGATGGTGGATCGCTTGAAGCTGGACAGGACGATACCGAGCGTCAGGGAGAGATTGAAGATGTCGGTGAATACCGGGGCTAGCTGATCTGCGCAGGCTTTGAGGACCCTCCCGCAGATACCGTCTGGTCCCATTGCCTTCCTGGTATTCACCCTTTTAAACACTCTCCTCACATCACTCTCCGTGATGATGAGAGGGCACTGTTCTATGGTGGGCCCTGCGCATGCGCCATTGGCTGCGCCGATAGTACCATTAGCACTAGCGCTGCTAGCATTAGTGCTGTTAGCACTAGCGCCGTTAGCATTGGCGCTGCTAGCATTAGCGCCACTCTGAGCCCTGCTATCTGACTGGAGCCTTTAGCTTCCAAGGCCCACCAAGCCAGCACACACAAGAATATTAACTCTTTTTCAGTAATTATTATCCTAATATTCAGGGAATATTTTAAAAATCCTAACCTGTCTAGATAGCAGGGAAACACAGCTTGTGCTTTTTCTTTGGAAATAGCACATAATATTACCAAACATATTCCCTGCATTGTTTGTCAGGCTATTACTTCTGAATGGCATGTGATACCTGTAGGTCCTGATGAGTTTGAGGAAGGTAATGGAAATTCTTCAACTTGCAGCATACCCAGACTAGTAGAGTGTTTATTCAATTCAACAGATTATTTATACTTCTCTTATTTGTCGCATCCAGTCTTTCTGTCCTGATAAGGCATTGTTTCACCCTGTTCTGATGTTTCCCCCCTAAATATTCCCCAGCATTTATGGGGTTGGATGTTATTAATGCACATCAGTGGGCAAGTTAGACAGCTAAAGATTCAGATGACCATGATGATGATTGTAAGTGTCATGGGAGGCACAATAGGATGCAAGTGTTGAGTCACTTGATTAAGGTTAATTCGCCATCATAATAGGTATCGGTCTTTAAAAAAAAAACAACAGGCTGTCAGGATGATTGTAGGCAAATCCATTATCTGAAACAATAACAGGCAAGAGGCCAAAACCAGGCAGAATAGAACAAACGCACCATAGGAGATTTGACTCAAACACACAGGAAAAAAAACAAAAAAAACAAAAGCAAATAAGACTTTCAAAGTCCAAGATGCAAATGATATATAAAAATAGCAGTACTTGAGTCCTTCAAAACATGTAGCCAAGAGGTGAGCTGTGCCAGGGGGGAACCTGGGGACCAGTAGAAAAATCTAGAGTGGCAAAAAGCACAGAATAGCCTCCTATGCGGGAACCAAGTGACAATAATACAGTACAGTATTAACTGCATGAAACATTTCCTGCAGCATTTTATGTGTGAATGAAAAAAACTCCAAAGAAATTCCATTTCCCACAAGCAATAAGTCATGGAAGAAATATTACACAATATTAAAAGAGATCATATAGAAGACAAATAGTTCCCCTGGGTCTTGGTTTTGGTATTTGAGTGCCTTTGAGGTGGTATTTTGTGTGTGTGTTTGGAAGAGTGTGCATGCATGAGTGTGCTGTTATAGGGGTGGGGGTTGAGGTGAAAGTTGAAAAGAGATGACAGAAGGTCTCTAAGGGGCCAGAGGACAGGCTTGACAGATGCAGCAGCCAGACCCAAGACCCAGAAGAGAGACCAAGAATGTGTTTGTTTGAATTTCTCCAGTATACAGGTATGCATCTGCCACTCTCAGCCACTTTTCATTTTTCACCACAAGAACAGTTACATAGCACTTTATATTCTGAAGTTTGTAATATATATGTGTCTATTATTTCTTGTTAGCATCATCTTCCGCATCATCATCATCCACACTGAACATTCACACTGAACTGTAGTACAGGCTGCTATGAGTTTACTTACACTTCCTAACTCTCAGGCTGTCATTGTTGTAACTGCATGGAGATTTACAAATGAAGGGTTACAAATGGATTCATACTGCATTTGTACTTTGGAAATGCAGGTGTGTTCCTAAAACCGTCCGGGCTGTTTTGTAAGTCTATGAAATCTAATTTCTTTGCTTTAGTCACCAATAGGCTTGGTGACTTTGTTTTCACTACACAACAAGGGCTAACGTGGCATAGTTAAAATTAAAATATCAACAAAAAAAATAAAATGGTCATTGTAATCTTCTGGCTATTATGAGCCAATATCCAGCTGTCATAACAGGGTGAGAGGGCACAAAATGTGCATGAGAGATTGGAGAAATTGGAGATGACGTTAGGCTATTTACTATGTGAACTACAGGTTATGGGATATATGGAATATAACACAATTGGCTGCTGATTGAGAGAGCAAGAGAAAGAGAAAGATTAAACAGAACAGTATCAGGGAGTAACAAATATTTTGGCTGCAAAATTTTGATTAACAATAAATGAATAGATAATACATCTGATTGGCAAATAGAAGAATGATGCCATATATGTACTGCTGTGAAAAAAAATACAATGTGACATTAGTTAAAATGAAACTTTGAGTTCCTTTCCACAGGGTCTGAGCAGTCAAAAGGAAGCTATTCATAACTTGGGGACTCCTTTTGTAGGGTACTCCTGTAGATCATTATTACATCATGCAGTTATGTATACTGTCAATACTCAACAACGGAGGTTCTTCAGGTTCAGTCATACTGTATATTAATGTAACAAATCATAAGGACACAGGTAGGTGTGTATCCAAAGGCAAGAGTTTATTTTCAATACAGGCAGGAAGGAGTTGTGAGGTGAAATAGAAGGGCAGTCGTAAACGGGAGGGCAATGGCAAAGAGGAGAGTTGAGGGCACAGTCCAATGTTTAAACCAGAAGGCAGAATCTGAGGTTGTCCAAGGGGCTAAGAGTGGGCATTGTCAAGGGGGAAAGGAGAGGTCAAATCCAGGAAAAGCAGCAGAAACAAGGACAGCTCAGCATGCAGGAGAATACAATACTTTGCAAGGATGCTATGGGGAAAAGGGAGGTTAAAAAAGAAACTGAAACGAGAGTCAGGGGTAATCAATCAGTATTCAGGTGAGGGTGATCTACGTCTGGGTGGGGAAAGGCTAGTGGGCAGGACTGACACTGATACATTTAAAGAGATGATGGATGTTTATCATTTTATGCAATTCTTCAGAAACAGGAGTTAGAAAAATATAGCACTCTTCAGTCCCTCATCACAGAATTTCCATGCTGACTGGAAAATTAATGACAGGCTTTTAAAAACCTGTATCATCTTTCAGTGATGTTTGAGCACTGTGGCTGGCAGCGTTTTGTTTTGGGGGTTTTTAAAGCAGTTTCTGATTTAATTCCCCAAGACAAATTCTGAGCACTTTAGTGGCAATGTGCATATTCTTGGTTACTGTCCCATTGATAGTTGCTCTATGTCTTGATTTCTTGTGTGTGTGTGTGTGTGCATGCGATAAACTTTCAACAATCTGACAAATGAAAAACTCTTGGCTACATTTGGCCAGGGGGAAAAGCTCTGTAAAAGGAAAGTTGTAGAGATTTAAGCAGAGCCCCCATGTGACTGAGCTGATCCAGCATGCAGAGTCTGGCACTGGGAGATTCAGGGAGGTGTTCATTATCTCCTTTGTTTCTGGTCCACACTGCTTTAAAAAGCTCCCATTTAATTAAATGCCCATTACAACATTCCAAACTCATGCATTAGTGAGGCTCTAATTGCTTTTCATATTATTGAAAGAGTATATGATTAGAGGTAAGATTACTGTGTTTCTAGGGGTAGTTAAACTCCTGAGCAGCATTGCCCTTCATCTCACACTGTAATCTAATACTTAAAGGAAACAGTCTCTTGCCTTTGTTCTGAGGACACTCAATGATGTGACAAATTTGTGAATGTCTCTTTGTCTCCGTGTTTCCCGTTTTTGACATATTGAATGTTAAGTGTTTAAAAGTTAGCCGACAATATATGGTAGCTAAGTTAGCTAGCCATTAGCTTCCACACTTAGTTGCAATGGATTTGGTTAACAATTGGAGCAAAGATAAATGCAGATATATGTGACAAATTCAGATGAAAAGATAAAAAACTTTTTGTTTGCTTGTTTTTTTATATCAACCAGTGGGGTACACAGGGGTGCTTAACAGTAGAGTGGAATTCAGTTTCACAGTGAACATTTCTGGTCTTTCTGCTAGCTTCACTCTTGGTGTCACTTTCTTCTGCTGCTTCAAGGGTCATGTGACTGATTCATCAGCACATCTTTCTCTCCATTCCTGCATCACAGGCATATGCCTGGCAGGATTACAACTTCTTTATCGTCTAAGGAGATTGGATGTGCATACCTGTGTGTCTGTATCTGTGTGCGTATTACTGTATGAACATAATAAGAGGTCCTCCTCTTAAGGACATTAAGGGCAAACCCCTTTCTAGAGTCTCAAACAAAGGTTACGCTGGTCACATGGTTCGGCCCGCCGCGTGCTGTGGGAGTTCAATGTTAGTCTTGTTTGTAACCACGCCCATGTTGTTATCGCGCACCTGCCCATGGTGTAGTGTTGTAATGTCTGTTTATTTAAACCGTTGTTGGGATGTGTGCGTCTTCGTCAGTCATTATGTTCGTCGTAGCCTGTGTTAGTGTTCGTGTTTAAATTCAGTGTTCCAAGTTATTTGTGTTCGTGTGCACCGTTTTCGTGAGTGCCATTGTCTTCAACGTATGTCAATAAATGTCCATCACTGTCGAGGGAGTTTGTACGTCCTGCTCCTTGCGCTGCGGCACTCGGCCCGCTAGAGTACCTTGCAGTAATGACTTGGTTATTCAATAATAAATCAGATTCGGTCGTTTAAATCAGGAAAATTACCAATCGCTGCAGTCCTGTAGAGCTGAAGAGAGATGAGACTGAAAATGCTTCAGAAATATTAATCACAACCATCCTCGCGTTTTGCTAACGCTAGACTTCAGCATGTGTCTGCGACGTCACATTAGCCATGCCACCACTTAATCCTATGAACTTGGCTGCAGAAACAGCCTGTAGTCCAGCCATCAGTCACATTAGTGATGCAACGTAATGCAGACAGGGAGTTTAGTGTCTGCATTGTGTTTAAAGATTTTGTGTCATTTGACTGAGATTTTTATAGCTCAGATGTTTATTCTGGGAAGATAATTTGGTGGGTGGTTCTAATCAGGTTTATGTATTAAGATGATTTGATTTTTCATATTGAACTTCATATGGATCATAATTTTGTTAACTGGTTTTGCTTGTATGTTTTTAATTCTCAAAATTGTCAAATAAAGCTATGCATCTTAGTTTCACAAACTTTTTTTAATGTAACAGTCTACTTTGAATCTTCATCTTTTGAAATTCTCAACAATTCAGATTGATTTAATGGAACATTAAATCAAGGGTTAATCTCACTGTAACTGCACAAACATCTATTCTGTCTCTTCAAATTTACTAAGATTTAATAGTTCATCATCTTAGACAGGCTAGTAAACATCCACATATCTACGCAATACGTAGCCAAACCTAACCAACGATTTCTGATGTTTGTTTGTAAATCAGGAAGTGGTCGTGTGCTGTTTTGTGATTAACCTGGGCCCAGCACTCAGGTGGCATCTAGCTGAAAGTCCACAGAGTATTTGATCTGTATAAAAGAAAGAAGAGCCATCAGTACATCCATTTTGCTGTAACATCAAAGACGTTTGGTTGAAAATTTGCTGAATTTCCAGCAGTCTAGATATGGCATCATGCTTCCATTCAGCAAGAAAATGTACTGTCTATTTACGATAAAACATTTACTATTACATCTCTCATCATTAATGGTTACATTCATTAGTGCATTATTTTGATATTTGTGTGGGGGGTTTGGCTTGGTTTCATGATGGTGTTTTAAAGTTGTACCCATTTTTGCATACAATAATGGGTGGATAATATATTTTGTTCTTATACTTCTCTGCATCATTGTCCATCCTGTGCTAATCAACATGTAATACATGTAATGTAATACAGAATTATTGTAGAGAACTGGCCATTCTGAGTGGCAAAGAGACATTTACACAGTGAGCAGAATAAGTGTGGAGTGAGCAGAAACATTACAGTGAGTGACTGGTCACGTGTAACTTGTAGGGAACAAATTAACATAGGTAAAGGCCTATTTATTGACTTCTATTATTGACTTCCACCAATCCTTTATGTAACTGCCAATAATAGCTCATTAATTAGACACTGTGAATGGTTTTCTTAGCAATGCTGATGTTGTCTGATTCTGTCTACACCCAGATGCCAAAGCTACATGCTGAAGGTTCTGCAGGCCACATCATGTAGGTCCATCCTCCCTCAACACCCTTCCCTGAGGATGCTAATCCCATTATTTGAGCCTCCTCGGGGTTAATCCAGGCACTTTTCTACCTGCCAGTCGTCCAGCCTGTTTGTCACTAAATCTCTGGGATAAGTACCTGCATCTGAAGGTAAATGTTTATGCATCTTTCTACAGGAAAATGTTCTTCATTTTGAGACAATATACTACTTATTATATGATAATGTTAACATAGATAATTATTTATAGAACATATACTTATTCATTGGTTTATTATGAATGTAAATGCCTAGGTTAACCTGAAATTAACTTATAAATATTAAAACTATATGTTAATTCGGCTCATCCAGGATACTGATATTTATTTTAGAAATTTAAATAAATTAAATGCAAAAAAAAGTTAAACCCGATGTAAGTTTTATCTGGCTTTAGGAAAGCCTAACAAATACATTTTCTGCCGTAGATGTAGTGAAATCAGGCATGAAATTCCATCAAGTTCCTAAGCCTATTGTCATATTGTTGGTGCCAGATGAGATTTGAAGGCGAGAGAGAAAGTGTGATTTTAGGACATATCCTTTCCTGAAGTGTCTGAAGTGCATTGGTACACTATACCAAGTCCGGAACAGCAGCAAAGCCAGGCCACGACGTCTCTCTCCCACCCAGTTTAGGCCAGGGGAGATTAAGGTCAGACATGTTAATGACTCATTAGCCCTGACAGCTCCTCATACATACAGCCACGATCACCTTGAAGTCTAAACCCCCAGAAAGAGATTCACTGGATCGACAAGGTAGCAGGTTGTGTTCCACATGGCAAGAGTGTTAAAATCAATGACCACCATTATGTCAGCATTCATTTGTAAAGTATCCCATTTGCTGATGTATTTGCATTTCAACTGATATGTAAAAGTGTACTTATCAGAACCTCTGACCCCCTTTTCACTCCCTAACAATAATGATTGCCATTTGTACATTGTTGTGTAGTTCTGTGTCATAGCAAAAGCATTCACATTATGTTTGTTTGCAATATGTGTTTGGTTGATATTCATAGATGTGTTATGTGTTGTGTTTTGAGCTGCAAGTATGCTTAGCTGGGTAGCGAAAGTTGTTCCCCAGCCCCCTGAGGAGCCAAGAAAGCTAGGAGAGGAGAATAAAGGCAATAAACCTCAAGAACAAGTAAGTGTGTCTGTGAAAGAGTGTGTGTGAATGTGTGAGTGGGGGGAGGGGAGCAGAGAAAGAGAAAGAGTGAAGACCAGGAGGTATAGACTTCACATTATATTTAAAAGCATATTAACTCTATCTGGCATCTTGTCACAATTGGAAAGATACCATTTTAATCTTTGTTGATCAATCAACTGAAAGCAATCATAACCAATTACATTATTTGTAAGTATTTAGAATTATTGAAAGTAAAATATCTAAAACTCTGAATTGCCAAAAATGCAAATTGAAAAAGTTGAATCTTGTGAAAGGTCATTATTGCAATTCAGACACAGGCTGTTTGTTATTTTGCTTGCTTCCAACTGTTCAATAATTGCCACTGAGCTATGTGTTTTAGATTAAATTGTGTTTTATATTTTTTTCAGGAAACAAAAGCATCAGTCAAAGACGAAGTGGAAAAAGAAAGTAAATATACACTTTGCAGTTTGACTGCAAACTTGACAGCTAATCATTAATCAATGTATAATGCAGTCTGTGATGTCTGTTAGCATTTTTGTAATGCTTGTAATAATATTTCATTCTTCTTTAAAAAAGTTTTTTTTTTTCCTGTATATCCTTATTACCAGTCAGCAAGCCTGCTAAACTAAAAGGGGATGCGGTATCTGAACACAACAGGTATCCGTGTGTGTGTGTGTGTGTGTGTGTGTGTGTATGTGTGTATGTGTGTGTGTGTGTGTGTGTCTGTCTGTCTGTCTGTCTGTCTGCCTGCTCAACTTCTCTCTGTATTGGACTGTTCCCATGTCCTATTAGCCCACTGCTGCAAATGCGGTCCAGGTGCTTGCACTGCGTAGCAGGATGATCAGGTTTATTAAGATAAATGGTCCTCAGTCTCCTCCAGGCTCAACTTAGTTAGCTTCTGTTTTCAAATGTTAACCCCCTCCCTCACATCGCACACAAACTCCATCTATGAGAGTCTCTCTCTTTTTTCTGTTAACTAGTAATACTCAGAGTGGGGTACTGAGAGGGCAGTCCCAAGGTTTTGCCAGTGCCCTCCCCAAGCCTGTAACCTCTCCCAATCTAAGCAGGACAAATGTTGACTGCAAGGTAGGTGACTGTGATATCAACAGTTTTGGAAAATAACATACATGAGCTGACAGATCATTTGTATCTGCATCATATTATAAAAATTACATTGCAGGGATATATTGGAGGCATTATTCATCCAGCTAATAAACACATTAAGTAATCATTCTAATATTCTAATTCATCTCTCTCTCTATCTCTCTCTCTCTCTTGCTGCCATTCTTTTGGAACAGGAGGAAAATGTAGCAAGCAGCAGGTACATAAGTAATCTTCTTATTATCTTCTTATTACCAGATACATAAGTAACCTTTGTAAAGTAAAGTATTGTGTGCTTGTTTCTTTAACATCTTTTTATCTTTCCACATCTCTCATATTTGTTGTCCACTTTGTCATGCATTACAGTACAGTGGGTGAAGAGTAAGTCGATGGCTAAATGCCCTTGTTAACTAAACCATGAATTCATGAAAGCATTTTTGAATGCACCACATCCTTCACTATAGTAAACTTTAACATACAGTTCAGGGAACAAAAAAATATATTTTCTGCAAAGGCTCCTAATACATCAGGCATATATTAAAGGAATATAAGAAGATCTCCTATAACAATAGTAGGCTAACTGACCTTCCATTTATTTTTAGCAATGTTGGCAATTTTTGGCTTGCTCATTTAGTAACTGCTTTCCCTCTGTAAAGACTCCACTGGTTGCAAACATAACAGAAAATCACTGAAATACATCATGTAACATAGAAAAATCAGCAGTTTCTTTATGACAAGGCCATGATCTTATGTTACTGAAGCTGTGCATAGAGCTAACCACAGGATGGTGTCTGCTTTGTCTGTGTTCTGCTGCCTCCTACTGTTTACTTGCTGCTTGCTTTGCCCTTTGGTAAAGAGGGGAGATTTTCAAAGAATTTATATAGTGATTTCCTTCCTTCTTTCAGGAAAGGGGTGATGAATTGGATTGTGCAGGGGTTAGGCAAAATGGTTCCACAGCTTGAGAACAAACAACTCACAGAACCAAAGGAGGTTCCTGAGGTATGTTTACACACACAATTCCAAATTAAAAAAAGGAAGTGCGATAAGTACTTATATAAAGTAGTCAAATCAGTTAGTTGGCTGTGCTCTAAATAGTAGTCTTGCGTTCTGTGAGATGTAGTGGGTGTATGGCATCAACTTTTAATAAACGGGGGTTACCACTCACAATACTCAGTTCTAGAGCTCAAAAATCAAACATTGGTATCACAGTGAGATTCACCAACATTCAGCAGCCTTAAAACAATGATTGAAAACTCAAAAACAGTGAAACAGCAGGGTCTTCAAAACTCACCAGAGCACTGCTATAATTTTAATACTTGATAGAAATTATAGGCTATTTTGGTGTTTTTGCTTTTTTGTTTATAGTACTATCAGGAGTGGGTTAAGTGATTTTTGGGGCCCTACCCCCCTAAGCACAAGTACTGAACTTAGTCCTGTCACTCCTTAATCTGAAGTGCCACCAGAGCTTCAAATGAAACTTCATATCCATGTCTGAGTGTTAGATTCTGTTTCAAATCTTATAATAATAGTAAAATGTTTCCTTAATTGAAATAAGCTCTGCTGTAAATGAATATTGGCAAGTTCGGAAAAAAAGGAAATCCTCTGAAAACCAAATAAGACGGCTCTGATTGGTGATCTGAGCTGATTGAAAGCTTGTGTGGAAGTACAAACTTCTAATGAAAAATACTAGTTAATTTTGGCAGTGTGGTGACCAGTTTTCTGCTTTCTCCCACATTTTGCATTTTTCTTCTTTATTCAAGTCTTTTTTTCTCTCAACCCTCAGAAAATCACTTTGAAGCACAT
Source organism: Electrophorus electricus (assembly GCF_041902795.1). Taxonomy (NCBI): domain Eukaryota; kingdom Metazoa; phylum Chordata; class Actinopteri; order Gymnotiformes; family Gymnotidae; genus Electrophorus; species Electrophorus electricus. The sequence continues at coordinate 16,153,374 of NC_137502.1, forward strand.
CCTATACACACAGTAGCTATCACTTTATATATACACACATCCTATACACACAGTAGCTATCACTTTACATATACACACATCCTATACACACAGTAGCTATTCCTTTATATATATATATATATATATATATATATATATATATATATATATATATATATATATATACACACACACACACACACACACACACACAGTAGCTATCACTTGCCCCAGTCCACATTCACATAGTTACAGCATTACATAAAAACATGATACATACCATTACAACCATGAGGGTGGCACTGCATTGCACTAAGATCACTAAACATAACATGATTGGTATAGAGGCAGATAATGGGCCTTTTTAAATCATATATGTTTATGAATAAATTATTTAACATCAACACAAATTTGACCCTTAGCTCAGGGGGGCTCTAGGTGACTGCCTAAATGGTATATTTTCATGGGTAACAATGCTACCTCTTCTGTGGGGGACTTGGGTTTACCTTAAGTGTTACCATTAATGAAAATCCACAAATATGGGAAGGAAATAATGTATTACAGTTTAAATAAAAGTTATTTCTTTATCACATACATTTTTTACAAAATATTAGTAAACAATAAAAAAAAACACAAAAACCTCCCTTTTTAATTATCAACCTTTAATTTACCCGATTAGATAGAATATGTTTTGATGTGTGTGTGTGTGTGTGTGTGTGTGTGTGTGTGTGTGTGTGTGTGTGTGTGTGTGTGTGTGCGTGCGTGCGTGTGTTGAGTATGGAATGATTTATGGACTGGATCAGATGTCCAGAAGAATATTACACAACCAAAAATTCTAATTTAAAAGTGGCCCGTGTCCATCATTATTCATATAGCCCCAGTAATATCAGTGAACAATACAGAAACAGTGCTTGTCTATTTGGGCAGGCTGGGTTCAGAGTGGTCATTAAATTAGACTTTTGTTCCTACTTTCCTTCATTTATTGTGGCTTTTCATTTTCATTTCATTTTATCTCATACATCTCTTCTTTGTTCTTCTCTTTGGCCCTCATTATACCTTCATCAATTATTCTTATTTCTTCTTTCTTTTACTTACTTTGTGAAACATTCCTTCTTCTTTTTCTCTTATTCCGAGCTGCTTGTTTTTGCTGCTTTAGTTTTTTGCTTCCTGTTTTCTTCTAACATGTCCAGTACAGCCAATCTGTCATGAAACTCCACCTCAAGCAATTTCATATTCAAACTCACTAGCCCACTTGGCGTAACATTAATTATGTGGCTACCTAGGTCTTCCTCTGGGTTCATTACACTCATGTGCAGCTCTTTTGCAGTCTTGCTGGTTGTCATGAAGTGATACATAGGATTTGGAAGGCTTTTCATCATCAATCACTGGGGCTGGGCCCACTTTACAGGCATATGGTGCCTGTGGCAAAAAGGAGGCCTTATGTTTTTCTTGGTGTGGTGTCCCAATGTGTAGTGAACAAAGTGAAGAAACACCCATTTTACACAAAATCTTTTTAGGGAGAGCTGATGGCTGGCTGAAATTTAGCAGTGAAGTTTGACTCTCTGTCCCTGCAGGTCGATCTGATGGTTCACAGATATATGATGGTGTTACAGGTGGAAGGATCGAAGGTTGACTCTTTATGACAGTTCCTTTGAATTTCATACTTTGGATCAACTCTTTCTTTTGTAACACTGAGCCAGCTTCCACTCTGCTTTTCTTCTGCTCAGTCTTGGCTTCAGCAGTCTTGGCTTCAACAACTGCTTCGACATCATTTTCCTGTGTCAAATGAGACTAGTAGAGAAAATAATGGACTGTTACACTTTCTGCAACTCAGTGCAATGAATCAAAGTTTATGAACAAACTGTAAAAAGGTGCGTCTATACATTTGAGGTAATAAAAGACTGCTAACACGCAAAAGAGGCCTAACAGTGCATTCGACAGGTTATTAATGTAAAACTTAAGGGAGTACAGAGAGTCTTTGTCCTTTCAGAATGATTTGCAAAGAGGGCCTCTGTATAGGCCTCTGCAAGCTTCAGCAAAGGATCCTGGGTAGGATATAAGATAAATGACCTCTCCACCAGGCTCAGGATGGTACAGAAAAACAATCCTTAGAACAAGGTTAAGAGAAGTCTTCTCTTGGAATGTGGTGGTAACGGGTTCCAACTGGTGTGGGTGTTGAATGTCAAGTTGCATATGTTGATTAATGTATGGTTTGGATATAATGGTGATGAATACAAACACTAGTATATAAAACAGTGGGGTGAATACATAATCACTTCTGACCATTGTATAAAAATGTGGGTTCTTTGTTTAATTGTTAGGCATTCTCTGGAGGGTGCTTCAATAATGCTTGTTAACGTTAACCTGCAATAAAGGACAGACCAGCTATTCTCTTTAACCACTTCTGAAGTTTGCATCTTCATTTTATATTTGAATGTTTACTTTTACAACTAGCTGACTGGGGATTTAGGAACAACACATTTATCAAGGATAATCATAATTCTGCTGAAAAAAAAAACCTAAAATATTGTTTTTGTTAATTTTGTTGTTGTTGTTGATATTAACAATAATACTACTACTACTAATAACAACTAGTAAGGGACATTTGTAAACAAAATTCACATTTTCTTGACATAGCCTGCTCAAATTAAAAAAACTCAAAACTTGAATAAGGAGTTATAATAAGAAAAATGACAAAATATTGGATTTGTCAAGTCATATGTTGAAAATCTGAGGGAAAACGGATTTTATTTGTTCAAATAAAAAATGCTAGAAAAAGTTAATGTTCGCACAACATCTTCAATGGTGCTCAGTGTTCTGAACTCTCTCAGCTGAAGATCTGAGTCCTTTGCATATCGTTTATAGATCCTGTGGAGAGCTGCTTCTTGGTGTGGAGTCCCAATGTGTAGTGAAAGAAGTGAAGACACACCCACCTTATACATCCTTTTTAGGATGAGCTGAAGGCCGGGTGAAATTTGGCGGTGAGGTATGACTCTCTGTCCCTGCAGATTGAGTCATTGCAGGTTGAGATGATGGTCCAGAGACATATGGTGGTGTTACAGGTCGAAGGATCAAAAGTTGACTCTTTATGACTTTTTTCCTTTGGACTTCATACTTTGAATCAACTCTTTCTGTTGTAACGCTGAGCCATCTTCCACTCAGCTTTTCTTCTCCTCAGTCTTGGCTTCAGCAGTCTTGGATTCAACAACTGCTTCAGCATCATTTGCCTGTGTCAAATGAGACTTGTAGATAAAATACACTTTCTGCAAGTAAATGCAATAAATCAAGGTTTATGAATAAACTGTTAAAAGATGATAAATCTCTACATTTATCAAGGATAATAATTCTGCTGAAATAATAATAATAATAATAATAATAATATTATTATTATTATTATTATTATTAACAACAACAACAACAACAGCTAGTAAGGGATATTTGTGAACAAACTTCATGTTTTCTTGACATAGCCTGCTCAAATGAACGTAACTCAAAACTTGAATAAGGAGGTACTTGCACCACAAAGCCTTTAACCAATTATATCAAAATGTAGCTTGTCACCTTCACTAGGCAGTTCTCTGCTTTACTCTGTGCTCGGTGATTGAGCGGCTGAGATATAACTGTGTTAATCTTAGGAATTTCATTTCTGACATTTGAATGGGCTGACAGAAATGACACATCTGAAGCATAAAATTTAAGACCAAGCAATTTCAAATGTAATTTCAAATGTTACGACTTGTTAATGCCTTAAATTTTTAAAATGTATTTTCATACAAATTAAAACATTTTAAGGACCCATGGTACTGTTTCATGCTCCTCACATTTTTACTTTCACATTTCACACTGGCAGCTGCACATATAGAGCAGCGTTATATACAACACATGTTTATCACCTACCTCCACATGTTTTCATCATAGCATATCAGGCATGTTTCCCTATATAAAATCAAACAGTACTCATTAGAAAAGTATCTTTAAAAATGTGTATTAATAATATACCATTTCAAATAAGTAAATTAAATATTTCGCTTAGCAGTACCAAAACAGTAAAGATGTAAAATCTTAAATACCTACAATAAAATAAGGCTAAAGCAGTTATTTTAATAGGCCTATTCAAGAAATTGATAACTGTCAAGATTAAAAACTCAGGTATTGTATTAACAATACAGTACTGTACTACCAAGATTACCTCCAGCCAATTTAGCAATATGAAAATTTCAAAATACACTGCCTGGCCAAAAAAAAAAAAGGTCACCACCTGGATTTAACTAAGCAAATAGGTAAGAGCCTCCCATTGGATAATTACTGCATGGGTGATTATGTTTCAGATGGCAACAAGTTATTTAACCCTAACTGATGCAGTGAGTAGCTTCTCATTTGTTAAACAACCATGTGGAAAGACACATCCTGTGGTCATGGAAAAGATGTTAATCTGTTTCATAAATGTCAAATTATTGGCATGCATCAAGCAGAGAAAACATCTATGGAGATTGCTGAAGCTACTAAAATCGGGTTAAGAACTGTCCAATGCATTATTAAAAAGTGGAAGGACAGTGGGGATACATCATCTTCGAGGAAGGAATGTGTTCAGAAAAAAATCCTGAATAATCGTGATCGGCAATCACTTAAAACGTGTGGTGAAATCAAATTGTAGAAAAACACCAGTAGAACTCAGGAATATGTTTAATAGTGAAAGTAAGAGCATTTCCACACACACAATGCGAAGGGAACTCAAGGGATTGGGACTAAACAGCTGTGTAGCCTTAAGAAAACCATTTGTCAGTGAGGCTTCAGTTTACTAGGGAGCATAAAGATTGGACTCTGGAGCAATGGAAGGTCATGTGGTCTGATGTGTCCAGATTTACCCTGTTCCAGAGTGATGGGTTCATCAGGGTAAGAAGAGAGGCAGCTGAAGTGATGCATCAATCATTCTTAGTGCCTACCGTACGAGTCTGTGGGGGCAGTGCTATCATCTGGGGTTGCTGCAGTTGGTTAGGTCTAGGTTCAGCAACATTATGTGCCAAAAGAATGAGGTCAGCTGACTACCTGAATATACAGAACAACCAGGTTCAGTATATTCAATTTTTTCTTCCCTGATGGCACGGGCATATTCCAAGATGACAATGCCAGTATTCATCGGGTTCAGGAGCATGAGACATCATTTTCACACATGGATTGCTACCACAGAGTCCAGAACTGAACCCCACTGAGAATCTTTGGGATGTGCTGGAGAAGACTTTGTGCAGTAGTCCAAATCTCCCATCATCAATACAAGATCTTGGGGAAAAATTAATGCAACTCTGGACAGAAATAAATGTTGTGACATTGCAGAAGCTTGTGGAAACGATGCCACAGCGAATGTGTGCCGTAATCAAAGCTTAAGGCGGTCCAATGAAATATTAGCGTGTGTGACCTTTTTTTTTGGCCAGGCAGTGTATATGGTTCATACGGTTAAAATAATAGACAATATTAATATTTAGTATCAAATGTTCTGGACATGGCAGCATATTGTTCAAATTCACAGTTTGGGCAAGTGCTTTGTGCTATACCAATAAGAGACCTTGGGCAGGACTATATAATGACAGTGGGTCGTGACAGTGATTAATGACAATGTGAGAGAAAAAAATGGCTACCTTTGTAAAAGTAGTTCTCAAACCATGGGTAGAGATACTCACATTGGGGTGGTGTAATCCTAATGAATTCCCGATTGTTAAAAAAAGGGGAGCCAAATCTAAAAGGCTTGTTTTAGCCTGTTTTCTGATGTAGGCTGCCCACAAATTGTATTGTTTTATCTCTATTGCAGGAATGAGATTGTCCACATTGTATGGGAGGTGGTAAAACTACTGTATAAAATACCAGAATGAGAAATTAAAACAGTACACTTTTTAGAAAATTTTTAATCAGAGAAAGAGAAAAAGTACAACCGGAAATAACAGCCCTTCATTTCTTTCTGCCACCACCACCCATCCTCTCTGATGCATACTTACGGTATTTAGCCATAGTTTCCATTACCTGTGTGTTTGTTGTTTTGCATGTACTGATGACAGTATCTAAAGAGGAACAACAAACCATAAATTAGATTAAGGTCTCAAATGCTGCACATTTTAGCTCATGTACAAATCCTGTGTGCATTGCAAACTACTTTCCAGAGCTGTAGTTGTTTATGTAGGATCGCATTCAGATAAAACCTTGCATGTTAGGAAAAGCAAAGTGTGCAAACTTAGATTTGCCAAACCAGAAAACTCACTTAGTTGTTGCAATAGATCTATTTTTGATCAAAAACCTGGCAGAAGAGAGAGAGTCTCTCTTGGATAGTGTACAACAAGTTCAAATGTAATGAGCCTGACAACCAGATGATGTAGGGTAAATTTTCCATTCTGCATGCTTAGTACTATGCTATCCTAGCCATCATGGCATTTGAGAGTCCTGGAAAAACACAAACATATTTAAAGTATTCAATATAATATTTTGGCTAAACAATAACAAATGTATCCCAAGTACAACTGACAAAAATATTTCTTGTTGTTGAGGGATATTTGTACAGAGGGTGCACATTTGACTGAGCCATTGGTTTCATGTCTTCATTGACACCTCCCAATCTTTTCAAATGTGTTTGCTGGAAAGGAGAAAAACAAAAAGAAATTCAACTGGTCAGCAAGAAACCTTGCAAGGTTAACACAATAGCAGTGCTTACTGGTACAGCCAGTTTCTTTTCTTTCAAGTGATTATACTTGACTACTTGGGCATTATGTGAAATGTGTTCATTGTAAACTCAAGATTTTAAAGTAGCCAACAGTGTAATACAAGATATTCCTCTTCTGCTGTTGTCTTACTGGCTTGGCTTGGGCCAAGTCAGAAGAATGCAATGGGTCAGAGAGTGGGGACTCTACATTTTGACCTGAGGTTGGAGCCTGCAGAAAAGTTGTAAGTCATCAAAATTGAGAAGGTCCATCTACTGAGTAGCATGAAGTAGCTCACACATTTTTGTGGTATTCCACCAAATAGATTTAGAGATATATTGCCCTAGAACAAATTGATAAATGGACAACTGATGCAGCCATCCTTAGGCCCTCCCTGTGGAAACTCTTTATGAACTGCTGCAATATTCCCTATAGTCATATGCATCCTTTTTGTTGAATGGAGACTGTGGACCAGAATAACTGCAGCTACATAATAACATACAAGACTAAGTGGTTTCATTCACTTCACCTGAATGCACATGCACAAAGATGATAAAGAATCATTTTAAACTTAATGAATCATTTGAAACTTACTAAGGCTGCTCTCACGTTCCTTTACCAGATGACTCTCCAGCTCCTAAAACCAGCCAACACACAGTTTTATCTGAAATGCCAGCCTATCAGTAGATTGAATAGCAATAAGTAGCTGAAGCACTTTCTTCTGTAATTCTATGATAAAATAGAAGTGAGTACAGGGTGTTACTTGGTAATACAAGAATGTTATTTTTATTTGCCCAATAAACACTTTTAGGTACTTAACTTTAACATACAACATAAAACCAAGTATGGTTTAATAATAACCTTTATTTTCAACTCTTTTGGCATGGTATGTAAAAGTATTTTGACTACACTTACTTTTTTGGTAGTCTTAGCACTGTTTTTCCCATCCAGCTGGTTCTATAACAAGAGAATAGTGATGACAGCAGCAGAGATTTTTATACTGTTACTCATTAAAACATGATTTTGTTAAGGTGATCACCTATTCAGCATCTCAAAGTAGAATGAGATGTGTCTGTGAAGGAATTTAACAAACACTTGAATGGAATGGTTGCTGTACATGTGGAGATGCTGATTTAAGAAAAAAATGGACTGGTCTCTTATTTTTTTCCAGAGCTGTATGTATATGTGTGTGTATGTATGTGTGTGTGTGTGTATATATATATATATATATATATATATATATATATCCAGGCAGTCTTTTTTCCTTCAAGATCATATCCTCTACCTGGGAGCCTGAGAGTCCTGTAGTATCTTATCTGTTCCCACGACTACACTCTTCTGGACTGAGATCTCAGGTGTTGTTCCTGGTATCTGTTGGAGCCATTCCCCCAGTTTGGGGGTTACAGTCCCTAGTGCTTCGATTACCACAGGAACCACAGTTGCCTTCACACATCCACCCCCTCCTCCCCCCACATCTTTTCTGTCAGCCCTTGGTATTTCTCGGGCTTCTCGTGTTCCTTTTTCCTGATGTTGCTATCACCCAGGATTGCCACATCTATCACTACAGCCCTCTTATGTCTTTTGTCCACCACTAGTATGCCTGGTTGGTTAGCCATTACCATCTTGTCTGTCTGTATCTGGAAGTCCCACAGGATCTTAGCACAGTCATTTTCCACCAACTTTGTGGGTATATCCCACTTAGACCTTGAACTTCCATTCCATACTTGGCACAGACATTTCTGTACACTTTTCCAGCCACTTGGTTATGGTGAGCCTTGCCTGCAAGCATCTTGTTATGTGCTGGATTGTCTCAGTGGCATCTTTGCACAGCCTGCATCTGGGGTCCTTCCTGATGTGGTAAACAGATCTCGTGTTTAGCTCTTGTTCCTGTGCTGCCATGATTCGTGCCCCTGTGCTGACTTTCAATCCAGCTTTTCCAGCCATTGGTAGGATTTCTCCATATCAGCAACTTCTACTATTTGCTGCATGAAAGCATGATCATTACATTAAGGTTATAACGGTTTTAATATGTTCAAACCATTTTTCTAAGCTCATCTTATTTTCTTTCTTTATTCCCCTTTTCCCTTTTCTTTTTTCCCTTTCCTTCCTTAATCATTTATTAAGGATTCTGTAAACCTGAGCGAAGTCCCACTATAATTATGCTAGCGTTAGGTGTCTTATAACGTCAACGATTAGTTTTTATTAATTAATCAATAAACCTCTTGTTTATTCATTAAGTTGGTCATCGTGACAAGTATATTTGAAACAATGGTATTTGGACCCTGCACAAAATGTGAACTAATTTTGGAATGAGACTGATATAACATTAATAAACTTTAGGTAATTAATCGATAATAATCGATAATCGTTTCTCTACACTTAGGGTGGTACCCCCTGTTGATACTTTATAAATGTATACATTTTTGCTATGTTGTTGTTGTTGTTTTTTTTGTTGTTGTGTGACTGTAAAAAATGCTTGTGACAATATAAGAAGCACCCAGATATGATAAGCAAACCTAAATAGGCTTCACAATGGTCCATAATTCAGTGATTTTAAATAACTTGCTAAGATGCTCTGGATGTTGTTTTCTTTCACAGGTAAAAGATGCTAAAGATCAAGCAGGTGGGTCAGTTATTAAATGAATACACAAAACACAAGGCACTGTTAGAGATTACGGCAGTGGTGATGAACCTTGCAACAGTATTGTACTATGTACAGTATAATTATTATAAAGAGAGTGATGTACTGACCGTTGTCCTGTATATGATGTACATAGCTGTCCCTGTGGTGGAAGTGGTTTCTGGTGAAGAGACCCTTAGAGTGGTCGGTTGGATGAAGCAGGGTTTGGAGAATGTGGTTCTCCAGCCAGGAAACCCTCCAGCCAGCCCAGAACCTTCTGCTAAGAAGGAATCTCCACAACCAACAGAGGGTGAATATACCTGTTTGATAGTTTTTGGGTCTTCTGCCTTGTCTAGCCACTTTAGCTTGAAATGTGATAATGTTGTTACTACAAGAGAGAATTATTAAAAAATATTAACCAGCTCACCACGTTTTCATCATTTTGTTTAGCACCTCCACCCGCACCAGTTGAGACGCCTAAAACAGAAGATTTGACAAAAGCCATAAGGTAGATGTGCTTAGAACTGCACTCGTCATGTGTTTTTTTCTCTGGAAATGAGTCAGCATTATGAATACTAACTGGGTTTGTGTGCATTTGATGGCTTGTCAGCCATCAAAAAAGATCTGACCTTCTTTTGCTGCTGTCAAAGACCCAAAGGTACTTGCATATATAACAAACAAAAACAAACAGGAAGAGTAGTCTGTTTGTCTGCAAGGAAGCAACACTGTTACAGGCCCAAGAACTACTAGTTAGTTAAGTCAGATGTATTGTCTAGAGTATCTGGGCTAATTATGGTCTTCTAACTTAACAGATCTATATTTTTCTTGTATATTTGGGTTTAACATAGTTATGGTCCCTATCTATCATATGTTCTGTCAGCTAAAGCTGGATCCCACTGAGAGGCCAACTCACTTTCAGTCTGTGTCAAACCTACAGTTCAGCTCAAGCATGTTTTAGACGTACAAAATGTTAGTTCAAGCACAATCCAAAATCCAGAAAGAGAGAGAAAGAATAACATACACACAAAGTAGAACAAACACCAACTTTTCTCCCACAGCTGGTTCCTCTGTGCATCCGTCAAGAACCATGCTTGATTCAGTTTCATGTAAGGGAGCTAGCGCCCCCACATGTCTCCACCCTGGAAGTCAGTGCCTAACCCTACAGCAGGCAGACTGGTCTTCTGTCAGTCACTTCTCAAAGGTCAAAAAAGAAAGAAAGGAGTTTTGCTTTACTGTTGACCTGGTTTGTTGATTTTCATTTTCACTTTGCCCAGAAATCCCTGTCAATACTTTCCAAAATTCTCTCTCTCTCTTTCAGAATGATGCAGTGGATAAAGCAGGGTTTGGAAAAGGTGGTTCCCCAACCTGGACACTGTTCACCCAGCTCAGAACCTTCAGCAAATAATGAGAAGGAAATCCCTACCCCAGATCCCCAACTGACACAGGGTACATACACCTGAAAAACAGCCTCTTGATCTTCATCCACTTTATATCGTTTATATGCTCTGGGCTCCTGCAAGATTGTTTGTGTTAAAGAGATCTTTTAAAATCTTACTGTGATTTCAGTGCTTTTGTCATTCTGTTTAGCACCTCCACCCTCAAAAGCTGAGGCACCTAAAGTAGAGGATGGGGCCAAAGGCACAAAGTAGGTGTAGTTAGACTTATTTTCACATCCATGTAGTTTCATTAGCAGACAGTCTGAACTTTAACTGTGTGTGCTATTAACATACATGCAGGTAGCACTCCACTGGCAGCATTACTCAATGACATTGCTCTGCAGCTTGTAGTCTACTGATAGTGTTACATTGTGACATTGCTCTGCTGTTGTCAAAGACCCAAGCTATTTGCAAGCACAAGAAACTGAAACAACTTTTAGAGGAGACATCACCTACAAAAGATCAATAAAAAAAGAAAGAGAAATACCATTACTGAAATAGTTTATGCTTTTTAATTCCACTGAATCTGAATATACATGGGCCTGCAAAGTATGATAAGGCATGAGCTATATATCTGTACTCCTTAAACGCGCTCACACAAACATACAGACATTCTCTCTCCCTCAGGGCAATGGGGTGGATAATGCAGAGTTTTGATAAGGTAGTACCCCAGCCTCCATTCTGTCCAGAGCCTCAAACTAAGAAGGAGAAGGAGATCCCTGGCCCAGAACCACTTCCTCAACCAACACAAGGTAAATACATTTGAATTGCAGTCTCTCGGTCTTCTACCTTGACAGTTCACTTTGTTACTGAAATGTGATATTGAGCTCCTGTTACGTTTTTGTCATAAGGGAATCATTTAAATTATCTCACCCTGGTTAATTTTAGATTCTGTTATTCTGTTTAACACCTGTACACACAACAGCTGAGACACCCAAAGTAGAAGAAGAGCTCAAAGGCAAAAGGTGAATGTAGTTCAGCCTGTTTACATAGCCATGTGGTTTTTCAAATAATCTCTTCTGATAATTAATTGGGTGTTTGTGTGTTTGATGGCATCACAGCATGGAAGAAGAATCCAGGTAGGTGGCAGTATACTGATGGCATGCCTCCACAAAATTGTCCTGCTACCATCATAGACCCAAAACTGTTTCCTACATAAAAAACTAAAACATCCAGTCTACATGGGTAGTCTGCATGGAAGCATTGCCTACCAAGGTCAAAGTGCTTCACTGCTTGGAATGAATTTAATCTTTTTAATAGACCTTGCCCTGACAAGGCACATAAGATCCGTCTCATTACTTTCTGAACTTCTTTTTATAACTTTGTATATATCTAAAAATTAATCTATTTTCTTTCTTTTCCAAGCATGGTTGGTTGGATCATGCAGGGATTCGGCCGTTTTATGCCACAGCCTGTCCACAAACCAAAAATGGTAAGAGAATAAGGCTACCATCTTTGTGGCCTTATTAAAGTACACCAGCGTTTTTTCCAAGTATCTTCCAGCTGTATTTATGAAAGAAGCATGTTGCTTCTGAACATGTTGCTAAGTGGCTTTCCTCTCTTCTATTGTCTTTAGTAAATTTAGCAACACTGAATGAGAATGAATGGACAAGAGACAGGACTATATAATGGAGAGAAAGCAATGGATGACTTTTTCAGTTTCTTCTGCTGTTTCAACCATTTTAAGCCCTTATATCTACCATGACTGTGCAACATGTGTTAATCATGCTCTTTTCTAATATCTTGATATCTCTTCACAGGAGGCCTTGGATACAGTTCAAAGCAGTGAGTTTCTACATTGTCCCTTTCCCATACACATTGCATTGACTTTGAGAGTTTAGTAATGGCAAATAAAAGTGTGAGCATATCACACACTGTTTTTACATTCTAATGTACTAGTGCCTAAATTTTCCCGTAATGTTAGTGCTGTATTGGATTTGTGGACTGATCGTCCAGGGTTCTTTGTTACCTTGTATACATACTTGTCACTTCTTGAATCTCTTGAATTCTTTATATAGGACTAGTGTGTGACTTGTGTGTCTGAACACTAAATTAAAGCACAGTGGACCCTGGTGTAAAACACATATTGATGTTTGAAGAGGTTGTAGACATCTAATGATGTGTTTGAAGTTTGAAAAACAATTGTTTTCTGACATTGTAAAGGAGTTGGCTAGTTCAGACTGCCTTGTGCGGGTTCCTAAATTAGGGCAAGTCCCAGTGCAGTGGAGGCCCCATGCCCTGTGTATATTTGTGTCTGCTCTGCTCTGACATACTTGAACCAGTTCATGAAAGATTTGATTATATAAATATGGTGAGATAGATTGGTATGTAAAATCCAAACAGGGCTCTTGGATGACGAGGATAAAGAAGGAGGACCACTGCATTAGGGGTGCTGTGTATTGAGACACACTCTAACTCAGCTCCTCTTCTCCTTCTGTTTTAGGGGAGAAGGCATAAGAACCCCCTAAACATAAGGAGAAAAAGACTGGGAGAGTTACTTATCCCCACAACGAAAGAGGGCGCAAGGACATTTCTCAGATGGATGCCCACATCCACTCCCACCCATATTGTACATTTTTTGCCACACAAAAGGTTGGCCAGTGTAGGGCTCTGTAGAGCTACCTGCTCACTGACACTTTGAGCAGATATAATGTGTTATGCATTTCCTTCATGCTAGTTTAGCTATGGCACAATTGTGTAGTGCTTTATCTTGGGCCTTTGGAACAATCGCTGTTATGATTAGATCTAGCATCACAGCAAGCCTATTTGCTTGGCTCATCAGTAATTTTGATTGCATGGTTTTATACAAAAGGAATTCACTCTCTAGAGAACTCGCAACTAACAGCATTTAGCAGCAGTGTACTGTACCTTATGCAAGTAAGCTGTGATTCTTCTCATTCAGTGTTAAACTCCAGGTTCAACACCATTGTTTACATTCCTGTTGTTTTTGTTGTGTGATTGAGATGCTACCATTGGCTTGGCGTATGCTTATCTCTTATGAGAAATGCTTTCTGCATATAACAAGAAATAAACTGTTTTGAAATGCAAAATGTGGTGGGAGGTTAATATACAGTAGCCAAATAGGTCTCAAATAGGTCTCATTTTTAAATACATAAACACATTTCATATCAACATGAAGAATCAGGTTATCTGGTGTAGTAGCTAAGAATTACTATAGGAGAGGGATGTACTTAAAAGTTATTTGCATACGTATTATGTAAATATCATGTCTGATCAGTTAAACTTTGCTACAGATATAATGAGGATTATACCTTAATTCATCATTCATTCATTTCCTGTGTTTAAAGAGACTCTTCACAAACAAAGTGCTTAACTTAATTAATGATTAAGTGTGAGAACATTCACACCTGAATGTTGTAGCTTGTAAAACTGACAATAAACAATAGATTACCCCAAAGAAAAGAAGGGGGAGTCCATTTTGGAAATAAATAATAAAAAAATTAGTATGAATAATATAATGGCATTAAATCTGATTATGGAGTGCTACAGTGCTATATATGGAAAAGTTCTTTAAGAATCATATCTGATTGTGACGGCACGTTTTTGTTATTATAAGACGTGCTATTTTTACCTAAATATGGCTCTCTTATAGAAAGTACAATTTTTCATAATTTTCTCCATTGCTAAACTTTAAGTTTATATTTGGACTTGGATTGGACTCAGACATTTGTAAAGCTGTTTTGTGATAACATTTGTTGTAAAAAAGCAATATATAAATAAATTTGATTTGATTTTGATATTTGACACACAGATATTATAACAAATGTATTATATTATAAGGAGCATTGGTGCTTTTCATGTTTATATTTACATTTAGTACAAAAACATTGAGTTGAATGTCCATGCTAGTTTACACACATACCTGTGTGTTTGTGGTTTAGAACTAGAATGTGCATTTCACACAATTTTTTATTTTTTAACAGTGTATAAACATTGTATATGACATGATTCTGACGAGGTCCATTTCAGACAATTGGCATATGGGGTTGAGCCTCACTTCTCTAATAGTTCCAGTCAAAGTCAATCACACAGAGCAGTAACACTGGGTAATGAATCAAATTTATCAGTAGATTTAATACTTTAAAGAAATCAATATAGAAGTGTCAATATGTTATCAAGAACCTAGCTCAAAAGCGTGGGGAGTAACAGTGAGGAGAGGGGCTGGGGGTACACGTCACTGATGACAGAGAGCTTTAATGTTGGAAAAATACACCTGTCTCCTTCTCTAATGTTGAGAGAAAATATATCAAGTTTTGATAAACATAATAACACTATATGATGCTGAGCTTCAGTTTTTAAGGGATATTTAGATTAAATCATCGAATATTCAATTTCAATCCAGAATTATTGCAATTTAAATTTTAAATTAATATCACCCATAACAAAGCCGGGAAACACTTATGAAGTACAAGTCGCACAGTCACAGAGTTCCAGCTGTGGGGACTATGCCCTACAAGGTTTCTCTGCCTAAAAATTACATCCCCAGAAATGCTGGATGAGGTGTGTTGGGATTTTATATACACTGTTATAGACTACTATACAGAATAACAGTTGACAGTTACTGGACTGTCCGGTCTGGTCACCATAATACATATATGCCTCTTACATCAGTGCTTGTAACACACTAGAATCCAGTATTGCTTTTTAACCTCTCCTTACCCATCCCCTCTCACCTCAGCCTGCATTCTGCAGGAAGCATCGGACATGGTGCTGGAGGCAGTGGACACAGGGTGGGACAGCCAGCACTCCAAGCAAGAAGCTGATGATGTCACCATGGGCACCAAGAAGGACAGGTGAGGCGCTAAACCAGCAGCCACCAGGAGGCAGTCCACCTCTTTTATCTTTATAAAAAGTTCAGTTCCAACCATAATCAGCCAAGCCTCGTGTGTTTTAGCACATGCCTTCACCAACTGGCTGAAGTGCCTTGTGGATCTCAGAGTTTTAGATTGGAGTTGAACTGAACAAGAAAAGAGAATGACCACTGAGCCCAACAAAATATTAATCGCAGAAAAAAATGAATAAATGTTAGTGTATTTATAGTTTACTGGCTGTTGTACACTGAAATAAAATTATTTAATTTTCTTAAAATATTGATATTAATATTTAGAGTTTTGTTTCACATGTCTATTATTAGATAAATATGAAAACACTATTCTTTTTATTCTCATCATGCACTATGTGTAGCATTGTGTTCCTGTTTGCGGTATTGTGTACAGGCTGGAGCAGGAGTATCTGGAGGCAGCACAGCTAGCTGAGGAACTGGCCATCCAGGCCACCAAGGTCGCAGTCAAGCAGCCAGAGGAGCAGAGCACACACAGAGCCAGGGAACATGAAGTGTCTGAAGCAGGCAATGAAGAGCGGTAAGTCTTGCATACACACGCACATACACACACACACATGCACAAAACCTCATGCATAAACACACATATATACATAATTGCACACCACACACCTGATAATACACAAAATTACAAAATTGTCCCCAATTGCCCCAAAGATACAATCTACAATATTAAGAAAGGACCATAATGCAGAGTAGGCCCACTCTTCATACAGAATTCGATTTTGCTGCATACAGATGTCTTGTTTGTTAATCCCTTTTCCTGAAACTTATCATCATCATAGTTTGGCAGTACTGAGATGAGACCAAACCACTGCAGCCACTTTTTAACACATACCCACCCTCCCAAACACACAAGCACACACACATAAGCTCACTGTTTGCTTTGCATAGACTATCCAATATCCAGGAGGAGAATAAAGGAGACTCAGAGTCCCTCCTATCAATCTATCCACTGGCCTCCCTCATGTCTTTCATTATTTCATGCCCTTGTGCTTTGCAGATGTTTGGCTGGTGAAGCAAGTCCAGCAAACTGCATGTGATTCATCCTGCATGTCCTGTTCTTTCCCCTCTTGTCTGCAGCTGCCCTACAGTGTCTGGCCTATCATACAGGTTACAGTCACTGCATGAGGGGAGGGAGGTGGGCATTGGTTATAGGAAAGCCCATGAGTAAGGGAATCCATTCTCTGAGCTCAGTGGTCAACAGCTAGCAGGCTGAGAGAAGAAAAACAAATGGTCTCTTACATAGCATTATGTGTACTCATTTAAGTTCACCTTGAACGGTCATGGAACAACATTCTTGTTTTAACCATGCGCCCAAACATCTGATTCAATGTTTCCTTCTTCATAAAGGAGAAGAGTCTACTGGCAAAATCTACTGGTGCTCTGCAGGGTTGGACAAAATTCTATGATTGGCACCTTTTCTGAGTACCTGTAGTCTAAACAAAAATTAAATGAAAGGCATGCTTTTCTTAAACATGGAAAAGTCCTGCTTTAACATGGACATCTGTAGAGCACAGAAGCTTTGAACCTACTTGCCCTCAGCTGTGTGTACAGGCCTAGTTTGGCATCTCATTCATCACTGCTTGTGAAAGGCATCTGCTGCATGCTGAACTGCCTAGCTCACATTAGGTTTTTAGCATTTTTAAAGAGATCAGGGAAGATCCTGTTTTTGAGATTTTATCTAATCTGTTTGAAATATATACAGAGGCACAATGATAGGTGTCTTTCTCAACATCTATAAATTTGCCAGTAGAGAAGGAATGGGATCCATAGAACAGGTTAAAGATGTTTTGAAAAAAGAAAATACAGTATGCTTCTTCACTTCTTTGTTTTAAAGGAGCAGATTGTGTGTCCACTGAGCAATGACCTCAGGGGCTAAGATCTGGCTTTATCCTTTTCCGCTTAACCAGATGTTAAACTGCTTCCTCCCTTGTGAGAGCATGCAGTCTGCAAAGGGAGTGTTTAGTGCTGAGACTAGGTACAGTTCAGATAGACTGTAACTGACATGAAATAAACCTTCATGTGCAACGTTAAACCATGTTCTTTGTCTTATTGTTTCTTTTTTCGGCAAAAAATTGCTCTCCAGTGTAAATGGAGCAGATATTAATGGGTATGTTGTAATCCATAAAACAATACCTTTGACTTGGTTCTCAGGCATTGTGAATGGTGGCATTGATGGCTCTGACAATGCTCCCTCTCAAACAGCCTCTACCGGAGTGTGGGCATTGCTGAGAGTCTTCCATCGAACAAGCCTGAGATTCTAGCTGTGATCACAGAGTCCCAAACTGAATTTATCCAGGTAACATGTAATATGGTAAAGACAGCCAGCAAATAACAACTTCATAATTTTGACTGATTTACTAACTATAATTTCCTGTTTATACAGAGAAAAGAGGCATGTGAAGAGGCAGGTGGAGGTTAGTGGTGATCATAAACATTATATGTGTTTTGTAAATGTAAAATGCCTGACAATTTTCATATCTGTTTCATCTGATTAATTCTATTCAAATAAAATGAAAACGTAGTCTCTTTTAAAGTTTAAAACCATTAGGTTTCTCGTTACATGAAGCAGTGCTGTCAGCTAGCTTAGAAAGACCATCAAAGTGCCATCGCTTCCTCACCTACAAATAAAAGTAACACATTAGGTTGTCCAACCCGCTGGGGCACCCCCATCTGCCCTGCACTAAAGCGCTGGATTCCTCGACTCCCTCATATCCTCTCAGTAGCTACAACCATCTGCTGAAGGGGAGCAGCTTTGCCTCTTCCAATCTGGCCTTGCTTTGCCAGGAGCTGACGCAGGTCCCAAAGCAGGCCCGCCAGTGCTCCTGCATCTCAGTGGCCTTAAGCCCCTGTAGGACGCCTGAGTCTGCATAGACCTGCACTTAGAGTCTGCAGCTAGCTAGCATCTTAGCAGCCAAATAAAACCCTCTCATTGCTAAGTTCATGCCAAAGCTCCACAGTATATCCATCGATGCCTGTTTGTTCCCTGAAGAGCATCAGACTCAGAGTTCTCCTTAGAGAGATCCAGCAGTATATAAACAAACATTCAGGTGAACTAGCCACTCGTGCTGTGGTAAATTGTCCTGTGTCATACTTGGACATGCTGCGTAATATTGTGCTGTGATTTTTGAGTTGGTACCCAGTGTTTCCTTTAAATTAGTTACCATGACTACTTTGGTGCAAAGCCTTCATAAAAGGCATATGCAGTACAATCCTTTTCTGTAAAGACTTAATACTACCAGCAAGTTTCAAGTTTTCAAGTTTGGTTTATTTGTCACATACATAGTCATACACAGTACAACACGCAGTGAAATGGTGGAGAGTGCTCTGTCCAAACTGAGGAAGAGAACCAGGGGTGCATAGAGAAAAAAATATATATATACAGATAAATATATATTCTGATAGACCTTTGTTTGAATGTCCACATGCAAACAAAGCGAGGGTTGAAGATGCATCCTCTGCCATTGCACCCCAAATCATTGAACCCCAAGAGTACATCAGGTGAGAATCTTACCATCTGTCTCTAGTGGCATGCTGGTGCAGGGAGAGGCATCACCCTGAAATCCAGCAACTGCCTTGCGCTAACACAGGGGCACACTGAGCAACAAACTACAACTACAATGATCATCAGTGACTCCTCCTTCTTTGCTAGTGTAGAAACTGTTCCCTGCAGTTTTGCTGTTTGTTTGTTTTTTTCACTTTGCTTATGTGCTTTCATGTCTGCCAATCCAGGAAAACAAACCAGCCAGGAGACCAAGCATTGGGCCTGAAGGAGGAGGATCTGCCCATCCAGCCTGGTCTCCTCAATGCAAATCGGGAGTGAGTGACAGGCCATGATGCTACACTTATTTAAAAAATTTAAATCTAGAAATCTAGTATCCACCAATCAGCTTGGTGTCATCTGCATAACTTTTAGCTAGGACTTTTGACTGAACTTTTCCTTTAAGAAGTATAAATAAATCAATGGCTGTGCAAGAGAGTTATTAACATTTGGTACTCAATACAAGCACTTTTGTTTTCTTCAGCAAGTGTTATGTTTTTTTTTCCATTGTGTCCTGTTTGTTGATGTGACGTGGCAGGGACTCTGAGTGGCCTCTCTCTGCAGCTAGCCAGACGAGTGTCATCGTGAGCAAGCGTCTGCAGGAGCTGGTGAAGCTGTTCAAGGAACGAACAGAACGAACTAAAGAGAGACTTGTTGACCCAGATGAGTCTGAGGAGGAGAGCCCCTCACGTGAGTGTGTGTGTCTAGATATGTATTTAGTTCTTTCTGAAGTCCAAATGTCCCCAGGTTGATATGAAAACCTCAAAAGAGCCAAAACACTTCCAACCTTACTGAGGTTAAGGTTGACCTTTCCACCTACAGCACCTGCCAAAAAAGCTGGAGCTGCCCCGCCGCTATCCCCTCCTCCCCCTGAGGAGAAGAGCAATTCTAAAGCTGATGGCAAGGACGATGAAGAACAGTTCTTTGAGTTCATGGGCTATATGGTGAAGGTGCCCAAAATACCTGCGATGCCAGGCTGGATGCAAGCTATAATGGTGTATCGCTTCCCTTCCAGCATTGATCCCTACACTGGTAAGACTATACATAATGCTGGTAAGACTATACATAATGCTGTTTAAACATGCATTCACCAGTCACTTAGTTAGAAGTACCTACCTTTTGCCTACACCCGCTGACCCAGTTGGCCCAGTCATATGTTGAATTGATTATATTTGGGTGGCAGTCTATTCTCAACACAAAATAAACACTAAAGTAGTAGATGGTAGTGGGTGTTGAGCTGGTACATGCCTATCAGATTATTAGCAGTGTGCATGGTAACAGGACTATAGTCTTTAGCTGTACACTTACAAGGTGTCTTCAATTGAGTTGTAATCTAATAAAGTGGATGGTGAGTGTAATGGTGCTCTTAATATTTGATTTTTAGGATTGGAACTGATAATGCTTTTGACATCCTTCCTGTATGCTGCAAACATTTGGTTCAGAGGTTTTCAGTCTCAGTCCATGAGGACATAGTGTGTGCCCTTAACATTTCAGTGCTCTTTCTTCCCAAACACCACTCACTTGCCTCTTGAAGAGCTCAATAATTACCTGACAGGTTGAAACAGACATGTAATAATAAAAAAACATGCAGTCCATGGAATCAAATAGAGTACCAGAGTCAGTCAAAGTAGTGTAATTTAGACATGAATGTCCCCTGTTTATGTTTCCTCCTGACAGATATGACCTATGTCATTTGGCTGTTCATCGTGACATGTGCGTGGAACTGGAACGTGTGGTTGATCCCTGTCCGCTGGGTGTTCCCATACCAGACTCCAGAGAACATCCACCTGTGGCTGCTGGTGGACTATCTGTGTGACACAATCTACATCCTGGATATTCTTGTCTTCCAGCCACGGCTGCAGTTTGTACGAGGGGGGGATATTGTGGTGCGTAGGCTGAGCTGGATACAAACACAAACACACATGCGCACACATGGCTGAGAATCGCAGTATATTTACTGTAAACGATACACATGCACATTCACAGATGGATGCAAATATATACTGTACAGACAACACAAACAATACTCGTTCAAGTATACAAACTACTCCATGAATGTAAATATGTAAAGGAGTACATTTGCATGTAGTTAATTGATATGTCTGTTTTTTTATGCCTGTTTCAGTGTGATAAAAAGGATATGAGAGTACATTACATGAAAACTCAACGATTTAAGGTGAGCCCCAGAGAAAAGGTATGGATTCTTGTTTGTTTGTTTGTTTGTTTTGAATATGACTGATGCTGTCTGGATGTTTCAGATGGATTTGATCAGTCTCTTCCCCTTGGACATCCTGTACTATTTCACCGGAGTGAAATCTGTTTTGCGCTTTCCTCGCCTTCTAAAGGTATCAGTGCTCTTCAATAGGTATCCAAATGCCTGCCCACATACACAAACACAAATGCTAGATATGCCTAAATATGCCTTTGGTTTACTATTCGCACTAATGAAATATTAATAACTCCTACAGTATATGGCATTCTTTGAATTCAATGATCGTCTGGAGGCTGTGATGAAAAAAGCCTACATTTACAGGTAAGCTTTCAGTACATAATGTTCAGTAAGTTGAGGATTTCTTTTATCTGAGTTCCTCTTCATTGCCTTACTACGTATTCTGCTTTTGGAGTCTGGCTGTCACAGGTTTCTCTCCCTCCTGTGTGTGTCATTCTCTCAGAGTCATCCGGACATCTGCATATCTGATTTACTCTCTGCACTGCAATGCCTGTATGTTCTATTGGGGATCTGATTATGAAGGTCTGGGCTCCACTAAATGGGTCTATGATGGCAGAGGCAACAGGTGACCACATCAAGACTCCTCACTCCAGCACTGCGCATTAAAAATCAACTAAGTCTTCGCATCAATCTTAGTGCCATACATTAGAAAATGCATGTTCTTTGTGTGTGTGTGTGTGTGCGCGTGCATGCGTGTGTGTGTGTGTGTGTATGCACATACGTGTGTGTGTGTGGTATGTGCACCTGTGCATGACAGTTATATCCGCTGCTACTACTTTGCTGTAAAAACCCTGATCACCATTGGAGGTTTGCCAGATCCCACCACTGTCTTTGAAATTGTGTTTCAAATGGTCAATTACTTCGTGGGAGTCTTTGCTTTCTCAATCATGATTGGTCAGGTGAGTGGCACATGTGGTCAGTTAGGAAGAGAAAGAGATAGAGACAATAGAGTGAGATTAAAGGTACGTACAGTTGTTTCCTGTTGTTCTTTTGTGCTGTTTGCATGTGTGTCTATTTGTGTGTGCCCGTGTAGATGAGAGATGTTGTTGGAGCTGCCACTGCAGGACAGGCTTACTACAGGTCATGTGTGGACAGCACAGTGAGCTACATGACATCCTACCGTATCCCTCGTGAGATTCAAAACCGGGTCAAAATCTGGTATGATTACACGTGGCAGTCCCAAGGCATGCTGGGTAAGCACAAATTGATTTTAAAAAAGGGATTTCACATTTGTTGGCTTGATTATATAATTAACCATGCCTGTAATGAAAGGGAATCTCTGTCATTCTCTATTAAGATGAGCAAGAGTTACTCAGGCAACTACCTGATAAGATGCGTCTGGACATTGCAGTGGATGTGAATTATGCCATTGTCAGCAAAGTAGCTCTTTTTCAAGTGAGCCTTGGTTAAGGACCATAAACTAAAATATGCCAAGCCACACTCACACAAGAGATTGAGACAGTGCCCTTATTCAACCTTGTCTCAATGCCTCTCTCACTCTCATTCTCAGGGTTGTGACAGACAAATGATTTTTGACATGTTAAAGAGGCTGAAGTCTGTGGTGTACCTCCCAGGAGACTACGTCTGCAAGAAGGTAAGTTACCGATTGCAGATCACACCAAAGACGCTGACAAGCACCTCTCCCACATAATCCTTAATATATGTGTTGATTGTTAAGCATGGAAGCAAATCCTTTAGCTTTTAGCTTCTCAGAGTCTCTGAGGGACAGAACTTAGGGTCAAAAACGTCTGATAGTACTGGAAAAAGTCTATTGTCCTTTGTCTTTCATGCTTGTGGTGTAAAGTGCCTCCTGATCCTCCTCTTGCTGGCAGGGCGAGATTGGCAGGGAGATGTACATCATCAAAGCCGGAGAGGTGCAAGTTGTTGGAGGCCCAGACGGGAAGACTGTGTTTGTGACCTTGCGAGCAGGTTCCGTGTTTGGAGAAATCAGGTGAAGCTTCTGAGCATAGACCACCACTGGATAACCTAATCCTCAGGGAATCGTACAATTTCCCCTTGGGAAAGGGTGTCCTGTTGTGTGTGAAATGGTTATGGGGGTTGTGTGATGTCTCCATCAGCTTGCTGGCAGTCGGAGGGGGGAATAGACGCACAGCTAATGTTGTGGCTCATGGCTTCGCTAACCTCTTCATCCTGGATAAGAAGGACCTAGCGGAGATCCTGGTGCACTACCCTGAATCCCAGAAACTACTGCGCAAGAAGGCCAAGTGAGGGAATAGGGGCTCAGATGTGACTCAAACACACACTCTGACTGAATCAACTATAACATTTTTTGCAGAGCTTCTTGTACAGTACACTAGATAAAGAAAGTTCAATCTCCCCCACCCACTCCCTCAGATGAATGGGCATTAAACTCCATTATTGTGTGATTAGTGTCTTAGCAATGAGCTCATTGGGATCAGGAAAAAGCCTCATGATTCCTGTTTGCTGCTCATCCATGGTTCCAATTCATCATCATAATTCAGTTTATGGGTGTGTGGGAATGTGTGTGTGGAACCTGTCTGTGCAATGAAGTCTTATAATCCTTTTTTAAAAAGTGAAAATCTCAACCACAAGTGCACTATGCACTTTACTACTGTATATCACCTCATCCAGCCTATCAAATAATCAAACCCTTAATGAACTCAGCCAGTAAGTGTAAGGCAGCAGGTGCCCCGCTGGGCAGATCCTGACCAGTCCTTTGGTGAACTACATGCATGTGTGAGCTTGTTTTTGTGTTTGTGTTTCCCAGGAAGATGCTGACAAAGGATAAAAAGCCTCCAGAAGAAAAGGGAGTGGTTCAGGAACCTAGCCAGGTCATCATAACACGACCCGAGACTCCCAAGCTCTTCAAGGCTGCCCTGATGGTGGCCAAAGGAGAGACTTTTGCCAAGCTGAAGGAGACCTACAAGAGCAGTGAAGCACAGTAGAGGTGCAGACAACACACTCATTGTTTTTATACTTAACGTCCCAGAGTGTTATGCCATTATTGCTTTGCAATAGTGCATTTCTGCAGATTTCACACATGTGGACAGATCTATGGAATGCATTGTGGAATAAATTTTACCCAGCCAACACCTTGGCCACCATTAAAACCATCTCATAAAATGGTTTTTAGGTTGTTGTAGTCAATATTATAATTCTTGCTCACTTCCATCCCATCCAGTCCCACAAACTCAGTCCCAACATTCAAAGCTTTCTTCAAAGATCCTCAGTTCTTTTTTTAAATTTTGGATAATACATCAACACATACAAACAAGTAAGGACAGCAACTATTAAGGGGAAAAAACAAATATAAAACACATATACCAAAAAACATGCAAGCATATTACATATTATTATACTATTCAGCTATTTAAGTGCTAATTTGTTATAAGAGAAATGCAAAGCAAACATATTTTGATTAAATTCAACATAGAAGAAAACAAATGTTTGTTGTTTATCAGTCCATTTACATTTGTGGTTATAAAATATGGACATAAAAATACCTGTATTAATAAAGAAATTAAAAGTAAAGATATTAGAATGATTAAAAATACTTAATGTCATAGCATTGAAATGAAGCTAAATTAGAGTAAAAGGTGGAAAACCATTTTTCAGTCTCAGTGCAAAATGTTCTTACATATTCACAGGAAAAAATGTTCAGTGATTTCATAATGTGAAAAACAATTCGCTTTGGATAAAAGCGTCAGATAAATGTAAATGTGAAATCTGCCACAATGAAGATCATTAACAGGGCAAAAACATAACAGAATATTGAAACAAGTTTCCTTTACTTTGGGAGGGACTGAGTGTTTGAAGTATGTTGTACTTCAAGTATGTTGTACTTTGGCTCACATACAGGGTGGGTCATTGTTATGACAAAATGGTCTGTTGAACCCTACAAATAAAGATTCGTATAAAAACCTCTTTATCCACAAGTTGTTACATTCTAAACTCATTAACTCCAGACTAGTTTAAGGAGAGAAAGATATATTTGAACATTGCATACCTTTTATTAACCGAAGCAAGGCAAAAGGAATAGCTTGGTATGATCTTGCAAATTCTCTACTGTCAACATTGAATTTAAATTTAGTCACAAAATCAATAATAGGCAAGAAGTCACCATTTTTATCCAGAAGTTACAAACAAATTTAATCTTATGCTTTAAATAATTTGGTTTAAAATGATTTTCTGTTCGGATTGATAAAATGATTATTCCAGAGCACAGTATTCTGAAGAGAAAAATTATGCTTCAAGAGGATTTCCCAAAAATGTAAAGCTTGCTGATGAAACCCAAATCGCTTTATTGAAACTTTAGATAACTCAAAATAAAAAATCTCAATTAAAAAAATCAAGTCCTCCTCACTTGTGGACTGAGCTATTTGGAATATGGAATGATATGGAAGTGCTCTTGGTTTAGCAGGATTTAAACTAGTTGATTCTAAATGGCCGTACTGCTGATTCAAAGCCTTCAACCCTCCTATTTTCATAGTCTTTCAAAAGCTGAGCTTTATGAATATAATGTGTTTTGTACTTCAAAATAAGTGAAAATATAAGCGAGTTTGTTTTCTTAATATAGGAGACCTGGATATATTCATATTTTTAGTTGTTGATTACATAGTCCATGACAATCACAGAGACACTTATTTTCTCAGAAAAACTACTTTCGTGACTACTATGATGATGTAAAATAGCTTAAGGTATTCAAAATGTACAAGTTAAGTAAAACCAAGGTGATAGCAGTAAATAATTCAACCTGCTGGCCTGATCTAATCAGCAAATCCAGACCAAGAAGGACTTTTACTTTATGACTTGTCCACCTCTGTGAATATCTATCCTAATAATGACATTCATCAAACTTTGTAATGTGGGATGTTCCCGATCACCTGTAATCTCCACCTCTAGGCCTTCTGGCTTGACCCTCACCCTCACTTTACCATTTGCTCCTCACCTCACCCCCACCACCCAAGGCAGCATGGAGAGGAGATTCTATATGTGGGGTTGGGTCCTGGAGAGGAAGAGGATGGCGAGGCTAAGGAAACAGAAGAAAGACACGTCTTAACAGCTAACAATGGGAGAGGAAGGAGGGAGAGGGGGCTGGGAAATATTCTTGGTCCTGTACAGCTGCTTCTTTTTTTCTTTTTTTTACACTGTGTGGGTCACAATTTTAAAACAGAGACATTGAAATGGCAGTCCTTGAGGTCATATTTAAACTTCCTTTAACTAAGAGTCAAGTGTGATGACAAAAAAATGGAAAAAAAAAACAACTAGTTACATGTTCCATTTGGCAAGCTACGAGTGATTACAAAACCCTGTGCTGGATTTGGATTCAAGAACTGGATTTGAATGCCGCTCTCCTACACACTGAAAGACAAATACATATGCAGTTGACTTCATCCTAACAAAATCTACACAGTGTTTAGGCTGGGGTGCCTAATACAGTATGACCAAATAATTTACAATGCTATGTTGGTAGCTTTAGTGGTGCTTTTCTCCTTTAAACGAAGAGCTGGCTTCAAGCAGGCAAGTAAAGGAGGAGCTGTAGGGGAAACAGAGGCCAGTGTGTTGTGGAATCTACTCTCTGCTAAATATCTGCTTTCAGAACTTGTCTTCTGATATACTCTCACTGTCCCTACTCATTATAGCTTTGGCAGAATGCTCCAGCTGGTAAATGACACACACCCAAAAAATTACTCACAGCTACTCATATGTGGTAGTTGTAGTTCGATTTCTTATGTTTTATTATTATAGCCATTGTAATCATTCTGCAGGAGGAGGGGGGGGACAGGAAGATTGAGGAAATTTTTTTCATTGTTTCTCTGACCCTTCCTGGAGACAGGAAGTGAGGAAAGGCAGAACATCTAGGACACAATACCAACATGCATTTGTTCAGCAGGGGAGAAGCTCACTAAAAGTGTTTAATTTGTAGAGACTCTACAAGATAGCAGAAACATGGGTCCAAATGTGATGAATATAAAGATGAGCTTTGTGTTAAATACTTAATTGGAAATCTCCGATATGTATTTGTGCACATGTATGACAGTATAATGTTATAGATCTTAATAATGTCTCTGTGCTAAAGCATGCATTTACATTTGGCATATCTTAATGCATGAGCTTCAGACTGCTGGGGGGTTTTTTTTGGGGGGGGGGGGCTTCCATAAGCCATATAACCAGGGACTCAATATGATTTGTGAAGGACATTGCAGAGAAAATGCTGAAAACATGTCTCCTCTCTGGAAGTGAATGTAGCTCAGCGCTGAGGTTCAAACTGACAAGGAGTTGAGTCAAGTCAAATTTATTTATATAGTGCTTTTTACATGAGTTGTCACAAAGCAGCTTTACAAATATATGGGTCCAGATCCCTAATGAGCAAGCCAGAGGCAACAGTGGCAGGAAGAGCTCCCTGGATAGAATTAAGGAAGGAACCTTGAGGAAAAGGCTCAAGCGGGAACTCATCATCCTTAGGCGGCCCATCCAATAAACAGTTCGTTCTTTATTACATTATGTTTAGTCAAAGTAGCCACTTCAGTATCGATGTGGGAGTTTTAGCTACTCTTGTGGGTCTAGGGTAGACAAGCTGTTTCTGCAGCCAGTGGAGTAGATGGGGTGGCTGGATAGATGTGACAGCATCAGTCCATGAGAAGGGTTGACCACTTCTTGTTATGGGAAATCTGTTGTCAGTTAGGTAGCCAAAGACATCACTTCATTTGCACAGGAATATTCGAGAGCAAAGTACATATCACAATATTAATTTTGTTGCATAATTATCATGATGTGAATTTGCAAAATTGACTTGAGAAGAAACAAAAATGTCCCTATTATATTACTATTAATTGTATTTTTTTTTTAATTATTATTAAATTTCTCCATATTATTCCAAATTATTGTATAAATGTATGTAATTCCCAAGATAGATAAATGTCCTTTGGAATTCCACATCGTCTTAAAACAATCTACCCTTCATGTTTATTATCAAGACTTTGTACGAACGGTTAAATTGTCTAAAATACTATGTGTAATCGAGATTTGGCTTCTAACCTAAATTAAATTAGTTTTTTTTCCTGTGGGTTTGTTTGTTTGTAGGTTTCCTTTTGTTTGTTTTTTTGTTTGTTTTTTTTTTCGTTTCTTGCACCGAGCTCATCTACGTCACTATTAGACAGTGCGCTCAGCTGTGCGCTTTCATGCTTCTTGTTCACGAGTCTTTTTTTCGGGGCTGTGTCCCCGCGCTCTTCAGATTACTTTGCACCGATTATGATTCAAATGTAATCAAACGCATGGTTTTAAAAATAGCACCGAGTGCTACAGATTACAAGAATGACAAGTTACCGCTGTGAGAATGACGGAATAACCAAGAAATAGACTCTGGAGGAAAACATCGGTGTGCTGGCCCAGAACGAGCGTAAGCGCATTCCTTTTGCTGCTTGGCTGTGGGATATTAAATGCCGACTAATTCTGCTTATGCAAGTTTAGGTTCACGTTTCTTACATGTTTGCTAACTTACTGTAAATATATATGTGTGAGCCCGACATCAAAGAAGTTAATATTACGCCAGTGGAGTATTTTGAACGTCCGTTCAGAAAACGTTGAGATGACGAGCATGGAAAGTTTTCTGGTGAGCTTCGTTTTTTCCTGTTTGCGCATAGACGTCCGGCCAAAAGCGAATGGGAAATCCAGTCTACTAGATTTTCTGTTCTGTAGTATCGGAGTGTTTGTAACATCATTTGTTATCGTTTGTGTAAAGACGCGTTTTCTTTCATTGTTTTAAGAGCTGGTCTTAAAATGTGAGGTCTGTGTTTGCCACCTCTTCAGAGCAGCTGTAGTAACGGCTCAATGACCATAACTTTTAACAGCACACGGCCTTACACGACTGTTCAAGTTAAGAGCTACTCAGTGTCAAAACCATGTCACCCAAACCGGCATATCTAGATTAGTCGCATCGAATCAGTGCTGTTGTCTGTTGCTTTAGAGCGGCTCAGGCTGTTCAATTGTAGTCAAGTGATGCTGATCATGCGTCGCTTTGAGTTTGTGTATTGTGTATAGCTTTAGCTGAAGAAAAAGGTTAAATCACGCGATTCCTGGTGAAAAGCATTGCTTGCTTAAAAACACGGTAAATATGTCTAAACTGTGTGCATGTGAGTAGCAATGGCTACTAAATGCAAACTATGTCACTTCGGGGCCCATTTTCAAGTTGTGCATCCCACGTCATGACGGCCCCTGAGCACATTCCAGAGAGTGCGTCAGTCAGGACCGTAAGGGGACTAGTTCGTTCTTTAATGTTTACGTTGTCGTGGGAAATAAACAGCTGTATGTTTGCTGTTGGCGGGTGGCGGATTAGCCGGCGGTTTAGCCTGCTCTTCTTGTCTTTTCATGTGAACAAGTGAACTAGTTTCGTGACCGTTGTTGAGTAACAGTGATATGGGAGGCGGAATTAGCGCCGCAAAATGTAATCAGTGAAACGTAAAACGTAAAGCTAGCCTTATTTCACTGGGCTCCTTTATTTCACGGTCAACTGCACCTTGCTAGAACATTTTAGTAGGTTAGTTTAAATATTTGCTTTAACAATTTTGTATATGCTGTATTAGGCATACACCGTATCCCCATGGAGTTTTCATATATACGCCTATTTAAGCAACATGCTGAGAAAAATTGGAACTGTTTGGTGTGATTCAATGCAAATGTAAGGCGCAAATGTAAGGTTTGCAAGTATGACTGTATGCGTGTGTTGAGTGTGGTGTAAATGTCTTTTGTTGTATTGTGTACAAGCAACTGGGTTATTGATTGAGAAGATTATGGAATTTCATGTTTCAATGGAGCCAACAGAGGGCGCTCTTCTCTTGTTTATATCTTCTTGGATATGTTTGATTTATTTCAGATTCTCAGACTAGTATAATCCATTTCGGTTGTTGGTAGAGTTCTCCTGTTTATGCTAAATAGTTTTTACCAAATAAGAATTTTGCAAGTTCCTAAGAGTAAAAATAAAATCTTTGTTATAAGAAGGGTCATTTATCCCCAATGAATCATAGCAGGCTTTGTGACTTAAATGGCAAATTACATGTTGCTATTCTTAAAAACTACCCTGAGTTGAAAAAGCCTCCTCCTCCTGAGTTTCCACTGTTGAGGCAGTCGCAGGAGAGAGGCTGGAGTGGTTAACATGCTCTATAAAGCGCATGTGCAAAGCAGATGTCAGGCAGCCACAACATGGCCATTTCTCAGACTCCAAATGGTCCTCCACACTTCTGCCTTAGTGGAGACTGTGAGTCACTCTTCAGCTCCCACTTTTCAGTGAGATTACATCTGAATGTGTCCTGTATTTTAGCTATGTGGTGAGGGAGAGTGCAGTTAATACAGACCTTTGCGCCACTGCTCGAGACATAATGCGCTACATTCACGTCATTCAGAGCACATGTAAGTAGGCTCATTCTCTCTCTCTCACACACACACACACACACACACACAATGAAAAAAGCACACACTCCTTTTTCCTTGGGAGGGACCTTTTGTGGCATTGCATTGCTTGAGTTAAGATGTACCCTGTGATTTCAGAGTTTCCCACCCTTTGCTGTAAAACTATAATTTACCTCTAAAATAAGACACAGCACATGTCACACTTACAGTGCATTATAGGGCTGCCATGCCAAAGGGACTGCTCCTAAACAATAGCGAGGCTCTATTGTCCATACACTCTCTCCCACTCTGTGTGTGTTGGGACTGTGTGAACAGGCAGTTCTTCTCCGTCTGAGCTGATCGACTGCATGCCTATGCTCTAAACTGTTTAAGTGAGGCAGCTGGTTGTTTGCTCTTTTTTCAGTCACTCCCACATTAATCACAATTTAGTCTCATTGTTTAGAATTTTTAATTAGTGTTTTGTTTCCTGAAGTAAATTATTTGAAATGAATTGCACCCCTAGAGAGCACTTGTTTTGCTGAAGTAAAACACCTGTTTTAACTGAAGCGAAAAGACTCCAATAGGAGGAGAGATGAGATGCATTCCTATTGGGCAATCCTTGTTTTGAGCTTAAGTTACCACCTTATTAAGGATAAAGTGCATGTCTATCTATTATATAGATAGCAGATGTAATTTAGATAGTAGACAAATTATACAGCACATATAAAAAGTATTGTTTGTCATGGCAGTTTTGGTCAAATGTTTTTGTTAAGAGTGTAAAGGTGGTTGTGGGAATCGTGTGTGTGTGTGTGTGTGTGTGTGTGACCCCTACAAAGGGTAATGAAATAGAAGAGGGGGCATTTTTATGGCCGCCCCATGGGGAGAGCGCATGCTGCACTAGTGTTTCGCTCACTGAAATGGTGGCAGCGTGGAACCCCTCTCAGGCCAGGCAGCAGTGGTGACCAACTGTCAGAATTCTCTTGCTCTGATCATTGCTGGCACCTGCCGTCAGGTGGCGTTTCAGGCATTGCCATCTGCCGTTGTGCTGCTGCCGTGTGGTGGCAGGGCAATAGGCAGGTCCGATGGGGATGCTATAATGAGGTCATCTCACTAAGCCCATGGCCAATCAGAGACTTATGTGGATCACCAACACTCTTTTGCAGAACAGGTGGTTGTATGGGATTTCTTTTCCCTCATGGACTTTTGTTTGCTGTCTCTCACACATCCCTGCTAGACCCTGGACAAGAATGACAAGGGACTGCTCCAGTCTGGGGAAGAGAAGTTCCTTCACTGACCTTGGGCTATTTCTACAGCTTTTAATCCGCCGACTGTGAAAGTGTGTTGGAAATATTGCTTATGCAAGAGGAGTGGTACCACAGAAGTGCTCCTGCGCTGTTCCTGGTTCCTTAAAATTGTTTTCATGCCAAAGTTAATGATTCTCATGACTTCAGTTGGACAGAGGTAGGGCCGTCTGAGGCCAAGCGCCTATTCAGCTCCTGCAGAGCTCAGAAGCAACAGAACTACAGTGATAACAATCGGGTGCGGATGCAAAGAATGTCGGACTTCACTCTGGCAATGTTTATCTTTTTCCAGAGAAGCAGGGGTGTGACTGCATGCATCCAGGTGAGTAAGAGGTGAGCAACTCAAGCTATAAAAGTAGGACGTACATACTTTTCTACCACACACACCTACTGCCGGCGACAGCGAGACACAAGGGCTGCCATGGCGTTGCTTCATCAGCGCGGCTGATTATCGAAGTGCCTCACTGAACATTAGGACCCACTTCACTCCTGCCCCATCTGAAACAAGCAGGCTGACAGCTCGGGGTCAGTGTGGCCGACCCACAGGAGGATCTGTGAAATCTGAAGATCAGCTTTGCTGTATAGGATCCTTGCTGTAAATGCGCCGAGAACTGAGCATGCTGAACACACCACTATTCCCTTATTCTTTCTTCTGTTTGAGTGTTTCACCTTCCTGACGCTTAAGAGCAAACAAATATCTCATCCTTGTCTCTATTTTGATGTAGATAGCTAAGAGTTTAAAAAGGTGCCTAGTTGTTTGCGGGACGGCTTAGTAGAAGCTGTGTGCTATGAGGGGTTTGTTTCAGAGGCTCCCTGACTGAAAACGCACCCCTTCCCAGAGTTCGCGAGCACAGCACTCGATACCACTGCAGATTGTAACTGCACCAACAGGTAACGTGTCCATCTGGCTCTTGCCCTGTGACGGGGACGGCCACAACCTTCATCTCTATCTGCACAGCCAAGTGTCGCGGGACTATGCATGTCCTATGCACCCTGCTGCTGCTGTCGATAAAAAACCTGTTCAAAAAGCCAAGGTCCCTGGAGCTCCATGAGGCAGAGCCCACTGGGCTTGGCGAGAAGCCTGGACGTGAGACTCCCCGGATGGGCCGCAGGATGAGCAGGGGCCCCTGGTCTGGAGGTTGCCAAGCCCCTGGGGAGGAACGCAGGGGTGGCAGGGCTGCAGGCCCAGACATAACCAACACGAGGGTGGTTGCCGACAGTGACGAGAGAGTTCAGGTGAGAGAAGTCTGGAAGCAGGGAAGGGGAGCAGCGAGCAGTGCTGGCCAGTGGGTGAAGGTGTTCATACAGGCCAGAACAATAGTGCCAACATTGTAATACAGCAGTAGTGAATACAATATAGTTTGACAATGGGAACTGTGATACTGTTTCTTTTTTGCTGTTTGTTTTTTGCTAAGTGTTCTTTGTAATTTTCCACAATATTCACAATATTTCTGTAAATTTGTTTTAGATGAGAGTATGCTATTAGATGAGCATTTGCTATTTAGATTTAGTATGGAGATTTATTTCTTTGTCATTTAAAAACTGGAAGATTAAAGCTCCTTACAGAGAGGAAGTGCAGCTATAGCATGGTTTTGTCATTTTAAAATATTGTACTGCTGAATGCATATGATTAGTTGAAGAAGTGCATCATCAGTCATATCTCTTCTCGCAACAAATAAATTGTATCACTTGAGTGACTGGGAAATGCTAGAGCATGTTTTGACTCTTAAAGTATTTTCTGTTTTGGTCATTTCATGACCCCATTCTTCAGGTATGCTGCTGGTTATTCCGCTATTGTGAAACCATTTTGGTTTATTTCTCTTCATAACGGTTGACGTTATTGAGCTAGCTAAATGTATACATGTGTCTCTCTTGGTCAGGGTTCAACGTCAACGGGTTGTCTACCCTGGACTGAGAACGAGTGTTTTTACTCTGTTATGGGTGGTGCAGCACCATCAGCTGTTGAGGAATTTGAACTGTTAAGGTGGAAAACTTTCTCAGGAATGGTAGTGACTCAAATATCAGTTCAGTCTTTGCACTGGGTGGGTATTACACAGATATGATCAAGGCATTAATATGATCCCTGAAAGTAAAGCTTGTGCGCTCTCTCGCGCTCTCTCTCTCTCATTTCCTTTGTTTCTTTGTCTTTTCTTTCTTTGTATGCGTCTCCCCATATCTCTCCCTTTCCTTTTATTGATTTTTGTTTTTCTTTTTTGTACATTCCCTTTTTATATCTTTCTTTAGATCTCTTTATATATCAGTGTTTCTTCTTTCCTTAGATCTTTCTCTTTTCTTTCTTACTCTGACTCTAATGTGCTTTCTTGTTGAGTGGTCCAGTTACCTTACCAGTATAGCCAATAAAACCAGTAAAGTAATAACCAGTAATGTACTGGGGATGTGTGGTGGCAGTCAGCAGTCCTGCAACATTAAAGGGGTCATTTGAGTGTTATGTAAGCAAAGTGTGGTTAATCTGAGCAACAATGTACTTCGTACTTCGCTCACAACAGTCCTCTTGACTGGTCGCTTATTCCAGTGTCCTCCAACTGTGGGCTTACAAGGTTTTATATCCTCACATAAAAAAAATCATTTTGTTTCTCCTCCAGTAACTGTTGTAATTTTAATTAAAGGGGCTGGACATCCCCACGTTCCTGCACGCCGCAGTCTCAACCTAGCCAGACAGGAAGCCCCACGGTAGCCCCTCCTCACCTGCATTTATGTTATGCTGTTGGGACAGTACTGTGGGAGCAGTCGACTTTAGGCCATAACAGCATTAGTACTGTGATCAAGCCTTGGAGGCTTCTACTCTGCAGTGGCAGAGTAATACAGTGGCAGGCAGGTTCACTTCATCCCAGGTTTTTGATGGCCATGTGCTACACATACATACACACACACACACACACACACACACACACATACATACATAGATATATAATGTATAATATTTTTCATATAATGCAATATTCATATAAAGTAACATTCTGCTTCATTCTTTACCCCTATGTGTGCGTACACACACTAGTGGCCAGTTCAGTGCCATTTTGAGAGAGCCAGCATAAACCTTGTTTCTCTTTCTTTTTCTTTTTTTTTTCTTTTTTTTTCTTTTGTTAAAGTTTTGGCAGTGTTTTGGTTTTGTTTTATTTATTTTTTTACAAAGTTTAGTTTTTTGTTTTTTACCTGTGGATATTTAGGGTTTTTTATTTAAAATAAGTGCAGTGCAGATATACTTAAGCAAACAGACAATGCAGACAAGTGTTACATAAATGCTCATTTAAGTTCAACTTAAGATACAACAAAGAACAAGCTTTATGTTGGCCATCGGTCTACCTGATCTCTAAATATTGGCATCGTCATCAGCCATTGAAAAATCCATATTTGTTGAACACTAACACAGACAAATGCACACAAACGTGCACAGCTCGGTCAGGGGAGCAGAGTATGCCACAGCTCTTCAGCGGTGTTGTAAAATATTTATTCCTCTGGCTTCGGGAAAGGAGAGGATGAGAGGGAGCGGGTGTGTGGGGGCACAGAGGGTGATGCTGTGCTCCCATTCCACTGTTACTAAGGAGCAGCACATCAAGACTGTGTGTGTGTGTAAAAGAGGGTTGGGGAGAGTGAGGGAGCTCTACATAAAGACTAAAGCAAGAGCAGAATGTGTCTGAGCGAGAAGGCGAGCAAGTGGGAGGAGCTGGCGGAGCTGGTGGCAGTGCGACACAGGGCTTGGTGGCGCGTGCGTGTGTTTGTGTGTGAATGAGTGAGGGGGAGGAAACGGGAGTGTGAGAGAGAGAGAGAGAGAGAGAGAGAGAGAGAGAGAGAGAGAGAGTGTGTGTGTGTGTGTTTGCAATCCATAAAGACAAGCGCTCAATGGCGCTTGCAGGATGAGGCAAGGCAGGATACTGCAGGGAGAGAGGTAAGTACAGAGAGATACAGAGAGAAGGGGTAGGTGCCTTACCCTTCATTGACTGACTGGTGATGCACATTTATCACCTAGACTCTGGCACTGGCTAGACCCCAGGATGGGAGCATGTGTTGGCGTTAGCGCTACCACCCATGACAGGAGCATGTGTTGGCGTTAGCGCTACCACCCCTGCCTCCAACAGTGTTGTATTCTAGTGCTCCAGAGCTCTCGGGCAGGTAGAGCAGTTTACCCCCAGACCTAGCGAGACTTGGCTAGCCCCTTTATTACTGGGGGATGGGCAGCCAATGATATCAGATCTTTCATACTCCTGCATTGTACGTGTAAAGCGCTTTGAGTTCTTGGTCTTTGTTTGTATGTGGTTCTTTGCATGTACGAGACAAAGGCAGAGTGACTGCAGATGTTGCACACACTGCAGCTAGCGACAGCCTGCATGTCCACAGGATCCATTATGGTACACTCTGGTGACAGACTGTGCGCATATTGGGGGAGGGGGTGGTCGTCATCGTTATAGCTTTTGAATAATTGATGGTGCAGTCAAGTGTAATGAAATGCTGTTGGTCAGCACTTGGTTAAAGCTTTGTTAACTGGTTATTGATGGAGAATTTATTCTTCTCCCTCTATCACACCAGTGATCTGTAACGGGAACAAAAGCACACAATAGCCCTTAAAGGTTTGAATTGTATCAGCATGCTCTTATCACACACATGTAGCTGCACAAATGCATGCATGCATTGTCTGGGCCGAGCATGGCTTAATCGGAAGAGATGCTGCAGTGAGAGCTAAGAGAACTGGGTTAATGAGATTCGCACAGCCCTGTGAGTGTGCCTGTGTGTGCGTGTCTGTGCATGTGTCTGATCGTGTGTGTGCGTGCATGCATGCGCCGGCTCGTGTGTGTGTGTGTTCGTGCACACGTGAATGCTGCAGATGTTGGGGAAGGTGCTAGATGTCTTGATGTGATCTGGCAGTGGAGTAAAGGAAGAAATCTGCTTAATCTCTTCTCGCCTCCATTTTTTTCAAAATCTCTTTGAAAATTAGAAGCAGGTAATCTTTTATGCGAGCAGATAAAGACTAAACTTAGCCTAAGTGAATGATGCATTTTCGCCATCTCAGCTGGTCAGTAAATGGGACGCCTGTTGTATGCAGCTCCCATGGGGGGAGCACCGGACCTCGCACTGAAAATTACACTCTGCTAGCGTTTCACTCTCTGGAGAGTAAACTGATCCCGCAGAGAGGGACATGATGGAGACTGATCCAGGCAAGAGAGCAGATGTCCAACGTATTTGGCCAGTGTTATGGAAAATGCATAGAGGGCTTGCCATGAGATGAACCTCCTTGGGTCTGTTTTGAAATCATAGGGATGCTTTGGCCATCTAGTGGCCTCTGGTCAAAACCATACTGGTTTTATGTGTTGGAGAAAATATCAAAGGTGTGTGGTCCCCTTGTTGGGCATCCCATTCTAAAATGGGAGTTTTAATATGGAGTTGAAAAACAAACCCAGAGCATTATCCCTCCTTCTCCAAGCTTTCCTGTTGGCACTATGTATTCCAATGGTTTGCATTCTCTTGGCACCTGCCAATCCCATATTCATCCATTGGACTGCCAGATAGTGAAGTGTGATTAATCTCTCTAGAGAACACATTCCCATTGCTCCACAGTCCAGTGGCGGCGTGCTTTACATATTTGACACTGCGTGTGGTAATTTTAGGCTTGTGTGCAGCTGCTTGGCCATGGAAACCCATTTCACGCAGCTGTCAGCACACTGTTCTTGTGCTGATGTTGCTTCCAGAGGCTTTTTTTGAACTGATGTGATGCAACAGAGGATGGGTAAAGTTTGAGCTCAGACTAAGAAGGGCAGAAATTACTTGTGACAAAAAGGTGGCATCCTATGACTGTCCCAATGAGTTGTATGGTATGAGGTGTTCTGTGCTACATTAGGGCGACTGCCTGGCGATGTGCTTGATTTTTAATACCTATTAGCAGCAGGTATGGCTAAAACACATTAACTAAACAATTGGGATGGGTATTTATATCCTTATTCTTTTATCTATCTATTTAGTAAACTAAAACTGAATGTTGATGCTGACAAACTCTGGCTCCAAATGATGAAGGGTCTTGAAGGCACCAACAGGATAACTGCACATTTTCTGATCGCATTGTTTCTGACAGTGTGTCTCACTGCTACACGAGACAAATGCTATCCATTCCTCACAGATAGGGGACGTGGTGGAGTTTTGCAATGCATAAAGAGCTGGTGAGGAGGGCCCATTGGAACAGGTGAGGGTGCGCCTCTGAACTGGGCCCAGAACGTCTGGCCTGTTTCCCCTGGCACTGCAGGGTAGAGAGTGTGGGAGGCCATCTGCTGACGGGTTTTAAAGGATTATGGGTAATCACCACAACAGAGGGTGGAGCCACAGCTCTTCACCTCTTACCTGTCAGCAAATGAGCCTGCTCTCTCTCCCTCTCCCTCCCATCTTCCCTGTAA
This sequence comes from Electrophorus electricus, assembly GCF_041902795.1. NCBI lineage: Eukaryota > Metazoa > Chordata > Actinopteri > Gymnotiformes > Gymnotidae > Electrophorus > Electrophorus electricus. The sequence continues at coordinate 16,191,789 of NC_137502.1, forward strand.
GCCTTCTCTGCTGTGACGGGTAGCATTAATGCAGGGGTGAGTTATGTGAGTTCCAGATAACACTTCAGGCAGTAGTCTACTGGAAGATGTTGGATTGGGTGGGGTCACTTTTTCATAACGGCTGTCTGGACCAGGGACAAGGCCACAACCACTTCAGCCACGCCATGGACCACAGGAAAACATGACTGCTGGTGTGTGGGGGTGTATTCCGGCATACCTAGCCTCACTTGAGGAATATTGAGCATAATGTGTATTCCGTATATCCATTTGACAGTATGGCGGACAGAGTCGAAGTACCGTTTCTTATAGCTGAGGGAGAATTTCTAGTGAAAATTCGGGCCAGAATTGCTGTACCTTGTTGAATCTCACGTGTCTGCAGCACCAGCTCACCAGAAGCAGTTTTACAATTTATTTACTTTTATGGCATTTAGCTGACTGAACACATCTTGAGCAATTGAGGGTTAAGGGTCTTTTTCAGTAGCCCAACAGTGGCAACCTCATGGTGGTGGGACTTGAACTGGCAACCTTCTGAGCTACCACTGCCCAATGAGCTACCACTGAGCTACATTTTTACTTTCACATTGATGCACATAGTTGGATAGATTTGTAATGCTTTTGGTCATACAGCTTTAAATTAAACATTATAATACACACTTGTGTGAACTACAGCACTAACTGGTTTTGTGTAAGCTATATCCAGCACAAACCAAAAAATAAATCCAGCACCGGATTTACATTCCTGCACCTGCAGGAAAGAGGCACCTTCAAAAGAGAGGTATGTCGAGCTCTGAATGAATAGTGCACTTGTCTGTGTCTGCAGACGGTCCAGCAGTGTGGTCTGCTTGGCCAAGCGGTCATGTTTAGCACACGGAAGACCTGGGACCTTGGCCACACCCCCTGCCTGCAGGAGCTCTGGAGCAAAGACGTCTCATTGGATGGTGAGCATGGTGACGTGGTTTCACTTAAACCAGCGTGGTGACATTTCTCAGATGACTGGGAGAGTGTGCGTGCATGTGAATGAGGAGGGAAGAGAGTAAGGGGTTGGGGGTAGTGTGGCTGGCTGAGTCGAGGAAAGGGCAGAGACCAGGCGAAGACGAAAAGAACCCAAGAGAAGGATAATATTATTCTGGACTGAACTGGTGAAAAAAGGTACAGGGGGATAAATCTTGCTAGGAATAGAGTTGCTTTGAATACTGGCGGGAGGGGTTGAGTTTTACTGCAGAGCTGTTCAAGGTGATGGCAGCAATGCAGGAATGTAATTATGAGAAAGAACTGGCAAGTGAGATGCTGATGACCAAACACATGAGTGAGAGAGAAGCAGGGCGAAATACCAGCTAGTGCACTAGGACAGTGTCTGTAGGGAGAAATACGAGCTAGTGCACTAGGACAGTGTCTGTAGGGAGAAATACCAGCTAGTGCACTAGGACAGTGTCTGTAGGGAGAAATACCAGCTAGTGCACTAGGACAGTGTCTGTAGGGAGAAATACCAGCTAGTGCACTAGGACAGTGTCTGTAGGGAGAAATACGAGCTAGTGCACTAGGACAGTGTCTGTAGGGAGAAATACCAGCTAGTGCACTAGGACAGTGTCTGTAGGGAGAAATACCAGCTAGTGCACTAGGACAGTGTCTGTAGGGAGAAATACGAGCTAGTGCACTAGGACAGTGTCTGTAGGGAGAAATACCAGCTAGTGCACTAGGACAGTGTCTGTAGGGAGAAATACGAGCTAGTGCACTAGGACAGTGTCCTTAGGGAGAAATACCAGCTAGTGCACTAGGACAGTGTCTGTAGGGAGAAATACGAGCTAGTGCACTAGGACAGTGTCTTTAGGGAGAAATACCAGCTAGTGCACTAGGATTGGTAAATGTAGGGAAATATGGCAAATACAGCTAGTGCACTAGGATGGTGAGATAGAGGTGAGCGTTTTTCATGGAGATCATAGTCGTCTGTGAGAACACGCACGCACTGAGTGAACTGTCATTAGCAAACATGCATGCCACATCGTGTGTGTGTGTGTGTGTGTGTGTGTGTGTGTGTGGTGTTTAATGCAATACTGTGATTCTAAAGATTTCCTGGTAGTCTCCATAGCTGTGATTCCAGCAGGTTGCCAAGGTTTCGTTCTTCAGCTGGGAGCTGAACGCAGCCTTTCCTGTCTGTTTGTTCAAAGTGTGTATCATAAGCATTTGCAGCAGTACAGGTCGGGATTGTTTCCCTATGATAAGATCCTGTGCAGAGAATTGAGAACACACACACTATCTCTCTCTCACACACACAGAGAGGTTAAGTTAATGTGTCACCCACAGAAGGCTGTAATCTGTTAGTTTATCGTGCTGTGCCAGTTTCCATGGTGCCTAGAGGACCTTGGTGTTGTTCAGGTAGGGAACAAAAGACAAAGAGAACTTGGCATGTGTGTCTGTGGGGTTTGAGCTGCAGTAAGTGTAGGTGTGTTGGTTAAGGTTTTCATTAAAGAGTAATCTTACATTTCCTACCTCCATTCTACTGATTCACACTTTGGTTTTGGGCGTCCAGTTAATCTGCTTTGATTGCACCTGCACCTACAGCAGTTCTGGGTCTGGGTCTTGCCAATTTCATAGGCCTTTCACCTAAATATTTAATTGTGCGTGCGTGTGCGTGCAAACACATGTGCCCCTACAGCAAGTTCAGTGGATTTCCTGATGAGTGATGGTGAGGAGGAGAGCTCCTTCCTGACACTGCCCAACTCAGTCCTCCAGCGGCACCGTTTGACCCCTGACCTCAACGAGGCTCCCCTCTGTGACCAGCGTCAGCTGCTCCTACAGGTAAAGCCCTCCATCTGTCGTCTAACCGGACTCGCTTGAACCAAACTTCACTCTCCAGAATCCCCCCCACCTGTCCTCTAACTGGGCCAGTTTAGACCAAACACTGCTATCCAGAATCTCTTTATTCTAAATGAGAATGGGGCAAAAGCCTGAGGCTACTTTCCCTAACTGGTGATATTGGCTTCGTGTGTAGCATGTCCGTTTGTTTATTGGATACCTGTTTCTGTGTTACCCTTAGCAAGTTGTCTTTCCTGTATCACAGGAAACAGTTGTCTTTGCAGTATCATTCATTTAACTGCTGTCTGATGTTCCTAGGAGAGCATGATCGTAATGATCTGCGGTCTCCTGAAGTATCATGGTTAATCTATTTTTCATTGCTGCTTCAAATAAGCTCAGGTTGCACAGTCAGATTTTGGTTATTCTGGTTTTTGGTTTTGATTTTGTTTTTGTTTTGCTTTGTTTTAAAGGTGACAATTAAAGACACTGGCTTCTAAGTGAAGATCTCAATGTACCTGTGCACAGATCCCAGTGCTCTTATTTAAGCTTCTGACTAAGCTTCTGATTCCGCTCTAGCATGGTCTACTAACACAAAGTTATAGGACATTGCAGTGATATTCTGGAAAACTTTCAACACTCCTGTTAATCTCACTGTACTGTAAACATTTATCAGTTGCTCTGGGAGGGAGGGAGAGTGTAAGGGAGAGTGTTTGAGATGCATGCTCAGATCTGATTGGGCAACCATTCACATGTTCCACAGCCTGAATTCTGTTATGAGTGGGAGGCTGGTGTCTTGAATGTGCAGTGCCTCTCTGAATGGCCACAATAGCTTGCATGTCACCAGGTACACTTTCCTGGTGTTAGAGGAGCAATAGCACAATGCATCTGAGATGTCCAGCTGGCTGATGTGCAAAACAAGGGCTGGCCTGTGTGAGTATGATGATGATGATGATGATGATGATGATTTTTAATTGAGGTATGTGAAGGCAAGGTTTGTGACTCAAAGGATAAAACGTGGTGAACCTTTCTCCGTTTGAAGCATTGTACTGTTCAGTGTCTTTCTTGATGTTTGGGGAACAGATGCCTCGTCACATCTGTTGTGTCGTTTGTCATCTGTGCCTCGATTCATCTTGGACTCATCAGACGTCTCTTCTCCTCCTCCTGTGTCTGTCTCCCCTTGTCTCCTGGCCTGCTCTCATACTCCCAGTCACCTCTGGGCCATTCCACCTGCACAGAATTGATTCACTACCTGATTCACGGATGCCGGCCTATCTAATTCCCCTCTGGTCCTCTGACTTTGTACTTAGCCATGATGCCATTTAGTCATTGGTTTGGCCTCTGTGCCATCAGACGTGAGCAGAATGTTCTCTGCAGTGCTGCTCTCTGCTTGTGGGTGTGTGTGTTCACTAGTGCATATGGTTTTTAGGGTGTGGATATGCATCAAGGGTACTAGTCCTCCCTTCTCCTATACTTCTTTCAAGATTGGCAGTGTGCTGCCAGTGTATATGCGTGTATCATGCAGATTTTAGATTTTATATCAGGTGTTTTAGAAATTCCATGGAACTGTATGGCACGCCAACATCTATACTTCCTAACCAGTGCAGAGGGGAGTATGATGTAACTGGTGTGTGCCGGTGTCTTTGCAGGCACTGCAAGAGAAAGTGTGTGAGTATCAAGCTTGTTTGCGCAGCGGAGAAGCCACCAAGAGACAGCTTCTCCAGCAAGTGCACGTGCACAAGCCCCACAAAGAGCAGGTGGGCAGCCCAGAGCGGACCGGCACGGGCTGCCAGCCTGAGCACGCCCAACGGGAGCCTGCCGGGAGGCCAGGCCTGCAGGAGAACCAGTTCGACCAAGCTGGCTGTGCCTCGGGTGAGCAGGGCATAGTGGAGAAGGAAGAGAAAATGCAGGGTTGATTTTAGTATATTGCTGATCTGTGGCAGGTCGTAAATGGTTGGCTATCCCATATGGGAAGCCAATGCAGGAAATTATGCAATACAAGAGCGATGAGGAATGATGTGTGTTTTGTGTGTGGCAGGAACAAGGCTGTTGAGTGCAGCATCACCAAGGCTACAGTATCACCCTGACCCTGCTCACTCCCAGCACACACTGCGCAAAGAGGAGACCCAACAATTCGCTCTCATAACGGGGCTGCACACACAGGTAAGCATGCGTGCACATACACACACAGTGTACTTTGTTCATGCATAATGTCTGTAATGTCTTGAACACTACATTTGATTAGTCGTGTGTGTGTGTGTGTGTGTGTGTGTGTGTGTGTTCCTCTCAGATTGAGGAGCTGGAGAAGAAACTGGTGAACCAGACTCAGGAGGTGGAGAAATTGCGCTCTGAACTGGTGAGAAATCAGGGTTGAGAAAGAGACCGATGGTAAATAGAGCTGAGCCAAGCAGCCGTCTGCTCGCTGTAAGCACGGAATCCCAACACTGGGAGCCCATGAGCCTAATGCTGTGGATTAATTTGATAGCGGGCTGGAAAGTCAGGGAGACTGACCTAGATTTGATATGTCAGGAATGTGGTTCTTCCACAAGATTAGGTTTCGGCACATGGCCTAGTTCTCAGTTTTGGGTGCGTGTGTCTGGCCACGTCTGTGCACCTGTGCGGGCGTGCGTGCGTGCGCACGTGTCTGTGTGTGTAGGGCGCAACAGACCTGGAAAAGCAGCTGGAGCTGCTGCAGAGTGAGAACCAGCGGCTCAGAGAGGAGCTGAGGGCCACCTCCGGCCACCAGCCCCCAGCTACCTGCTCCACCTCCACCTGCTCCCACAGCCAGGTACGGTACACTCTTACTCTTACACATCCGCAGTCACCTACGGCTGCATTATACACGGAGATAAACACACAGCATGTAGAACAAGTCTAGGCATGTCTGAGTTAGACCTTGGACTCAGATAGACCCCAGCCTCATCAACATAACTAGGACTATTGAGCTGTAAAAGGCAAAAACTGGTCCTAGACTGGATTCCTAAATGCAACCCATTGTCTTTCTCCATCTCTCCCACCATTCCCGCCTCTGGGATATGCGGCTGCGTATTAGGATGCAGAGGCCCTGCGGGGGGCGCTGTTGCGATGCGAGGAGGAGAGCCGCGAGCAGGGCCGGCGCCTGGCCACCCTGGAGGAGCGGCTGGAGGAGCGCACGAAGCTGGTGGCCCACCTGCAGGAGCAGATGGAGAAGGCGTCGCGCCGCAGTGCTGAGAACCAGGAGCAACTGGCCGCTCGGCTCCAAGACGCAGAGGAAGCCCTCTCCCACCAGGCTGCAGCACCCCTGCAGGTCAAGGTGAGCAATGCAGCGGCCAGCCTGATGTTTTGTTCAATGTGGTGGCCAAGGACTTTAAATGTTTCCTTTCACTCACTTCATTATGTATATTATGCAGCATGCATGCAACGTATAACCTGCTCTCTCTTTCTTGGGCTCACTCTCGTGCATTTCTCCCTTTCTCTCTCTCTTTCTGCAGTATGTGACTAGGACAGTGGAGATTGAATCTGTTCAGTGTAAGCAGGCCTTGGTGGAGGCACAGGCACGTAACCAAGCTCTCCAGGAACAGCTGGGGGTCCAAAGGCAGCTCCTCCGAGAGTTGGAGGAGCAGCTGCATGAAAGCCAGAGAACCAGCAGTGAGCTGCGTCACCAGGTATAACATGCACATGCATACGCCTCCAGGCATGTTCTGTCTGCAAATGATTTATACATTCCACTGCTACAGTCACTTTGGAATGGCAAATAACTTGACTGATAACGTCAGTTGAACTCGGTTAGATGCAATCTCTGACAGCCATGGTAAAAATGGTTTTGTTTTATCGTTCTCTCTCTCTGTGTGTGTGTGTGTGTGTGTGTGTGTGTGTGTGTGTGTGTGTGTGTGTGTGTGTGTGTGTGTGTGTGTGTGTGTGTACACTATTTTGCTGTGGAATACCTGGTGAATTTGGGTTTTCGGTTTCTGTCCTGTTGCAGTGGGTTAACCCTACTACACCAGTAGCAGACCATTTGACTTAAAGCTCCCACAGTTGTTCAGATAATATGCTGTGGTGTTCTGAATTCTGTTGTTCTGGCATTGTTTCCTCTGTGAAGTGGTTGGCCATGTTGAGTTCTGTATATTCCACCCCTTTTGAGAAGCCTCTGTTTTTCCCCTGTAATGGCACCATTGTTCTCCCTGGTTTTGATAGTATGAAACCTCAATTCCCCAAGACAAGATTTAGTGTGGCGAGGATTCTATCCCTCTCTGAGCTGTGGAGGTCATCCTTAGGGTCTCCCAAGTTGGCCAGGTTACTCTGGGGCTGACTAGAGTTAAGGTAAAAAAAAAAAAAAAGGGACCTGGGTCAATTTCCCAGTTCTTTTGACCAAGGGTAAATTGACATTTTTTTTAGGTCATCATAGAAATGCTCACATTTTATTTAGATGAACAGTTAGCTTATTCTGAACTACTCGATAGCCTTTTTTGAGTTTTGAAACTGCAGGAAATTTAGAGTATTGAGTATGTTAAAAGGGATCCACGCATGTTACCACCTGCACACCCATGCGTTCCCACCCCCCTTTCCGTGTATGTGTGCGTGCGTGTGTATGTGTGCGTGCGTGTGTATGTGTGCGTGCGCGTGCGTGCGCGTGCGTGCGTGTGCGTGCGTGCGTGTGTGTGTGTGCGTGTGTGTGTGTGTGTGTGTGTGTGTATATATATATATAATATATATATATATATATATATATATATATATATATATATATATATATATATATATATAAATATTAGTGTGTGTACTGTATATAATATGCAGTGGAGTACACACAATTTTCAGTGAAATGGGCCATTCTGGTTCGAAAAGGGGTCCTTCATCAGCTGTGTAAGCAAATTGCAAAAAGTTTAGCATTTTGCTTGCACAGCGGATGTAGGAACTCTGTCCGAAACATCGTGTTTCTCTGGAAGCCTTTCACTGCAACTTTGAGTCTCATTTGCTCTCTGAGTATACTTGCATGTATGTATGCATGTATGCATGTATGTATGTATGTATGCATGTATGTATGTATGTATGTATGCATGCATGCATGCATGCATACATGTTTTTGTGTGTGTGTGTGTGTGTGTGTGTGTGTGTGTGTGTGTGTGTGTGTGTGTGTGTGCGTTCTAAATTTGCAAGTGGAGAATATGTCCAGGTTGTGGAGGTGACATTGCACGTCTATTTGTGTGTTGTCTCCAAAAGCTTTTATACTTGAATGGCTCTGTGTATGTGTCATGAACATGTTTATGCAAGTTAATGTGTAGGGTGTGTGCGTTTGTGTCAGATCCTTGTGTACGAGGGTGAGATGGAGCGAGCTCAAGGGCAGTTGGAGGCGGAGCTGCAGAGTCTGGAGGAGGAGAAGAACCGAGTTATAGAGGAAGCCTTTATCCGAGCCGAGAGTGAAATGAAGGCTGTGCACGAGAACCTCGCAGGTCCGTGTGCACATGTGTGTCTGTGCATTTGTTTTTAGCGTGCCTTCGTCCCTTTTGGTGCATGCACATTTGTGTGCATGTGTGCACGTGCATGTTTTTGGCATACTTTAATTCCTCATTGTGTGTGCAGGTGTGCGGATGAACTTGTTGACCTTGCAGCCAGCGTTGAGGACACTCACCTGTGACTATAACTGCCTGAAGAGGCAGGTGCAGGATTTCCCTTATATGCTGGAGAAAGCTATTGCTGAGGCTAAGCAAGAGGCAAGACATACACAAACACATGCGCGCGCACACACGTACTCAGTACACACAATAATTTCCTACCTTAAGGAGAGAGACCCGACCCTGGACATGATGGCGTGTGCGTGTGTGTGCGTGTGTGTGTGCGTGTTTTTTCTGCGATGCATGTGTGTTCAGATCTGTCAGGTGATCGGTGAGGTGAGCAGTGCCAACCAAGAGCTGCTGCGCAAATACAAGAGGGAGATGAATCTAAGGAAGAAGTGCCACAATGAGCTAGTGCGCCTGAAAGGTATAGGCTCCCTGAGAGAGAGACCTCCCCCAGCCAAAAACAGGCCTCTGCCTAGGAGCATTCTATAGCAACATCTGGCTGTGAACACTCCCCTCATGTGCCTCTGAGCAGAAAGTTCGGACTGTTCAGTTTTTTCATTCCTGCCCACATGACTCTGGTTTGCTTACAAAAATTTAATACCACCTGGAAACTGAGGTTGCTGTTCAGATTACAGACCTTCTGGCCCACAATGCCTCTGTTTTTACAGGGAACATTCGAGTGTTGTGCCGTGTACGGCCCATCTGTCAGGAGGAAGCAGAGGGTGACTGCAAGAACATGGTGACCTTTGACCCAGATGATGATGCTGTGCTCTGCCTGTCCAACAAGGGCAAGCTTATGACCTTTGAACTTGACAAGGTCTTTCCACCTCAGGCCACGCAGGAGGAGGTTCGTTTGAGCAGGAGGTCACGGCAGGTCACACTGGTCTAGTGCAGGTCAAGTGCCTATTTTGACCTCATAGTCTCCTCTCGTTTGATTGGGCAGGTATTTCAGGAGGTGCAGTCTCTGGTCACATCCTGCATAGATGGCTACAATGTGTGTATCTTCGCTTATGGCCAGACAGGCTCAGGAAAGACCTATACAATGGAGGTGAAGTAATTTAAGGCTCACCAACTCAATACGAGTTGTGATGAAGGTGAAGATGAGTTAATGTGTCTCATCTAACGTGTGGGTGTGTCTCTTTTAGGGTGTTGCTGAAGACCCCGGTATTAACCAGCGAGCCCTTCGTCTGCTGTTCTCCGAGGTGTCTGAGAAAAAGCCTGACTGGGACTACAACATCACCGTCAGCATGGTGGAGATCTACAATGAGATGCTGCGGTAAGTGCACATGCTACCCTGGACCCCTGCAGGTCCCTCACAGCTGCCTTCACTAGCCAGTCCGAGTGAGCGCACTGTCTAAGCACTCCTCAGGAGATCAGGGTCAGATATACAGCCGTCTGCTACAGCTTCAGAGGGGTATGCGTAGATGTGTGTGGGTGTGCATGTTCGTGTGGGTGCAAGAGAAACTAAGAGAGAAGGATGGACCATACACAAGCAACATAATGGCTCACCAAGCATTATAGCCTCTCTCTCTCTCTCTGTGTGTGTGTGTGTGTGTGTGTGTGTGTGTGTGTGTGTGTGTGTGTGTGTGTGTGTGTGTGTGTGTGTGTGTGTGTGTGTGTGTGTGTGTGTGTGTGTGTGTAAAAACTTGCACAGTTCAAAGACCACATTTGTTGGAGAGGATTGCAAGTTTCCATATTGTAATGACATGCTTGCTCTGCAGTTACTGATATGGTTGTCACATTATTGGTCATTGGTTTAGTTTTTGTGCCTGTATCAACCTTCATTTAGAGGAATCATTGTTTTCCTCAGGAATCTTTTAGGAGACACCCCCAGCGAGAAACTGGACATTAAGATGTGTCCAGATGGCAGTGGTCAATTGTATGTTCCGGGTCTCACAGAGTTTTCAGTGGAGTGTGTGGAGGACATTAACAAGGTGAGCAATGGCATGAGACCAGCTACACTGACTGAATGCTGAGGGAAGCCATATTGCCTTCATTCCCTCCATCTCAGTCTGGGAAACCATGAGGTCACTCAGCATTTGTCCTTGCATGTCAAGAGTGCTGACTTTGGAGTGTAAATGAAAGCTTAACTCTTGACTTCTACCCCCTGGAGGTGTTTGAGCTGGGTCACATGAACAGGGCGACGGCATGCACCAACCTGAATGAACACAGCTCTCGCTCACACGCACTGCTCATCATCACCGTGGCTGGATTCAACTCCTCTACAGGACACCGCACCTCAGGTGGGGAGATGGAAACACACACCTACACGAACGATCTGTGATTTAAATGGGCATGGGCATAATGAACAGTTTGTTAGAAATTGTGCTTTTATACTTTAAAGATATTTGGACAGGAGAATTGTGTGTGCGTGTGTGTGCGTGCATTCAGGCAAGCTGAACCTGGTGGACCTGGCTGGTTCAGAGCGGATCGCCAAATCTGGAGCTGAGGGCAGCCGTCTGCGGGAGGCCCAGTGCATCAACAAGTCCCTGTCAGCACTGGGCGACGTGATCAACGCGCTGCGTTCACGCCACTCTCATGTGCCCTTCCGGAACTCGCGCCTCACATACCTGCTCCAGGACTCGCTCAGTGGAGACAACAAGACCCTCATGGTGGTGCAGGTCTCTGCCATCCAGCAGCCTCCAGGCAGCAGGGGTTAAATCCCAGCTGTGAGGACCCCAGGCTATGCACATTGGAGTGCTTCCCCAAATCTAACACACAGAATTTTGCTCATTCTCAATGCCCTCATCAGCATGGGGTCACTCACACTGGAGTTTCTGGCTTCTCCTCCCTTGAATCTTGTGCCATGTGGCCTTAACCTTAGATATCAAAAGATCATATGGAAAGCACTTAAGTTCTCTCTCTCTCCCTCTCTCTCTCTCTCAGGTATCTCCTTTGGACAGTAATGTCAGTGAGTCAGTCTGCTCTCTGAAGTTTGCCCAACGTGTTCGTACAGTCGAGCTTGGCCCGGCATCGTCTTCACGCAGATGTGCTGAAAACTCTTCAACATCTTCTTCACCTACTCATGACAGTGTGGAGGTATTCACACACAACTATACACAGTCAATCACAACATCTCTAGGATGGGCATTTAAAAAATATGGCTAATAACTGATTTTAAATTTCATGATTGATTTTTATAGTTCCTTTACCTGACCTGTAGTCTGTGTCCCATTAGCCACTACCATAAACATGCCATCCAAAGTCTTCTCACTCCCCACCATGTAAATTGCCTTTGTCAGTCATAACTCTCTCTCACAGCTGGACTCTCCTCCGGTGACCCCTGTGCCCCTGCCCATCTCCAGGGCCAGCAGTGTGAGCTCTACTGTCTCCTCCACCTCCAGAAGTCACAGCTCACGCCGCCGTTCCCACAGCCAGCTCACCACTGGTGAGGAGACATACCCCCTCATATGTTCTTCTGTTGTATGCGCACCGCCAGCTGCAAAAGACAGCAGTTCAGATATGTCTCCTTCACACGAAGATGTCTACTCCTTGGACTTATCCAACCCTTGCAGGAGAGTGGTTCTTGGCAGGATTCTTTTGCCAAACTTCACTGCACAAATTTACTAAGTCACATGGAGATAATGGACATGTTTTGCATGTACACACAAAATGCACAGACTTGCAATGTAAGCATAAAAGTCAAGCTACATATATGGATGTATTTAAAAGGGGGGAATGCCTTTGGATCTGAGTTTTTATTTTGCTGCACCTGATCACCTCATCTCTATGACCCTTTAATTGGTTGGTTTGCAGACAGACAGGTAGACAGAGCCAGCCCATTGGTTGGGGACAGTGGGCAGGTAGGTGGGGTTTTCTCTGATTGACTTCTTAGCATGGAAAGGCTCAGCATGGCCCTGTGTCACCTGGTCGCCCTCTGCCCATCTAACACATTGCCTCTAACCCTAGGAAAGTGTCTTTGTGCGTGCGTGAGTGAGAGTTTTTGTGTGGAGTAAAAATTGATGTTGCTCTGACTTGTCCTGTCACGCTTTTGTGTATTATGTACGTTTTTATTTCCTTCTTTGTCAAAGTAGTTTTCCACGGCTGCTGTTTTCTGTGGCTTGGTTGTTGTGTGGTGGTCACTGTGTGTGCACATGCGAGGCTGTGAGAGAGGGACGGAGTGGAACCAAGAGACTTGAGTGTATACGGTCACTGCGGGACCAGCTATACAGATACATCTTGTGTGAAGTGCAAATGAATGTTATACATTTTGTGAGAGTGATGAGTTCACCACCATTTTTTGGAGCAGCACACATACCAACTACAAAGGACAAACATCATCCCCTTCACATGTAGTGATAAAGCTCTTCCCTTTTCAATGCAGAAAATGAGTGGTCATATTCATAAATGTCTCTTAACCTAATGGTGACTAACTAAACCAAGTGCCTGAGCTGAATTTTTTTAGCATTGACTCATGCAAAGTAACATGGGTGTAGTTCTACACTCACCAGCTTCTTTATTAGAGGCAACTTGTATCATTGTAGGCACAAGTATCTGTAGCGTTCAGTTTGCATTTGCAAACTTCTCGGCCTTCCCCAGAGGTCAGGTCCTGACCAGTTGACCTTCTGTTGGAAGGTTATTTTTTTAGGTGGCAGACCACTATCTTGCTAGTTAGTTATAGATGAGATTCAGTCTGTAATTAAAAACTCATGAACATGGGTGTATCTAAAAAGTTGCCAGGGAGTGTAGGTGTAAGGTAGGTGTTTCTAATCAACTCTCTGTGTAGGTATAAGGTAGGATTTTCTAATAAAGTGATCGGTGAGTGTATTGTGGTCCAGGTGACCTGAATTTTACTGGTTCATTTACCCGTGGACTGTGATCTCTTGTCCATTGCAGTTTTTGCTGACATTGTTTATTGACACTAGCAACATTTTTTTTTTAATTTTGTCTTTCATTCTTATTGGGATCTTTTTCCTTTTATTCTGTCCAGGACGAATGAAGTTAATTGCATGATGCTTCTCCAGAATGGGACTGATGTGAGGCTGCCTTCCAGTCCCCAGCCCTCCAGTTCTGTCCACCAATCAGCCCTTCTCTTTTGAGGATATCCACCAATAGAAGACTTTGTATTTTAAGTCACAGATGCTTGGGGCCAGTATGTCAGGGTCATGGGCCGCATCTTGTGAAACTACTCACTGGAGACTGGAATTAAGTAGCATTGCTGCTGGTGACTGAAGAATACGCCTGTCCTTTTGACTTCTCAGCTGCACCTGCAGTCTTACTGACATGGAGACCATCTTCCTAAGTCACAGTGTGGACAATAATGCACTTTAGCACAGGCTGATTTTACCATTTATGGTGTTAACTAGCTAGTCCTGCTTTAAGATATAGCATGACTGGTATTTATATATATATATATATATATATATATATATATATATATATATATATATATTATGTATATGTGTGTGCATTTTTGTTTATCACAGATAAATGTGTGTTTGTTTTTCCTTTCAGAGAGAGACTTCCTGTTTGGGTTTTTTCCCCTCATTTTTTTTCCCCCTCAAACCTCCCATCCTATTTATTTTTAGCACACAAACAAAATTGTTCTTCCAAAAATGACGTCAAGCTTGAAGATGTTCTGTGTAGTCATGGTGATGAACAGTAATGCAGGCCAGGTGTGGCCCCTCTTCAGTAGCAGTTGTGTGTTTTGTTTCATGTATGTTTGGCACTGTGGCAGAACAGGGACTACTTCCTTGGCCTCAGCATGCGGCTCTAGATTCAGCCTCCATCTGCTCCTGCTTCAGCTGGATGACAATCAGTGCCAATGTGCCGACGTCGACAGCGGCCCAAAGAGCGCACAACTCGCGTTTCACCATTGCTGTAAATAAGAACGCTTTGAGTCATAACCAGCAGCTGAAACAACGGTGCTCCCTCCATGTGCAAAGCATTTTGTCTCCAGCCCAGATGGACCACTATTCTGAGAGTGTGTGCATGAGTGAGAGTGGCCGCTGGTGGCTGTGGGGCTTTTCTCGCTTCTGGTCTTGTTGGTTGAAGGTTTGTATGCATTTTTGGTTTTGTACACTTTTTAATAAATGGCCTGAAATAATCATAGTCTCTTTTTTACACTGTCACTGTTCCAACATCTTGGGTTATAATTTGGTAAGAAGGTTTAAACTCCAAATCTGTCATAGAAGGTATATATTTGCTTTTCAAATTTCCTTACTTTTAGTCTCACTGACTGCCCCATGTTGATTTGCCAAAATGTTATTGATTTGACTGAGATTGACGTTGACAGTACAGCCATGAACTTCTAAGTATCAGTGTGGTTTAACAGGTTGAGGACAGGGATTATTCCCCAGTAGTGGTGTTCCCTTTCTTATTGTGTTTACCTTTTGAATATTTACCATACTAATTTGATAAATGGTAGATTAAATTGATGTATGAAATGTGTATGTTTTGGAGACTAAACTGTGGCCCATTTTCCAGTAGTTTCAGTGCTCTAATAAAGAAAACATCATCTTAACAGGGTCTTTCTGCTTGGCTTAAGGTAGAATTTGACAAAACCCTAATGAATTTCCAGTTCTGGCTTTAAGTCACGTTAATTGAAATGATGATAATGTAACTGGTTGTCCACTTCATTATACTTGTAGGTAAAAAGGGGTGAAGCATCTACAGTTTTGAATACCAGTGATTTATGATGTAAATTAACTAAGTCTTTACATTTATGGCATTTGGCAGATGCCCTTATCCAGATTGACTTACAAAAATGCTTTGTCATTTACTTATATAGTGCATCATAGCCAGTACAGTTTGTTACATTTCATGATGCCATTGAACTAGAATACTGTTGAAACACATGGATCGATGCTGATGCCTAGAAGTGCAAAACATGCATAAGCTCTATCTCAGCTAACAATTAGTGCAGTAACGAATAAGTACTAGCGTTTCAGTTACTCAGCATAGATGTAGGATCAATGGTCATTTAAATATTCCATAAATAGATGGGTCTTCAGTCTGCATTTGAAGTCTGCAGTCTAAACCGACAGAGGAATTTCATTCCACCATCCGGGAGCCGGGACATAGTCTCAATGCTTGTTTTCCATGAAACTGTGCATAGTGTTTCAATCCAAGCCGTGCTTGAGGTACGAAGTACACAAGTTATGAATAGGGCTTTGACTGCTGACCACCTATACAGGGCCTGGTCCATTTTTTGCTTTGTATTCAAGCATCAAGGTTTTAAATCGGACAATGCAGTAGTCTAGTTGAGATTACAAGAGACTGCACCTGGGCAGCTTCCAGCGAGAGAAAGGGTTGAATTCTTTACAAAGGAGAAATCTGCAAGACCGGGTCAGATTTGAATTGAGTTAAGAATAACAACTGAATGTCCAAAATTATGCCCAGGCTACAAGCAGCTTCAGATAGCGATACCAGGGAGTCCATCATTACAAAATCCAGAACAGGATTTTGGGTTTGAGATTCAGCAGGGCATGACGTTTTTTGTTTCATATATATTCGTGGCCAAAATTTAGTCTGAAATTTTGGTTTTCACAAATTTTACTGCCTCAGTTTTTTGGTTTTTTTTAATCCTTTTGTCAGATGTTTATATGGTAGAGTGAAGTACAACTATAAGCATTTCATAAGTTGTTGTTTTGTTTTTTTTTTACTTTTTATTTAGAAATACATCCAGTTTAAGCAAAGTCTCAATATTTACAGTGTTGACCCTTCGTTAAGACTTCTGCAATTTGCCTTGGCATGCTAGATATCAGCTTCTGGGCAAAATGTTGACTGATGGCAACCCATTCTTGCCTAAACAGTGCTTGGAGTTGATCACAGTTTCTGTGTTTTTGTTTGTCCACCCTCTTTTTGAGAGGTTATCACAGGTTTGCAATGGGATTGAGATCTGGGGAGTTCCTGGCCATGGACCCAAAATATCAGTGTTTTGTTCACAGAGCCACTTGATTATCATTTTTGCCTTATGACATGGTGCTCCATCATGCTGGGAAAAAAAGCATTGTTCATCACCAAATTGCTCCTGGATTGTTGGCATAAGTTGCTCTTGGAAGATGTTTTGATACCATTCCTTATTCATGATGGTGTTTTTAGACAGAATTTTGAGCAAACCCACTCCTTTGTATGAGAAGCAACCCCACACACGAATGGTCTCAGGATGTCTCACTGTTGGCATCCTCATGGTAGCACACCTTTTCTTCTCTGGACAATCATTTGTCTAGCTGTCCCAAACAGTCTGAATGGGGCTTCATCAGAGAAAATAACTGTGCCCCAGTCCTCTGCAGTCCAATCCCTATACTTTCTGCAGAATGTCTCTCCAAGAAAAACATCCAGGACAGAGAAGTGGCTTCTTTGCTGCCTTTTTTAACACCAAGCCATCCTCCACAAGCCTTCGCCTTACTCTGCATGCAGCTGCACTCCCACCTGCCTTCTGCCATTCCTGAACAAGCTCTGCACTGGTGGTGGCCCGAGCCCGTAGCTGCATCCTCTTTAGGAGACGATCCTGGAACTTTACTGACTTTCTCGTTCAATACCGAAGCTTTGAAGTTTGTGTCACTTTTCCAACACTTGATGATTTGATACAGTGTACCGGAGCTTGTATTGAGTCACTTACCCTCACATGACTATGAAATTTGAAGCTTCGAAAACAACAATGAACCACCGGAAATGGGCGGGAATGATTCAAAATTTTGGCGTTATCCCATATCTAATTGACTATTTAAGGGACAGTAAAATGCTGAGCGCCTTTTCTGTGGCAGAGAGTCATTTAAAAATGGAAACTTTTTTTATTTTCTTTCTTAATAAAGAAAGACACGAAGTTCTACAGCAGTCCCACTTATTAATAGAGAATGTAACGCTGTCTGAAGAGAGCTGTTGTAGCACGTATTCACTTGTACAGAGTGTAGTTTAGCGAGTTCCAATTAGGCTGAGGAGCTTGAAAACTAACGTAGATCGGAGAGAGGCAGATCGGGCTATCATATATTACCAAAATAGAGGTGAATGCTGCTGGGCAAGTTGAGCATAACCGAGACATGCGTGTGTCTGGTCCAAATACAGTTCGACTTAGCAAAACCACAGGAATGGCAGAGATTGATTTGACGATTTGAACATTTTTGCCAGACGAGAAATCTGTACGCATTTACTGAAGATAATCAAGTCAACTCTCATTTACAGAATGGGGGATGAAGCAACGTGCGTAAGAGATGGTTTTAACTCGTTCTTTGTTGTGAAGAAGATAGTAATCTATGAACCAGCCAGATTTAATATGAGGAAATGGGGACAATGAAAGTGTAGATTCCTTTACGACCGCTTTATATGCATTTGCTGAGCACTGCAAATGTTGGCTGTTACATGACGAGCTGATAAGATACAGGCTATTTGTTGAATTAGCCAATACATCTTTGTCTGAGTGTTTGCAACAAGATTTGTCTCTTGAGAAAGCCGTCAATATGGCTAGGCTGTCAGAGGAAGTGAAAAGCCGAGAGAGCAGTTTGGGCTATGAACCGGCTTCGGTGTGGATAGTGTGCAAGAGCAGTGCAGCACCCAAACAAGGCAAACCTGCGAAACCAAGTCAAGCAGAGGAAAGCCCATGAGTAATCCGTGCTACACGTGGAAAATCTATTTCATATCCAAAATATGTGTCCAGCTAACGATGAGATCTGTCCGCGGTGTGGAAAAAAACGTAATTTTCAGCGTCTATGCGCTAAAGCCAAAGCAGTACACAAGATCCAGTAAGAGGACAGCATATTCCTAAGATGAGCCAGTGTTTACCCATGGATGGTGGACATTTTAGTGTTAGGCACAAATGTCACATTTAAAACAGACACCGGTGCAGATGTGACCGCTATCTTAGAGGAAGTATTCACAGACATTTTCTCTCACTCTCTGAAACCACTTCTGAAGGACAGCTCTGGGGGCAGGACGCTAGCCCTTAGATACACTGGGTATTACTAGTGTTGTGACGCAAAAAGGGAACATGGAGGCAACACATGATGTGTACATCATTAAAAACCTGCAGATGGCTCTACTTTGTAGAGCAATTACATGTTTAGAGCTTGTGGCACGACTTGATAGCATCACTCTTGAGATCCTAAAGAGAAAATACCCGAAGATATGCAGTGGATTAGGAACCATCCGTAATCCTTATGCCATTAAGATAAAACCTGATGTGCAGGCCTACCCCTTAAAGACACAGAGACAGAATCACTTTATTCCACCAAGTATGTGTATAGACATACAAGGAATTTGGTGAGTGCCCACATGTATGATAGAACCTACTAAAAACAACTAGACAGCACATATACTACAACATTATTTGACTATGATAGAAAAAAAGGAAACATTTAAATAAAACAGGATATAGAATAAGGAATAAGTAAATCATAAAAATAAAAAGTTGCAAAAATGAAGGCTGTCTGCACATGTGAGATGTGTATGTTAACATGTATATCAGAAAAATAATACAGAGTAGTATGAACATTGAATACTAATGTGTTGTGCAAAATGAGCATTATGCCACAGGGGGAGATGGATTTATAAGTTCAGTTTAAAAGTGCAGAATGTCCACTGTGGTTGGTGAGTGCTACAGCTCTGGGGAAAAAAAGCTGTTAGCATGTCTAGTAGTGCTGACTCTGATAGCCCTGAGTCTTCTACCAGAGGGCAGTAGCTGAAAAAGTTGATGTCCAGGATGAGAAGTGTCAGCAATTATTTTGCTGGCTCGTTTCATCACCTTGCTGGTGTAAATGCTCTGAAGTGGTGGCAGGCTACATCCAATGATCTTCTCCGCTATCCTGATTATGCACTGGAGTTTGGCTCGTTCCTGTGAGGTGAACGAACCAAACCAGATTATAGATGATATAAGGACGGACTCGATGATCACTGTGTAGAACAGGATCATCAGACTCTGCGGCAGGTTGAATTTCTTTAACTGTCTTAGAAAGTACATTCTTTGCTGTGATTTCTTAGTGATGGAGACTATGTTCTCCTCCCACTTCAGATCCCTGGATATGGTAGTGTCCAGGAATTTGAATGACTGCACAGTGGAAACCACAGAGGACGGGTAGGATGGGGGGGGGGGTGACATCTAAAGTCAATCACCATCTCCACTGTCTTTTCTGTGTTCAGCAGCAGATGGTTGCTGCTGCACCACGAAACCAGATGTTCAACTTCCTTTCTATAGGCAGACTCATCTCCGCTGGTTATAAGACCCACCACAGTAGTGTCATCTGCAAACTTCAGGATTTTCACGGCTGGTTCGTCAGAAACACAGTCGTTGGTATACAGACTAAAAAGGAGAGGTGAAAGCACACAACCTTGTAGTACTCCTATACCTAGGGTCCGAGGATCTGATGTGTGCTTCCCTAGTTGCATCTGCTGTCTCCTGTCAGTCAGGAAGTCCATGATCCACCGGCAGATGGAATCTGGCACCAACAGCTGGGACAGTTTAACCTACAGCAACTCTGGCACTACAGTGTTGAACGCCAAGCTGAAGTCCACAAACAGAACTCTAGCGTTGGTTCTAGGGCTGTTGAGGTGGTGTAGTATGAAGTGCAGGGCCAAACTGATGTATCGTCGACAGACCTGTTTGCTCTGTATGCGAACTGCAGGGGATCGAGCAGAGGGTTTGTAATAATCTTCAGGTGGGTTAGGACCAGATGTTCAAAAACCTTTATGAATACAGAGGTCAGTGCTACTGGCCTGTAGTCCTTTAATCCAGTAAAATTCCCTTATCATGTAAACATAAGGTGAAGGAAAAAATTCAGCATGGCAATTATAAGTAGGGTGGAAGAACCAACTGATTGGTGTTCTGGAATGGTGGTAGAGCCAAAAAACAATGGAACAGTTTGCATATGTGGTGGCTGGGTTTGAGTCAGACTGTGCAATGATGCAGGATTTGCATCCAGGAAAAGAAACATGCAATGGAACCTCTTCTGCCGACTGAGTATCCAGAGCGTTCTTTGCAGAAATTAGGAACAAATTTATTCAAGCTTAAAAGCCAGAATTAACTTCTTGTGGTGAATTATTACTTGAGATATGTGGAAATGACTCACCTTACTTGCGCAAGATGCTCTGTTATCATAGTTTACTTGAAGTCAAGGTTTTCCTGACACAGTATCCCACAGACATTCATTACTGCCAGTGGAACACAATTTTCAGGTCTTTGCAAACTTTGCTGAAGAAAATCTCCTGAAGAAAGTTTCTGATCCATACATGGCATTATTGGCATACACTTTTACACAGTGGATGTAGTCCTGCCCATCTTCTCATGGAATAAAATTTGTGGATTACTGTCAACGCTTCCTGGATTGTTGTGTCCATCCCTTCCTGACAATGGTGCTGTCCATTCTAAGGAAGGGTGTAAGAGGACGTCAGCTGCACAGACCTTTCATATGTACCACAGAGTCCGAAACCTGAGTCAACTGCATCCTGAAAGTGAAGTTTGGATTACAGACACTAATGTAACAGGAACTGTTCAGAAACAGTACACCACTCCACGGTTGTATCTGGTGAATACACCCCATGATATGGTATGACAGAACCGTCATCACCTCATTCCCTTGGCCCCCTGAGGAGGGTAGAGAGGGTTGGCTAGAGCAACCTCAGGAGCCTGCTTCACCTTCATCACCTACATCTTCAGAGTGTATACCAAAAATTGGGGAAATGTTGATGCAGCACACAGGGCTCAAAACTAGATCTTGGTGAGCTGTAGTGAGGCTAAACAGATTGGAAAAACAAGAGGAAAGAAAAGTGTTAAATATTCTTTCTATGGTAGCACTGAAGGAAAGGAGAATTTTGACTGTTAAGAAGGTTTGGAAAATAAAACGGGTTCTTATTCAAAATGGCAGATGTGGGATAATCTGTATCAGTCTGGTGTCGCATCTGTGTAAGGACAGCAGGGGGAGCTCTAAATAACGGTATCAGAGGGGAAGAAAAAGTACTGTGGCGGTGTGTGCTGAACATCATAAAGTCAGTCAAGAAGTTCTGCAGCAGCCTCGAAGTCACTTATTAATAGAGAATGCAACAACTCCCACCTGTTCATGAGCTCCTTCCTTCTTTGAAATTGCATACGGTAACGTCAAGGTAATGACATGTTCCGCCCCTTCTCTTAATGTTAGCGTAGCACAGAGCTTCGGCATATCAAGCCACAAAAAAAATTAAATACACAAAAATACTTATGTAGTTTGTCTATATTATCTCATTTCCAGTCAAATTTAGACTGAACAACCAATCTGAAAATTCCCACGGCCGACCGTCGACGGCGATTCAGCATGCACAATTGGCTGAAACAGGACCAACTAGAGCCAACGGTGCGGGACACACTGCACTAAGTGCAGGCAACGATCAGTCACCGACGCTGTCCGACGGCCAGTTGTCGGCTGAACGTGTCCCTAGCAGAGGTATGTACTGATTTGGTAGTTTTTGACAGCATTATACTGGCCACTAGTGTGCTTTATGTGAATTGCAAGTTTTCTGAAACATTTCCTGTCTACTGACATCTACGGAACAATTACTGTATGTTCTTGTAAGCAAAACATATACGCAATTTTAATACAAAAATGGACTATTAAGGACTAACATACAGTATATACAAAGAAAAATAACATCCTTTTTACATAACATTTTGGAAGCCTTATTATATATATATATATATATATATATATATATATATATATATATATATATATGTGTGTGTGTGTGTGTGTGTGTGTGTGTGTGTGTGTGTGTGTGTGTGTGTGTGTGAGTCACATGATTGAAGGGAACCAGTACATTTTCAAGAGATGGATTACATGTACTGCTGATATGCACAGTACTAAAAGAAAGAAAATTAGGTGCATATATGCTGGTTGTTTACAACTTGAGATGATCCAAAATATTCCTTTTATTATCTCCTACTCTGGCTATGAACCATTACTTTATTATTCTGTACTGCTTGTAAATTCCAGAACAACAAATGAATGACTTAGTTCAGAAAGTCGACTGCAGTTTGGTAACGTTCCTCTGGTGCATGCCGTGGTGTCTGACCAGCTCATCTGAACGGGCGAACTTCTTGTGACAGGTTGGCCAGCGACAGGTAAAAGGCTTCTCACCTAGAGAGTAAGAGAGAAAGAAAACAGGAGCATAACGCTTTTTAAAAAAAGGCTTGTTTTTGCAAGAGAATATTTGCATTTATGCTAACTGATTGTTCTGCTGAACCTAGAGACCTGGAGAAGGATAAGACAAAAAGGGGTTTTACGCACTTGTTTTACCTGTATGAGTCCGGGTATGGGTCTTAAGGTGGTCTGAGCGCGAGAACTTTCTCTGACACGTCTCGCACTGAAAGGGTTTCACTCCTGCAGGATGATAAAAAAAGGCCAGGATATGGACGCAGCAGGAAAGTGAGGTATGGGCGCAACCCTGCCGTCCACAACAGGAGGGACCCCACGTAAGGAGCGTATCACAGCACTGAACAAGGCAAGGTGGTGAGTGCATAGCGGATGGGAATGTTCTAGAGAGGAGCAGGGTGAAGAGGTGAGAGGGAGAAGGCAGAACAGGGTCCAACCTGTGTGTCTGCGCTGATGTCTCTTAAGCTGGTCTGATCTGGAGAACCTACGGCCACAGTCAGTGAAGTCACACTGGTAAGGCTTCTCCCCTGAGCATGCAGACAGTCACACACACACACACACACACACACAAAACCAAGTCTATTGCATTTCAAAGCCACCATTTACATTCTCAAAGCTGTGGGAAGTGCAGAGTAGGTGGATGAATGCTTCTGGGTTTAACACAGGACTTCCACATGGGGGCACCATTTCATTTTTAACTCAGGCTGGAATCTCACTCAAAAGGCCTTGTCACAATCAATATTTACTTGTATCTGTTTCTTATTTATATCCTAATTCCTAAAAGGTTTGATATTACACACAACAAGGTAAGACCACATAGTGCAAAAGTGTAACATACTACATAGCCAACCATTACAACTTCACTAATTATTACATAATTCCAATTCCAGAGTCTGAATAATTCCCCAAACAAAAGAAGACAAATGGAATGTTAGATGAAGAGTTTGGGAGGCACAATGCTCTTGGAGCAAGCCAGCAGACATGACATCTTTAATTTGTTGCACTGTAGTTTATTATAAAACTATTATTTATATAAATATGAATTATTATTCATAATGTCCATTGGCATTTTATTGATGTACTTTATGTATGCATGGCACTGAGCAGGTTGTGACAGTGATGAACTAGCTCAGAGAAACCTAGTGGAAAAAGCCCCAGGCTTATGGATTTCTCCATAATTTGAATGAATCATATTAAGCAGCATTGAATAATGTTGCTGACTTTCTTGTACATAAACATCTTGGGAGTGGCTCTAAGTAACTGGATGTGAGGCGGCTTAGTGACATCACCATAGCTACTGTAATGATTTTGGTAACCATCTGTTTTTTCTGTTTTTGTGTGCGTCTGCATACATATCCCTGTATATTCACTACGTTGTTGTGTAACACTTACCAGATTCAGAATGTCATGTGCAGTAAAGAAATATTTCTGAGATCTTAAGTCACAGATTTGTCACAAGAAATATTTTTACTTGTATGTTTGTCATCGGACAAGGAATTGTTTTGATAACCATGCTGACATATGAAACACCACCCATGGAAATGCTCTTGTTATCAAAGATTATTATTAAATATTACTATTGTACATATCTCCAAAGAGTAAGTGCAGTGTAGAGATATTCAAGATTGTGGTGAAGTAAAAAAGGTTTCCAGAGAAACATGGCATTTCAGACAGAGATCTCACACACACACACACACACACACACACACACACACACACACACACACACACACACACACACACACACGCCTCTTATATATATTACTGGATTATTGAGTAATCCTTTCACTTATGTACTGATTATAATTTTAATCACATCTGGAATCTGTAATAATCTTGGTATATAATGATCTTGGGTCCTTATTGAATTCTTATGCAAAGAAATGTTTCGCTCATGCCACAGATTACTCATATGGGGCTCAGTGATGTGTGTTCAGTAGCGGTGATGGTGGGCACTTTTAGAGAGGGCAAGTCTAGGAGCCAGCCGAGCACTGGTAGGGAACTGTCTCTCACCTGTGTGTTTCCTGCCATGCATCTGCAGGTGGGACAGTTTGAAGTATCTTTTGCTGCAGCCAGGGTAAGAACACATGAATGGACGTTTCTCGTTGGGCTCCGTTGACCTCACTATGGGGGGAGCAATGCTCGGCATTCGACATACATCCTGATGGGCAAGGTAGAAAAGGAGAGATCAAACCAAAAGTTGAATTCCCCGTTAAGACTGCATACTGTTCATATGCAATGTGAAATACTGCCCTCAAATTTATCTGATTAAGGTTTACTACAGCTATCAACATCTATAACATGTTGCTGAAGTGTTTACTTTTGACTTTTGAGGCTAAATTTTTGTTAATGTTCTGGTTTAAGATTCTCTGTAACACTCTTAGCCATAAGCCTGTTCAACATCAATTCAGCTCCTAAAAGCCAGAAGAGTACAGCAGAATAGGGGAGAAGAACAGAAAAAGGTTATAAAGTATGTTCACAGAAACATACACACATGCGCGCGCACACACACACACACACACCTATCAGTTCTCAAGGGAATTTTTGTTTTTTCAGATGCTGAAAGATGTTCATTGAGTCTGAATGATTTATTTGCACTGGCCAAGGCAATGCATAAAAGCCTGATCCTTAGTTCTAATGGAGTCACCGAAAGGCGCTCTCTGACAGAGGCTGTTCTCCACACATCTGCTACTTTGGCAGGCTTTAATACACTGTGGCTGTATTCAGCTAAGGCTTTTCTCTCCTGCAGGACAGCAGGACCGAGCCAGGCAGTAACGGACCGCTGGTCAGGTCCGGTTAATCAAACACTAGCCGCCGCTCTACAGTGCACACTTGAGAAGAGCACTCTGAGCTCGTCGTCCTGACCTTGGCCTTGACGGTGTTTGGCAGAATCTCTGCTAAAGCTGAAAGGCTGGGTGGGAGACGAGCATGCAGCCTTTATCTGAACCTGGATGTGCATGCATGCGTGTGTGAGTGTGAGTGTGTGTGTGTGTGAGGGTGCATATGTGTTCTTGCATATGTGTGTGTTTGTTTGCAGGCAACCACGTGAATTCATCAGAGCATGCTATGTATGTGCGTGCGTGTTTGTGTGTGAGTTGAGTGTATGTGTGTTCATGCTTGTGTGTTTGCTCGCAGGCACCCACGTGAATTCCTCAGAGCGTGTGTGTGTTTGTGTGTGTGTGTGTGTGTGTGTGTGTGTGTGTGTGTGTGTGTGTGTGTTTTGCAGGCACCCACCTGAATTCCTCGGAGCATGCCGTGTGTGTGTATGTGGTACTGGGCACTGCAGCTGTAGACTAAAGGAGGGGCAGCTGCTGAAGTCTCATTCTCAAACCCTGCAGTAGGACTGGACAAGACCAACAGAGCATACACAGATCTGTTTACTTCTTACTCTCGAAGTACACCACATGAGAACTCTTTAAGAACGCATTCAGTATGCAGTGGTGTAGACTGTAATGGTCAGAATAATGAAGTAGAAATATAGTTTCTGCCTGGAGACATTTTATTATAACTATATATAATAATTATTATATTACACAATAATTATAATATTTTTATCCTTCTGTCTGTTTTCTTTTTATAGATGATTTTTTTTAAGTGAACACATAATAAATACCTACCATGTATCGTTGTATCTTTCCAATGC
Organism: Electrophorus electricus; assembly: GCF_041902795.1. Lineage (NCBI taxonomy): Eukaryota > Metazoa > Chordata > Actinopteri > Gymnotiformes > Gymnotidae > Electrophorus > Electrophorus electricus. The sequence goes on from NC_137502.1 coordinate 16,217,810, forward strand.
TAAGAAATCACTAACTCCACAATTCAGTTACTAATACAAATTATCTTTAAATTAAAAAAAAAAGGAAAGGAAAGGCGTTTTCTGAAAACGAAATGAACTGATTGTAGTAACTGAAACCATATAAATAATCGCAATCCCCTCGGGTAATGTGCTTGGAGACGTGCGCGGTATGGAGCGTACCAACCCCCCCCCCCCGGTCTGCGAGTTTAGACAACTTGAACGGTTGAGGGCACTGAGGAAAGTTCAGGGTCGGGCTCAGAGTGGGCGCGTGGGCGGCAAGTGATTAACAGCTGAGTTCCATAAAGCGCTCTTTGTCCTGTCAACTTAACCTCTCAGGCGGTGCAGTCAGCTAGCGCTAGCGCAGTCATCGCTCCATCTAGGCATCCGTGCTGCCAGCTGGCAAGCAAACACCTCGTCGCTCATGGCAACAGGGGGTCAAGGCCCTGGCAGCCATGACGATTATCTGGACAAGCGTAAGTATTCTGCCTTGCATTGCCTACCGCCCATCTAAAAAGAATATTTCCCTAGTGCTAATGCACTTACACACGTAACCCTCCCATACAGCTGTAGGCACCTACTCTCTCTCTCTCTCTCTCTCTCTCTCTCTCTCTCTCTCTCTCTCAATAACACACACTGCATTCCATCAGTGCCCTTCCACCGCACCTAGAATTAGATGGAATTAGATACTTTATCTTAACTGAACTGGTTGACTGGGCAAAACCCTGACCCCCATTTACCAGAGTGTAAATTTAAGTGTGATCTTTCACTACCTTTTTTTTCTGGAAGAATGTAGACAGGAACTCTTCTAAAACACACTCTCTTTAAACTAGGATACTGGACCATAAGTGGTGATAAAAAAGTTATACTGGTTAAAATCTTGTTCCCTGTGTTTTGGTCCACCACATCTTGTGGCATCCCTTACACATACAGTTAGGGAGACAGTCTCTCTATCTGAATCTTTTTCTCTGTCTCAGCACAGAGGTCACAGGCAGTGGACTATAAATGTAACATGTCAGAGGAAGCACACCACACTCAGGGCATAGGGGGAACAGGAAGGGCGCACACTTCCTGCCTTCCCAACACTGGTCATTCACATTCTCTTTGTCACTGGGCAGAATTTCAATCATGCATGTTGATCCTACGTTACAAGAAGAAACTTTTACACTCCTTTTTCTAAAAATGAGCACTTTTAAAGCCTTACACAAACAGATCCTTTCCTGACCCTTGCTAATTTTCCTCCTACTCTACTCTTCCTCCAGAAGATTTTAAAGTTGCTTTTTAAAGGTGCTATTATGCCTAATCTCTTCCCAGTGCTAGGCATAGCCATGCAGCTGTGTGCACATGAGAAGCGGAGGCCGGCTCTTTGATGATAACCCAGAGGAGAGGCTATCTGTCAGAGACAGTCTATCAGCCACCACAGAAGACGCCCTCTCAGGCCAGGTCAGAGGGAGATCAGACTACGTGTACTGCTTCCTGCCCAGACAATACCTCCAAACAGACCCAAATATACTATCCAAATACTTACATGTGGGGGATTAAAAAATGCAGAGGCCTGACAAACAATAGCACTGGAGGAAATGGTAAAGGGATGTGAGAAGGGTCATTATGGGCTCTAAGTAGAAGGGTCATACCTCTTGATAGTAGAAGTCAGAGAGCTGACAGGATTCCAGGCTACACATTCCAGCTGGGATGTCATTTGATACAAATTATCACTGCCAGAGGAAGGCAAACAAAACCGCATTTTACTATAGTTTTAAAACACTTTCTCATACAGAAAAGTAGACCGGAGCAAATTGTTTTGCATGCAAAAGCAAGAGGAAAAAAGAATATGGAGAGTGGGTAATAAAACATGGGTGAATGAGACAATGTTTTTGTGACCACCAGCAATAATGATGATGGTTGTCATAAGTATTTCAGTCACTACTTTAATTAGCAGACAGTACTAAAAATGGGTCTCTGAATCATCTGATCACTACAGGCAACCGTTTTTATGAGAAACGGGTGCTTGTTTCTACACAGTCACATGCCTACAGTGTGCGCAGGCAGCGAAGCACTCTCACACGCCCTCAAAAAGGACGCCCAAGCTCCGGTGCTGTGGAGATGCACAGTGCCTGGTACAGTGTTGGAATCCTGTGATGTCATAGTACCCCTGGAGTGATGACAGCAGGGAGGGGTTGAAGAGGGTCTGAATTACTCAGCATGCAGCATCTAATCTCTGCTGGAGAAGGTCAGGCTGGTTTCTGTGCTAATCAAATGGGTACTTTTATCAGTGCAAAATGAGTAGGTTTTTGTTTTTTTCACACACTTCTGTTTTGTCAGTCAAATGGACTGACCACAAATGCTATGAGTCGTATCCGTTTATCCTTTGCCCACTTATCTGGGGAGATGTTTGTTTTACAGGAACCTATGATTTGAGACTACAAAACCTCATCTTACTGTATTAGTAACCATTGGCCCTGATGGGTAAAGGCATCTACGCATATAAGACTGACAGAAATATATGTCACGGTAATATTAGTCAAACTGGTGATATTTCAGAGTGGGCTGTGGATGAAATGTTAATGTTTTACCAGTGTTTTCTTATCTCAAAAGAATTTTACGGATAGGGTGTAAGAGCAATTCCATTATGCCGGTATTTAGAAATTCTGTGGACATTTTTCCCAGGAGAGCGCACACTTCCCATCCTTCAGCTACTCTCAAGGTTACTGAGTGCAGAGGAAAACGAAGTGGAGTCTCCCCCTTAGCTCCTTTGGAACACTGCTGTTTGGTTGCAGAGAAGTTCAGGCTCCAGAGGGCATTGGCTAAACATACTGCAGTACCAGGTTCTGTAAAGAGGGTATGTGTGTGTGTGTGTGTGTGTGGTTGTGTGTATGTGTGTGTGTGTGTGCGTGCATGTGTGTGTGCGTGCATGTGGGGGGGGAGTGCTGAAGAGACAGTCAACTCTTATCAACCCCAGTTCCGTTATTTTGGGTTCTTCACGATCTCCCCTTTTTGCAAACAACTTGAGAACACTATTTGAAGAATGCATCCTCATTGCTGTGCGGCTGGTGCAGAAAAATGCCAGTTATTTTTCTTTCTGTTTACTACCTCTGGCAGTCTGTCCTTTCTAATGTCTGCTCTAATTGGCTCTTCTCTTAGTGAGTCCTACCAACCTCTCATATTGGTTTGTTGCCTCTCCATACCAGCTTGTCATTTTACTCTCTCTTGCGCTACTCTCCCCTGACCCTGTTTTCTTTTGAACGCTCTGGAAAAGGCAGGGAAGAGGCACTTGGAGGACTATAGATCACGCTGAGCGTATTTTGGCCCACTGCGGACTACAGTGAAGTTCGTAACCTTTGCACAGACAGAATGGCTGTGTGCAGGCTGCAATTGTACAGATGTAGTATGCCATTGAGATCACTGTTATAGCAGTTATGCATGGGGTAATAGCGATTTTTTTTTTCTGTCTGGTCACCTAATCACTGCTCTATGCATCAAAAAATCTAATTTGCACAGGTTTACTCTTCACTCATGACAACAGTTGCCATCCATTGCACTGACATGCAAAATGTTACGTCATCAATTCACTGTAACTTCCTCATAGAAGTTGTATGTACATCATGCCCTAAGATTACAGTGCATTATAGATATTACTCCTATGGCACATTGCCTGTCCACTATCTGTTGTGCACAGTGGGTCTGTGAAAGTGCACACCATTAGACACCATTGCAAAATTTCAGCCCCTAGGATTTGTGTACTGTATAGTGAATAAATATTAAGGCTTTTAGACGGTGTCAAAGAAATGGCCCCTTCCAAATACAAATCTTCAGGAAAAGTGAGGCGCTCTACCTATTGTAGGTGTTCCGGAGGAGCAGAGTCTGGCTGTCTGTGGGGGCTTGGCAACCGTAGACAGGAGGAGGAGCTTGGTACTGTTGTTCAACTGCAAAAAAAAAAAAAGAATATCAAATGTATAAAAATACTTTTTGGTTACTACACACATTATTTTCCCTCTTCATTCAGTAGCACTGAATTGAGAAAAGAACATAGCAACTGCTCAGACCCATTTATTTAATCAGAGCCAACACCTACACTTATGAACCCTTTTACATGAATCACTCCAACATGGCTTCTCTTTGCACATAATAATTATCTCAACTATGATGAATGCTCTTTTAAATAGCCTTTAATAACTCACACTTCAGGACTAAAACTGACAGGTCTATTACCACATACACATACATGCATTTGGCCATTTCTCTGTGTATTTCCTCCCAGTTTGAATCAAACTAGAACCTGTCCTTGATGCATTCATACATGTAACAACCTTCTACACCTGATTTCCTGTTTACGTGTGAAAGTAAGCACGTCACAGCAGGACTAAAAGCTCATTGTGGAAGCAGCGGAGAGGGGAGCGTGGCCTTATCCTCACTCCGGTTATCCAAACAGCCCCGCACTCCCGGTATCCATAAAGCACTCCACATCTCAACGACAAGGCGCACTCCTTTAACGTCAGCAGCAGGAAAGGGCGGAGAATTAGTCCCCTGACACCATTAAACATTTCACTAAGCTTCCACACCATGGTCTCTTCTAGTTCTTCTACAGAGGAAAAGGGCTGATCGTTCACCTTAAAGGTGCCATGCAGTGGGCATAAAGAAGTAATTCACTCTTTGTTTCCATTGTCAGACATTGTTGTTGATAATGGTGCATCACTGTTCATGCAATTCGTCCTTCATAGATTTTTTTTTTTTTTGCCATTGATAATTGCCATTAACAATTAGCTATGTTTCCAGAAATAACAATACCAGGGACAGAAGAAAACTTTGCTTGGTAATTTTTGCAACTGCAACTAAAATGAGCATGAACACACAATCACTCAAATCATATAAAATCATATATAATCATCATAAATGAAAACACTGGCCATGCGGCGGGAGGGTTTCCTTACCCATGCTGGTCTGTGGGGACATGGCATCCTCTTGCTTGAATGGGTGGGAACAAGGGAAGGGAGGGGAGTGGTGAGCTGGAGTGTGGCCATAACTCGGAGCTCCATCCAGATCTGCTGTGGGAGAGGGATGGGGGTTATTCCCAGTGCCCAATGCCATCGTTTTACAATTAAGATTCCCAACATAAGTTGTAGATTTTATTCGCTTTTACACAACTGACCCCTAAAAAGAAAGTGACATTTCTCCCGTGCACTCAAAACAACAGCTTTAGATAATTAAAAAATCAAAATCCTAAAGCCACTACAGGGGCCAGTCGCTTGCATGATGAAGAGACATAAAAACACAAAGAGCTAGAAAGTATTGTCTGTTTTGTGAGCCTCTTTATTGGTTATTTTGTAATGGTCCACTTCCTATTGTGTAAGGATGGAATATTTGATTTTTCGGCCAACAAACCAAGAGTAGCTCCTGTCCAGTATGTAGTCTAAACTCATTCCTATTTTAAATTGAACAACCTAGCCACAAAATCCAGTGAAGGTGTTAAATCTAGTAATATGCCATTACTCCAAACACATGCATAGTCCATAATATCCTCTGTAATGTTAGCTTTTAAAATGGAAACCAATGTATATCACCCTGCAGGTAACTGATGCCTGAAACCAATAATATTTACTACATAAAAGTGTTTTTATGGCCTTTTGTAGAAAACAACAAAAAATATCCCAGATGTGGAGGTGGATATGAAATTGAAATATGGTTGTTAATCTTCTTATCTTCTATCTTCGTGGTGGAAAAGGAAACTACAAATCCTTTGGGACAACCACTGGGGACCAATAAGCCCACAACAATTTACTGGAAATCTTGTCATTTTGACTTTGTTTTTAATTTGAAAATCACAAATGAAATATTTGAGTACTAGTCAAGCAATATTAGAATGCTTGACAAATGCTTTGTGGAAGGTTTTGAATCTGGTCAGGGCTTGTAAGGAGGGAAGTCGAACCTAGACTTGATCCTGATAAGTTTTAAGGGAGCGAGTTGGTTTTCATCTTGATTCATATTAGCCATTCATTCTACATGATATATATACACAGATATATAAGCTCACAAGTGTGTGTGTGTCGAGGGGTCAGGAGAAAGAGAGAGCGTAAGAGAGAAAGTATAATTGAGTGAATCAATGAGCATGTGTTCTGTAGTCTATGAACTTCTATCTGAGGTTAAACAGCAGACAGGGATAGTAAACTGTGATTAAATGTCCTCAAATGTCACTGTAGTCAGAGAATCTAAAACTTATGCCTAGATAACTAAAATAATCATGGCATTTAAGTGCTGTAACACTAAAGGAAACCTAATTTCGCATTGTCAACAATCTATTACTTTTGTTTAATCTATGTAAAAAGAAGAAAATCCTTTTCAAAGCAATCATAAATTTGATATACTGAGTATCAGATTACAGCTTGCATATTAAAACTGACAAGAAGTCTAAATACAGTACCACTGATGTTCTAGAAGAAATGCCCTATACTTACACTTTTCTAGCATCTCTGAAGCCCAGGGAGATTTTAGCATTGCAACATCCCTCACTTCAAACATATGATACTTAGTATGTTGTAGCCTGACACTGACAGACACTGATTCCAGACAGATTGTAGGAGTGGACCAAGGACTGGACTTACACGGACTTCGAAGGCCTGGAGGATTGTCTGCGCAGGTGGACAGATAGGGTGCGCTGGGGAAGACTCGACCCTGGTTGCAGCCGCCTGTCCCAGTAAACTGGCCCGAGAAGTGCACAGTGAAGGCCCCGAAGCCACAGTGTGGGTCATCGAGGGGATCGGCCGCCGCCCAGCCCGGCTCCTGCTTGATGAAGGAGTGGGACGGCAGGGCTCCGTAGGGGGAGCCGGGATGGAAGTCCATAATGGGGCCCCACTGTGGAGCGCCACCACTGGCCCCCGGGAGAGCAGGCACGGGGGGCATCAGGGTGCTCAGGTCTCGCGTGTCCGACCCCATCAGCCCGCACGACTCTGCCAGCATTTAGGACAAGCCGTCTAAGAGTGCTAGCTGCAACCACAGCAGCAGACGGTGGCAAGAATCAACTTCTGCGCCACTCTAACAAAAGGAGACCGGACGACTCCTGAAGCCCGAAAATACACTCTACGGCAGTGCCCGTGCAAGAGGTTGGGGAGACCTGCTGGAGCAACGTGAAGGAGATGCAGTGGAAGCCAGTTTCTACATCGCCAAGACTTCAGAGCTGAAAAGGAGACCTGGTTCTTCTTGGGTAAGCTTGAGAAGCAGTGAGAGGGATGTGACTGCGAAGACTCAGTTAAGGGAGTGGATGGGGAGTGGTCGAGTGTGAGGTAGGAGTAGCATGTCTGGGGCTCGTCTGTGTATGTCGGATCTAAAACGACCCCACTGTGGCCCGGTGCAGGAGGAGGAGTTAGGGGAGAAATGATGAGCACTTCATTTGCTTTAGTCATCCCCCAGATAGCACTTTCTGGGTGCTGACTAATGTCATGAATGTGTAAATATAAGTGTGTGTGTTAATGTACATTTTGATGTTATGTTAAAATGTAACATATTAGAAGAAGCAGTATTAATTGTATTATTATGCTACATTATGTTCAAGTAGTCTAAGGATTGTATTATAGCTATTATTTGAGTGAAGTCTCAAGGAAATTGGTCTTGGCAAAAGGAAGCATAGGGTTAATTATTTTTATAATTAGTTGTGAAAATATATGCAGCATGCTTTGCATCTCTTAACGTTAGGTTCCTCTTTTTTCTCTTCTTGGTGGAACACTTTAATCATTCCTTTTTTCTTACACAGAGAAGTTGTGGATTTTGAGATTGAACTGTCAATGTACTGAAATAGCAAATAAAATGTTTTACACAATGTCCAAGTAACTGAAAAAGTAGTCTTCAAATGCAGCTATTTCAGATGGAAGATGTGCTCTCAAACCATACACTCAAAAGCACAATCTTTAAATATTAGGTAAAAGTGTTTTTTCTGGCCACTTCTGTTGTTATGGGTTATGTTTCTGGAGAGACCAGGCATCACCAAGCACGGCTGAAATTCTGTTGAACTAAACAGGGCTTGGTTTGGGAAGGAGGGTGTTTGGTAATGTCTGAGAAGTAATGATCAAGGAGCACAGAATGAAATATTACTAAATCCAGCAGGGGAAAAGAAAGTGGAATAGAAACTATTGCATCCACTTTTAGCCATTTTAAAAATATGCTACAGGTGTCTGGATATGCTTGACAAATGTAAGTAAATAAATAAATAGAGAATGCAATTACTTTCATAGAGTATGTAATTAATTTCATTACTGCTTACAAATAGCCTAAATTTAATTTTTAGTTTTGAGTATTATGTTTTAGTTTCAATTAACAGACAAGTCCTTTTTCTATAAAATGCTTCCAGACAGAATTTAAAAATAATTTTCCATGTCAAAAAGTGTCATATTCCTTAGCTTTACCTGCCAAAGTGTTCCCTGTCAGCACAATAGATTACCTGTTTTGCCAAACACAGGGATCTTACAAAAATGGTACTGAGCAGTAAAGCTATCACTGGCACTGGGGGAAATATATAAAGCCAGTATGAGTATCTACACATAGACAAAGCCAGAACATCTGTCAAAGTAACTGGGATTATGTGTCATTCTCTAGGTTATTTGCTTTAGCAAGCAAGAAATTTGGCACTGGCCCAACCTCACCTACCTGTTCTGGGAAACTTCTGGAAATAACCACAAGCACTGTTTTCCTCAGTCACAGCTGCAGTGGCCATGGGAAGAAGATCCATCATGTACAGTACAGTGTCTTGAGATGCAGTAGGTTACCAACTGATGACATCACTAAAAAGATTTCATCTCAGTATGTAATGTATATCATTAATACATCAATGAAAAGTCTAATTAAAGATAAAAAAAATTTCATTTGTTAAAGTATCACTTCAAGAGTTTTAGGTATAGCTTCAGGTGTTTTAGTGATAGGTTGAGTGACTAATATGTGTTTATAGTAGAAGGGTATGCAGTAAAAACAATCTTCCAATTCTCAGGAAAATCATGTTTTTCCAGAATAACATTTTACAAGCAATACATCATCATTACTATTGAATCTAGATACATGATTGCATCGGCCTTCAATTTTATAAGGAACATCTCACATGGAGCTTCTCTCTGAACCAGGACAAATGCCAGGACAGAGAGTGGGCCTGAGCTCACATTTCACAATTAGACTGAGGTTGGTGACTTGACTTCTACCTCTGCTTCTCTGTCTGTGGACATCTGGAAGCCAAGTCTGAGAACTTCAAGCCAGGATGCTACTGACCCAGGGTTCAACTCCACGAGGTCTTAGAAGAGGGGGATGGTAATGTCAGAAAGAGTCCAAAAAGCTGAGTCTTTGCTCATTGCATCATCTGGCTTATAACAGCAGAACAAGAGGGGGAATTCCTTACTCTGGAAAAGCTCTGACTAGTTGCATGTCGTGTATTGTGTGCCAACATTGTTAACTAGGGTGCAACTTCAACTTCCAGTCAGTTTAACAGTTTTTTATTCCTTTGCATGAGGTGAGGTTTGCAACACCGAAAGAAGAGCAACACTACCTGACAGTCTTTACTGTGTATGTGTGTCTCTTCTATTAGCACTGTGGAGCAGGGTCACACAGAGGACATCTTAAACTAGAGTCCTTCAAATCCCCATTTCTAACTCAGTAACAGGAGCGAAAAGGCATGCAGGCCATCCCTGAGGAACGCAGAGAAACTCCATGTACACAGCTCTAAATAACACTGTGCTAAAATAATGGCTCCCCATACAACCATTAAAGTCAATAAGCCACACTGGACTCTTCTCCCTGTAAAACTGCCTTCAGCAGAAATACTGTTTCGTTAAATGCTGGGTATATTAAGTTGAGTGCAGTTATATATGGAAGAGGGTAGTATAGATTGTGTATATTCCCTCAAATTTATTTTGCATAGTGATTTTTACAACATGTGCTGTTAAAAAACAGGTCTACAGAAATCATACATACAGTGAATTCAGGTCCAGGCCCATAATGAGCAAGCCAAGTCAACGGTCTCAAAGCAAAACTCCCTAACACACAGTTTTCTGACAAAGACATGTGAATTGTAAACGTGTTTATATATGACATACAGCATGATTGTGTCTGGACTGTGATCTCCGTGCAAACTATTTCAAAGTACACTCCATTCCAGGGAGACATACACTTTTTAAAATAAAGCAGTTGAAAAGAATCACATCTCTGTTCTTCTGATGATACCACTATAAACACATGCACAGATGAATGGCAAGTTGAGGTCAGAGAACTGATAACATGCCGTCTTCCCATCATTTCATTCCACACTTCAAAAAGCACTGGGTATCAAAGGAAAGATAAAGCATAGCTAGGAATATCCAAGGAGGAAAAACATATTTCTTTTGTTGGGTGAGACACTCCAGTTGTCTTGGCTGGCCTTCAAACTTTAAATCACTCCTCGTGTGTAATAATACTTCTTCACACACACACACAAACAAAATACACAGTGCAATTACTACTACAGAGTTTTTACAAATGCCATTTCCTCTTACTCTAAGAAATGGTTAAGGACTAGAAAACAGCCTTGTCTCAGAGGAGTAGGGTGTCTGAATTTTTGACAACAGATCAGCAAAGGTGATATCAAATCTTATATGCTGCAGACAAAAGTCAAATAATGTCAATGTTGAATGGATCATTACAGAAAATGAGTGCAAGTTAGTAGTGAAGCACACTAGTTGCTCCATTTCCAGGTATCAGAAAATTATACTCTTTAGACAATATGCACACAGATTATTTCTAGCACTAATTAATGGCATATTTGGAGAAAAAATATCTTGATTCTTCTTTAACATTTTTAAGCATGACAGCAATCAAGACACAAGACAAGATTAAGGGTCAGTTTCTCCAGCCCAGATGAAGATTAAACCGAGACTAAAATTAATTTCTAATCATGATTTACAATTCGGGCTGCAATTTAGCCCAAGAGTAGGGTTAGTCCATGTCCAGAAAACCAGCCTTAAATGTATGCATGCAAATATCTGGTCATTTAGATCTGAAAAAGGTGTTCTAAAAGGAAAACAAGTGTTCTAAAAGGAAATTCCATACTTGAGGCTTTGGATTCTAATACTAATGTTGCTTTGCTTTTTAAATCAAACAGTTATGTGACACTAATGTGTAATTAATGTAATCCAATGGTACTAAAAAAAATTGGATACACTTCAGACAGAATATTTTGCAGAATTCTAGTATTTGGACAAATGCCTACTATGTTTGGAATTTCATTATAATAGGTTCCTACTGTATAAGTCTACTTTAAGTCATAAGTGGGTTCTCTTTGCTTTTCTGTGATTCATGGAGAAAGTTACATTATTAGGTTGGCTGATGCTAGCCAGGACCAACCTGTGTCATGAAACTCCTCACAGATAAAATCACTGTTACATTTCCACGGCAACAGATGAGAGGACTCAAAAGAATGGCACCACAAATCACAAACGCCTTTCCCATGACAGAATCTTGAAAATGTTTTTCTCGAGTTCTCACTCAGCCATCCCTCCTTAATGTGGGATACACAGGCTGCCTGCAGTAAAATGTTACATTTTACATTTAATTTTACATTTTGGCATTTAGCAGATGCTCTTATCCAGAGTGACTTACAAAAATGCTTTGTCATCTACTCAAAGAATGTATCCTGGCCAGTACAGTAGATTAGAGTTCCCATTACCATTGAATTACAATACTGCTGAAATTACAAGAATCAATGCTGATACCTAGAACTGCAAAATAAGCATAAGTTCTATATCAGGCAACAATAAGTATAATGCCAAACAATACATGCTAGTAGTTTCAGTTACTCAACAGTAACTGCAAGGGACTCTGCTGCTCAGAAAGCCAGTAGAAGTTCATTCCACAAACTGGGACCATCTAGCCTTGATATTTGTCTTCCATGGGACTTGAAGTATGCTATTTCATGCTGAGCCATACTTGAGGTTTGAAGTACTCAAGGTACAGATTGAGTTTTGACCGTTGTCATCATTTAAGGAGGGGCTGGTCCATTTTTTCTTTGTAGGTGAGCATCAGGGTTTTCTAATCTGATGCAGGCAGCTAGTGGAAGCCAGTAAACGGAACACAGAAGTGGAGTGACATGTTATGAACTTCAGAAGATTTTAGTTCAAAACTTAAAGTCTATTCACTCTGGAATTTCTTTTGATTAGATGTTGTTACAACAAAGCCAGACTTAATGTAATGGTGTCAGATGGTGTCTGTCTGTCTATGTGTGTGTGTGTGTGTGTGTGTGTGTGTGTGTGTGTGTGTGTGTGTGTGTGTGTGTGTGTGTGTGTGTGTGTGTGTGTGTGTGTGTGTGTGTGATCTTGTCCTTGTGGTTTTTCTTCCATGTGAAATTAATAGCTTGTCTCAGTGCGGTAAGCAGCTATCTGTCTTTAGGAACAGGTGGACATGAGTCAGTCCACTAAGTGGTCAAAAGGTTAAAGTTCAGCTAAGCTACAGTAAAGTTTTCTCACCCTGCCCACTGAACTGGTTGAGGGCAGACAGATCTTATAAAACAGCATTTTTCTCTTTTGTTTTATGTTATCACAGGTTTTCCTTCAAGAAACATTTTGCTTGAAGGCTTTTGTATCCCAATGTACAGCTAGCTTCATTAATTGTTGTGTCACCTTTCTACTGGCTGTTATGGATCAGCTGACTGTTACTTTATTTAATTCTGCATGATGACACTTTAGGATAATTATATTTTCATCAGCCTTATTATTATTTATTGTCTGACAACTTTGTGTCCTGGTAAGATATGTTATAATGTCCTGCTTTCTTACATTTACCTGAAACTTTTATCAAAAGCAACTTACAGTTATGAATGAGTACAGCTTGAGCATTAAGGGTCTTGCTCAGAGGCCCAACAGTGGCAGGGCTTGAACCAGCAATGTTTCAATTATAAGGGAAGTAACTTAACCACTGAGTTACCACTGCCCTTTCTTTTATTGCTTTGCATGCTACTGTGGCAAAACAATTAATGAAGAACTCTGTGTGTCTGTCTCACTCTCTATCTTTAAATCAACACTAATTTCCTGGCATTTGTTCCAAATATCATACAGTTTATGCTCACAGAATCTCAGTCTACTGCTTAAAATTTTAAAGATCCATTTGAGACCATATCTAAAAGGGAAGTTCATACGCAGACACTGTGGTCACTTCAGTGTTCTATGAAGCAATAGTACAGCTGTCAATTTAGTCACAGTGAGGGTTTTTCTAATAAGGTGGGGAATTCTTGTCATTTCAGGAAAGCTTCAGCAGTTTATCATAAAACCACACCCCATAACCTTGGCACACCCTTTGTCTCTCATACGTTCACTCACTTGAAACTCCAGACATTTCAGTGGAAGCTGACCTGTGTCACTTAGAATGATCAAGTAGATAATTCATTATGTAAAAGCCTATCCAAGACACTTCTCAAACTTTGTTCCATTAAATCATGTATTTTGATAGGGAAGTTTTTCCCAATGAGTCGCACAACCACTGGACCACGTGGTGGTCTGATCTTCTGGGTGTGGTCACTCGTAATGCATGTAGATCACTCAAGGCACTATTTTGATGAGGTCACTGACTAGACTGATATATGAGAACAATCCTGAGGAAGTGAGGTGTGGAAGGGGAGGAAGGAGATTTTTAGGTCAGTGAATGGAAGGCATACATCTGTCATTTAAGGTCAGAAACCAAATACCCATGATGATAAAAGGGAAGTATTTAATGTAAATAGCTGCACTGAATGCTATGTAGTGTGACTAAGTATCTTGAAATCAAATGTACTTATTAATTATTATTACAATGACAGGACCATTTTTTGCAAACTGTTCTTTTGGGAGTTCTTCAGTGCTAGGGTCCCCAGGCTTTGGAACACCATCTATATGGATATCTACACACTATCTACATGACTGTTCTTATCTGTCTTTCAAGACCAACTGAAAACTTAGCACCTCTCCCAACACTATCGCTTCTTTACTTCTCTACCTACTTGCTTTCCTACTACTACTACTATTATTATTATCATTATTATTATTGTTATTATTATTATTATTATTATTATTATTATTATTAATAATAATAATAATAATAATAATAATAATAAATGTTTTGTGTGTGGAGAGTCACCCATAAGTTCTGAAATCTGACCCATTTACAGGCTGAGCACATAGCATCCCTTGGTACCAGGTACTGCCTTGCTGCTAGGAGAGTGACGTAGTGTAGCTGGCAAGCGTGCTTCGTGAATGAGATACGACTCATCCTCTTTAGCATTAAAGTGATTCTTATAATTCGTATCCAAAAAAAACTAACTTGCCAATTTATGCTTTTTAATACTAGTTAGAGATGTTTGAAATGTCATCCACTTCTTGTTGCAATTAAAAGGGGCATTATAAGTATGTGGTGAAGTACACCAAAGGAAATTAGTGTGTTAGGTCTTTGTGTCAAACTCCTTTTGGTTAACCTTCTCATCAAGTAATTATATAGATTTTTTTTTAATGATGTAATTTGAAAAGCATGTCACCCACGAATTCCACAACTGTCTAAAAACCCTAACTAGGTAAAAGTGGCTGGGTTCCTTACACATCTATGGCTATAAGCCCAGGAAGGCACAACTGGCTCACCTTTGGTTGAGAAGGATAGTTCACTTGCGCTATACATTGGTGTTGCCAACTTATGTGAACAGAATTAGGCTGTCAGCTCTCTCCCCAAGCACATTTAACTGCTCTACAATAATCCTTTACACAAAATGCTAAGTGAAGCCAACAGTGTATACCCTAGACGCAACAACAGCTTTGCACTACTCAAAAATATTTATGTTCAAATAAGACTCATGATCATGTCTCTTTAAAACATCGACCCGGAAATACATGAACATCACCGGTCATTTATTGAGTTCTTTTCCGGCCGCTGGAGCCTCGCAGTGAGCGTGGATCTTATCTGTGCTCCACAAAATTGTAAAAAATAAAAAAAATAAAAAAAATGAGTGTCCCTGCATTCATTGACATCACAGAAGAGGATCAGGTATTGAAAGTCTAACGTATATGATATTAACCTGTGAGAATTATGATTGAATATTGTAGAACGCTTTGATATTTTGTAACGCCTTAGCCAGCTTCTTCATGGACTCTAGCCTTAGCTGGTTAGCCAGCTTGCTAGCTAGCTTCCATCATAGACCATTAACTTGTTAGCTAGCTAGCTGGGTTAGCTAGGTGGTAAGCAGTTTGATTTGCTAGCTAGATCCGTTAGGTCTTCCACAAACGGAAGGAATCGTGAATGAAGGAAAAGTCTGGTTACAGTAACTTAGCTAGCTGTGTAGCTAATACTCTAACACGTTATTATTTTTGTTGGCTTGTGTGCGGCTATAATGCGAACAGCATGGTTACTGTCACCGTTGTATTGTTAAATCTACGTGTAGTGCTTAGCTCTGAGGTATTGGCTAGTTCTGCTGCTTATTGAAATGTGCTTGCGTCATTTGACTTTATCAGTATTATTCTTGTCCGCACGAGCTGATTATGGTTGCTGTTTATGGTTGAAGGCTTCCGAGCTCCGGGCCTACATCAAATCCAAAGGAGCAGAAATCTCTGAGGAGAACTCCGAGGGAGGTCTTCATATTGACCTGGCTCAGATTATTGAGGCATGTGATGTGTGCCTCAAAGATGATGACAAGGGTGAGCATGCATCCAGCCATGAATGAGCCTGTAGCCTTGTCTTTATTTTGCACGTAGTGTCTAGGGCTTTTGTGCATATGCATAAATGTGTCTTTGTGTGTGCAGATGTGGAGAGTGTGATGAACAGCATTGTGTCCCTGCTGCTGATTCTGGAGACAGACAAGCAAGAGGCCTTAATTGAGAGCCTGTGTGAGAAGCTTGTGAAGTTCAGGGAAGGCGAGCGCACCTCTCTTAGGATGCAGCTGTATGTGCAGAATGCAGACACCTGCTCATACATCCGTTCTTCTGAGAAGTTCACCTAAGGCTTCAGACAAAATCACAGTTAAACATTAAAGCATGCAATACATTTGAAAGTTTAAAAAATTGGGGTTGTTATAACTTAGGATTTTTTATTGTTGCCATCTCCTTATAAAATTAAAAACAAAATAATGAATGAATCTCATTCATTTTTTAAAATACACAATTAATACAAGCAATACTGCAGTGATTAATATGAAACGTTAGGCACCGGTTTTTATATATGGTTTTTGACTCTCTTCCTTGCCTATCTTTCTTATATTTGTTGAGGGCCTCTTTATACTGTTGCAGTTTTAATTGTACCTTTCTTTTCAACATGGTAGCCTGAGCAACCTGTTCCACGGTATGGATGAGAACACGCCGGTGAGGTACACGGTGTACTGCAGTCTGATTAAGGTGGCAGCTGCATGCAACGCCATCTCCTTCATCCCCACAGACCTGGACCAAGTACGGACTTCAGTGCCATGCTCTTAGAAACCAAATCCCCACAACAGTCATAAAGGAATTAATCAGTGTATATATGCATTAAGCAATAGTGAAGCTGTTACAGTTGATAATTAGAGGTGGAATAACTCTGATCTCCTTTGTTTTCCTGATTGAGGTTCGTAAATGGATTGTTGACTGGAACCTGAACACAGAAAAGAAACACACTCTGCTGAGGCTTGTGTATGAGGCCTTGGTTGATTGCAAGAAGAGGTAACCACACATAGGCACCCACAGACTTCAGCTTTAAAAGGGGGACTTGTCTTATAGCTTGGCACAGGCTTCTCACCCCCGCCATGGGTATTTGGTATCCCACAGTGAGGCTGCAGCCAAAGTGATGGTGGAGCTGTTGGGAAGTTACACAGAAGACAATGCTTCCCAAGCTCGGGTGGATGCCCACAGGTGTGTCTGTCTCTCTATCTATCTCTCTCTCTCTCTCTCTCTCTCTCTCGCTCTCTCTTTCTCTCTGTTTTCTAAACACTCACACTCTCACACTCACACGCCATTTGCCCCGACTTCACAGGTGCATTGTCCGTGCTTTGAAAGATCCAAATACATTTTTGTTTGACCATCTCCTGGCTCTGAAGCCTGTACGTTTCCTGGAGGGAGAGCTGATTCATGATGTGAGTGTTTGTTCAAATGAAGGTGATGAGTTCAAATGCCATTGTGCGAAGTCATATCATTGACATAGATGCTGGAACATATCATATGTATTGCATAAATCTCTGTGAGCCTGTATTAGCTTGTGTGAGTTAGTGATGTGGGTTGTAATTTCACTGCAGATGTTTTACTTCCATTTTTAAACATTTGTTGCTCACCCTTTGGAAATTTTCCCTTTGTCATTTTTTATATATTTCTGTAGAATTCCTTTACTATTGGGTGTACATATTGTGAAACACCAAGATTTTAAATCTTGAAAGTTGATCACCTGTTGTTCTTTGAGTCACAATCCTTCTTTCTCCTTAGCTCCTGACCATCTTTGTGAGTGCAAAGTTGGCAGCCTACGTCAAGTTCTACCAGAGCAATAAAGACTTCATTGATTCTCTTGGTAAGTGGTTTTCATCGACCTGGTAAGCGTTTAATGGAATGTTTTGCCTAAATGAAGTGAGCAGGTCTAACAATTACCAGGAAAATGTGCAAGTTCAGCCTAGTTTTGTTAGTTGTATTATAAATAAGTAGACATGTTTTGATAAAAATGTTATGACACTGATTATGGGTTAGCCGTTGGCAGATAAATCATATAAAATTCTCATAAAACAGCTGCCAACCAGGGAGGGCGAGGGCTTTCACATGCTTCCTCTGAGGCACATGCAACCCATCACTGCTTCTTTTGAGCTGCGGCTCATACAATGTCAAGCCGCTGTAATACACACTGAGGATATCGTCCGTTCCCTTCTGATGCATGAGCTCACACATGCCCATGATTGGCCATTGGCAGTGTGATTGACAGGGCAGAGAGAGTATGCCACTTCTCCCTTCCTGAGAGCACAGCCAGGCTCCAGGCCACAGAAGTATTTTTTTTTTAAATAAAATAAAAAAAACTTAATTTGCATGGGTGGCAAGTTGATAAATATAGCAACATATCTCTGTCTGAACCAATCTTTGTTTATAAAAACTTTACAACAGAAACTACTGAGGAAAGATACATGAATCAAAACCAGTTTTTTTGTTTTAAAGAGCATTTATTCCCCCCCGGCTTGATTAAGTTGCCTTATCTTTTCATTCTCTGTTGGTCTCCCTCTGAAAGGCAGCAGTTCACTTATGTAGCAGCTGCAACAAAAATCGTGTGGCTGAAACAATGAAAGCCCTCGTAACATTCACATGGGGTTGTGAATGTGTAATTCTGGAGATGATAATTGTTTGTCTAAATTTGCATTATCTGGCCATTTCCTTGTGCATCATTACAGGTAAGAGGTAAAACAACCTTGTGCTTCAAGCGCCTCATCTACCTTCATGTCTGCTGACTGTTGTTATTTTCTCCAGTGAAATAAGCTCATCAGACCGTTAAACACAAGCACACCCTGTCCTTCCCTAGCCAGCAGAGCAACCAGCGTTTCTGCCTAGCTGGAATGTGAGACTCAGCAGTGGCTTTGTTTTGACTTCTGCTCAAAGTGGTTTGTTAATTAGAACTGGGCTCCTCCCTTCCTCTCTCACTGAGACAGTTTAGACCTGTCGTGTTAGCACATTAACAGCAACATTCACTTGCGACGCCTCCCTTGACTCACAGTGAAAAGGGTCATTGGCCCTCTAGTTGCATCAGTGGGAAATGAATGAATGAATGTAAATAAATTTTAAGATAGGTGAAGCATTAATTATTATATTGAGTGAAGGCATGAGCGTCTTCCCTTGGTGTCTGGAGCAGTGAGGAATAATTAGTGTCACTGATAATCGTGAACAGACTGAAGTTGTTTCAGTTGTGAAAGGCCCTGCAGAGATGCCTGAGCATCAGATTAGAAGCACAATGTTTCATCACACTTGATTATTAATATTACCCTCCCAAAACCACTGACCGCTTGATTGGTTTGTTTGTATTTAGGTCTGTCACATGAGCAGAATATGGCAAAGATGAGACTGCTCACTTTCATGGGCATGGCTGTGGAGATGAAGGAGATCTCTTTCGACACGATGCAGCAGGAACTGCAGATCGGCGCTGACGACGTGGAGGCCTTCGTCATTGATGGTAAGGATCTACATCCAGGACTGCAGTGGCGCGGCAGCTGGGATGAGATTACAAGTAGATTTTCTTTAACCAAGAAAATTTACCAAACTGTCTAAACCTCACTCAAAGCTTATTCGTGTCTAGAATCATGTCTGTCTTGACTACACTGTGTGTAATGTGTTTTTTGTTTTGTTTTGTTTTGTTTTTTTCGTTCTTTCTTCTTTTACAAGCTGTCCGGACCAAAATGGTCTATTGCAAAATTGACCAGACCCAGCGTAGAGTTGTCGTGAGGTAAGCTTATTAAAAAGTTTGTAGGTTTCGAATCTTTAATTCTGCCGTATTCAGAGTGGAGGAGCTTCGGTCATGCTTATGATTTATTAACACTACAGAAAGTTAACTGTGTTTTCACTCAGTAAGCTCAACCCTTTAGGGCAGGAGCTGGTCATACACCTGTGGCTTTTTTCCATATACCTTTGATTTCCTTTAATTCCATTCCAATATGTTGTATTTACATTGTCATAATATTGTACCTCAAATTTCATGTAGCTTCCAGAACTTTCTTCTCTGGTTCTGAAACCAAAGCCCTATATAAACAACAACAGATGGACTCGTGGTTTTGACGTGTTTTTCCTGTCTCGAGATGAGTGTTTGACTGCATGCTGACCTGTGTTCACCATGTTCCCCTTGCTCCGTGTAGCCACAGTACCCACCGCACCTTTGGCAAGCAGCAGTGGCAGCAGCTGTATGACAGTCTCAGTGCCTGGAAGCAGAACCTGGCCACCGTGAAGACCAGTCTGCAGACACTCTCTCCTAACGCCTGACCACCCAATCTCTGCTGAAGCCACTCCCGTTTCAGTTTTTTTATATATATATATATATATATATATACACACACACACACACACACACCCACACACCCACCCACATTCAATAAAAGACAAATAATGACCATATTGTTTTTGACTATTTGTGGTTTTGCTACTTTTAGTTTGTTTACTCTGTTTTTTGTTGACTTGCCCAGTCTGTGGGTGCTGTGGTTTGGAGGTTTGCCTGAGGCTTTAGTCTGGCCCTGATCAGTGAGGAAGATCATCGATAGGAGCACAACATGGTGGTGCTGAGGGGTATAGGACAGGCTAATGGCCTTTCACAGGCTATGCCATTTGTGGAGGGATACAAGCTCATGTGCTCCACACCGGTGAGTCTCTGATGTTTCAAGTAATGCCATTGCTCCCATTAGGCACACTTCAGGGAAGTGCTGGATTTGCTAATATGTCAGCAAAATGTTCATTTATTGAAAAGCCTTATATTTAAAAGAAGTGCTTAAAGATTTCTCTTTGAATCAAGTTGTATGGAATTTTGTGTCCTAGCGATCTCCTCATTTCGGTACATGACAGCATGTGCTTCTGGAGAATGTAACCTCTTTTATGTCTTGTAGAGTATGTAGTAATTTGTTTTAGACAGCATTAAACTGTGAGAAGTATGTGTATTTGTGATTGGGTTTAAAGAAAAAAAAAAATTTGTCTGTTCCATTTATTTATAGTATGTCGCTTGGCACTTTAAATGTCTCTTTAAAACCTGTAAGTCAGCCAGGGCTTTTCCTGTTAACCCAACCTCACATCGGTGTAACCTGGACATGACAAAGTGAGGAAAAATGTGGCTTAACTAAACCACATGTAACAGTGACCAACAATCTTCTCTCTCTCTCTTGCTCTCCTTCCTGTCATGCTTCTTGCTTAACAGTTCATACTCCAATGATGTGCTGTTGAGATGTAGCAGTTGTGGTTCATTTCTTCACTTCTGTATGTGCTTTTTCATGACTGGTTTATCAGAATCTAATGCAGGTAACATCAGCACTGGGAAAAGTGGTGTGTAATGGTTTCATAATGTGCCAAATTTCAGCATGATATTTTTGCTTTTACTAAACAACCCTGAGGGGTTTTGTCATTCTCATGTAAATTATGATTTTACACCAAAAAAAAGGCTAATAAAGCTTTTAGCTTTTTGTGTGTTTACTCTAGGTCAATGTATCCTATTAAATCAGCTCCAATGTTTATGATCATATACTTGAGATAAGTGGCGTTGTTCCAGTGCTATAAAATTTTCTCCAAAAGCATAATAGAAGGCAGTTCCCACTGTTGAGAAACGATCCCATCTCCAGAACCCAGCAAGTGTTCTTCCATTCAAGATAAAGTCAGGAATTTCCCATTTCCATCAGTGCCTGGTTGTGTGCTTGTGGCTCAGTGCAGATAGAGGCTTCTTAACTGCATCAACATTCTTCAGTCCGACTCAGCTATTCTCTAACAATGTCCAGACCCTCGTATAAGGACAAAGGTGAAATAGTGCAGTCTATTACTGTTCAATTAGCACAAGTCTCCAAATGGGCCAGAAATATGTCACTGCTTTTGCATAAAGAGTAGTTGGCAAGGGATCATTTGTTTGAGGCATTAACACTAGGATATTCATACTAGTGATTTTAGATGTTTGATGAGAATTAAATACCTTATGAAACTTTTTTTTATTGGGAATATGATGGATTGTTTGCATATTTTTTCTATGAACCATGTTTTACTTGATACTATCCCTTCTACAATAAACTGATGCAAGAATCCAACTTCCCAACCTGTATATAGAGCATTCTAATTCTCTGCATATACAGAACTGAGAGACTGAGTAAACAAAGTGTGTTGTTTCACAGATGCATCATCTTTGCCAGCCAACAGTTTAAAGCACAACCGAGCCATAACTTGATTTTGGCATTTTTATGACAACGGGAATAATTTCGTGATTTATTTATTTATGATTCATTGGTTATTAACGTGGTAATTCAATTAGAATCTGAATATGGGGCCAAAGGTCAAGCTGCAAGGGCAGAGAGCACACGGGTAACGAGAAGGTTTCAGGCCGGAATGACATCAGTGAAGACACCTGAAAATAAGGGGGGGAAAAGCACTCATTATTTAGAGTTTTATTATTATGTAAATAAAATGTAGCGTGAAATTGCATGTGTACACATTAAAAAAGCGGTCCTTTATCAGATCTAATTTGTTCCCGAAGCTGTTTCTAATTCTCGAAAAAACATTAACAATAACTCCGAGCACTTTCGTTGCCACCTAGTGGTTCATTCAGCTTCAATATTTTAGACATTACAATTAATATAATAAGGTTTCCGCCTTGATAGGCTATATCTACTAACAAACTAACTAACTTAAAATGTTAATACAGGTCTAGATTAATATAGGACAGCAATATTCAATTTATTTGCTATTTGTTTAAATAACAAAAATGCCTATTCATAAAGTTGGCTAATAGAATCGGATTTTTATGCGTTGGTGTTTCTCGTGGTGTTCGAGTGACGCATTGCTCGAGTTATCTGGTCTAGAACAGTCCTAGCTTTCCGTGTCGTTTTCTAGGTTAGAAAAATCAATTTGTCAGGTCTGCACAGGTGCTTCATTATAGCGCAGGTGGTGAGGTCATGATTTTTATGCGGTGAACAGAAACTTACCGGAACACAAAGATTTCTCGGCTAAAGCGACAATGCTAATAAATGCGTTTAAGGAATTACCAAACGTCGGAAAGCCAGACCGAAATTAAAACGTAAGTTGAGTCATTAGTTTTTTTTTGTTTCGTGAGCCAAGGCTTTTTAATCATATCCAAACCAACAGATTTGGCTCTGTGTCTTTATTACATTTTCCACGAGATTTGGACAGAGCAACTATTTACTTTTGGTCTTAAGAAAAATATTTTTGCCAAAACCATACAAGGAATCGTTCTGCTTGCCTACAAATGTTTAAAATGTGTCTAGTTTTTCTTGAGAGTAACAGATGATAGGCCTAACAGGTGTATGGAAAGAAGAGTGTGGGCTGTTGTCATTTGGCGAATTTTCCGACTTTCCTGTTTTGCAGCTAAACAGAAATGCTTACATTGCTACTTGTGCTGTGTAATCTTGGATTTTGTGGACAGTGTGCGTTTGCAAGGAACACTGAGAGTTCTGATCTGGAAGACAAGAAAAATCCAGGTGAGCTTTCGTTTTTGATCACTCCCGAGTAAACTGTTCAGAGTGATCCGTAAACGGCACGCCTATATATACGCCTGCATCTGTAGGTCCAAATGAAAGGCCTCATCATGAACTAAGCATTCTGATACACAAATTCATGTAATGATTTTCTCCCTGAACAGTGTTTGCGGAAGGGCAGGAGGCAAGTACTTTCCTAAGACGCCATCTGTTGTACAACCGATTCGACTTTGAAATCTTCACTCCTGGTAATTTGGAGAGGGAGTGTGTTGAAGAAATATGCAACTACGAGGAAGCACGGGAGGTCTTTGAGAATATTCCCGATACAGTTGAGTAATACACTCCTTCATAAAGACAAGCAGGCAATATACAAACATGCAAGATATTTGTTTGTTTTTTTAACTCTTAACATGTAACGTTTTTCTCCCATTAATAAATGTTTTATATAGTTTAACATAAGTGATTAATAGGCTTGTGTAGGCTATATTAGTTGTGTATATGTACGTATGTATATTAGATAATTAATATAATTCTGCTTAAGTTTCATTTCTTTTTCTCTGTTCTCAACAGGATGCTTTCTGGAAGAAGTATACAGAAGGTAAGTTGGTGCTCTCAGTGGGTTTAAGAGACACTTGTCCTCTACTGTTCACCTTACCAGTAATATGGTAATATATATTATACTTGTACATGAGTAGCTGAAAAGGAAATGGCGACCATAATTTTATCATTTGTCTACAGATCTCAAAAAGCCTCTTGGTAGTCAGTAAGGGAAGTATAATCTTAAAGATTCAGCACTCATCAGTCTATCTGTTCACCTGAGTGGTGGTTGCATGTAAACTCATGAGTGACTCATATTAGTGATGTCATGAAACTCATTGCCATATCACTGTTGTTGAACCCTGGGGATATGGTTATGTGAAACCGTCGTTACTGTAACACTCTAAGTAGATTTTAGATGGTGTCACAGGTAAATAACTGCAGTGTATATTGTCTTCAAATGAGTTTTAATTGTTGTAGATCATTGCCCCTTCACTTGGATATGGGACAAGCAATTTTAGATTTGTTACATTACATTATTTATCTGTTATCAGAAACCAAGAGCTGGTAGTTAAATAAACAACAGTATTAATAAATAACCTTTAAGGACTCTCTTATGCCCATATCCTCAGAATAGTTTTTGTTTGTTTGTTTTTGTTTGTTTTTTAGAAAAAGGCAGCATATAGAATTTGTCTTTACCCAGAGTTATTACCCTTCACTTTTGCACTGATAGTTATTTACAGAGCTTAGGTCATATTATATTCTCTGCTGGATTTCTGGTTTTCTCTGAGTAGGCAAACCTAGACCTTTGCCCCTTGCTAATTGACATGTGGGTCTGAAGTTCTGGTGAGGAGTCTGCCATTTCAGCATTTCCTGAGCACATATTTGAATATTTAAAACTACCAGTGCATATTATTGGAGCTACTTCCCTGTCAACAAGTATAATAATCTTCAATGGCTTCACTTTCCATTCAGAATGTCCAACCAACTTATCAAATGTTAAGTTACTGATTAAACCTTATTGTAGAAAATGACAAGTTATGTTGTATTCAAATTCCTGAC